>NC_089232.1:36362409-36728958 GCF_963924675.1 Phocoena phocoena | reverse complement strand
GATCTACTCAGCTGTAGTGTAAATTGCTTGATTGTAGGGACAATGTTCATATCTCCTGGTCTCTCCTGCACAGGATATATAAATTCTCACTGCACGCACAGTGAGTGCTTAATAAACAGGGTTCCTCCCGTAGAAGGCCTGAGCTTGGACATAAATAGAATGTTTTACAGTTCAAGCAAACTATCTTGTTAATTTAATCCCTGTTTTTCTGTTAACCCATTTTTGAAACAATTTTTACGTTTACATTTTTCCTTCAGGTTCAGGATTATCTAAGGAGATTTGAAAGTATACCAGATATGCTTGAATTGGATCACCTCACAGTTTCAGGAGATGTAACATTTGGCAAGAATGTTTCATTAAAGGTGTGTGGTTATGATGAAAATTACAGTTCTTATAGCTTTACAAGACAGGTTTCATTTTCTAGTCCTAAATTTACCTTTAAGGAATACTTCCTAGGTTGTACCAGATTGTTTATAAGATATGCATTTTAAAAATGAAATAGCTTACTACAATATTTAGTATTAATACTGTTTTCCATAAATATACAACATAGTTAAAATATAATTGTTGTGTATAGGCATTTTGTGGAGTATAGCATTCAAATGGAAAGCAAACACTATTAAATAATTAAATTGGTACTATTTTATTGAAATATGACAATATTTAAAATAGAATCACTGATAAATTAGCATTAGTTAACTAAAAGATGACTATTTGAATCTGAATGAAAGTAGAAAATAATGACAGCTTCATTTATACTGATTATAATCTAGTCTTGTTAATCTGTTGTTATCAGTATGATGTTCATTCACATTACTGTAGTGTTTGGGTACTTTGATGAATATCATTCCAGCCTAGCATAAGAAATAGGAAGGACTATGGGTATGAGTATTAAAGCTCAGAACCAAAGATTCAACAGTTTTTTCCTAATCAAATATTTTTTAAAAATTCCATACCTAGATTTCAGGTGTTCTTCCTATTAAAGCTACTTATAGATCTTGGAAAAAAAACAAAACAACATATATATAATTATTGCTGATACTGCTTCATCTAAACAGTTTTACTTAAGACATGAAATATAAATCATTGAACTGTTCTCAAAAAAACCCAAAAAACCCACACCTGTATGTAAATATAAACCAAGCACCTTTCAGTTTACGAAGGTAGATAATGCTGGTGGCCTTGCAAGTAGTTCTTGGAAAGGGCCCGCTATTCTGTGGCGCTGGCCTGCTTCCCACTGCTAGATTCCTTGCCTCCTTATCAGAGATGGTACCACAGCTACCGCCAGTATTGTGACAGGACACATTACAGTTTTCCTTAATGTGTTATTTGTTTTTCATGTGTAATATTGTTTATAAATACACTTACTCCATTGTAAGTGAAGTTCTACATAAACTTGATAATTGTAAGAAAATCAATTGCATTTTCAGCTGCACTTGCAAGTATATTCTTGTTTTTTGTTTTTCCTGTCACTTAGGGAACGGTTATCATCATCGCAAATCATGGTGACCGAATTGACATCCCACCTGGAGCAGTATTAGAGAACAAGATCGTATCTGGGAACCTTCGTATCTTGGACCACTGAATGAAAAATATTGTGCACTTTATACTAATTATGGGTTAAACAGTTTCTTACAATGAAATGTTCTCTAGGATTACTGTATCCTGCAGTGTTAATTTTTAAGTTGAGTTTTCTGCAGTATGCTTTTAGTCTGTGAAAAAGCACAGGTGGAAGCAATACTTTTCTTTTGAAGAAGATCCTGAAAGTTAAATTCATCTTAAAGTGCAATATTGTTTAATCTTAAAACTGGGATAGCTCTGCTGGAAAATCTTTTAACAGAGGCCTCAGTGATGGTCACTTTGAACTGTTTGTGGTTTTAAAAATAAAGCTGTGAAGCAATCCATGTATACACTTATACTTTTCAATGCTAACTTTATGAAATGGTGAAGAAAAATGGTTTACTCTTGCTAAACAGTTACTCTGTCAGTTGGAAGACTCGCTCTTGGAACACTGAAGTACTCACTAGCCAGTTACCTAACAAATCCAGTTTTTGCATTTCTAAGAATCTTAACTACATCATTATTTCCACAGGAATTAAACTTGAAGGTATTTAATATCTTTCATCCAGTTCTAAAGCTGGGATGCCTGCCATGCTCTCCATAGACTCTCCATTTACTGAAACAAAGTGGTGTTTCTTTTCCCAGATGAAGGGGAAGAGGTGGGGTGGGTAGAGGTAGGGCATTTCTTTCACATCCTTGTTCTCTAGTATAGCGGGGTGGGGTATAACGTTATAAAAAGTTACCTTTCCTTGAAGCTTCACTTGTTGAAGCTTGCTTGTTGTTACTGAAAAATGTTCTTGAATAACCCAAATCAGGTCTGCTGGTAGTTTGAATTTCAGCTTTTCTCTAAGAATCAATTACATTTTCCAATTCTTCCATACTTGTTTTTGAGTAAGCTGCCTGTTTAATAAGTTTACTGTTACTATAAAAAAAAAAAGTTGTCTTTTAAAGTCTGGTAATTCTTTACAGCTTTATTTTAGACAGACAGTTTAAGAACCAATGACATACCTCTGTAATAATAATAAAGGAAAGAATTCCTCTTAGGAAAACAAAGAGCACAAAATAAGACTATTTCATTGTACATAATCACCACAAGGTTAGGCACTCTGACAGGGTTAGGCAAGATTCCTGGTGTGAAGTGAGGCACAGGCACTTTCATTTATAGAGTGCTGCTGATTCTAATTTTGAAGGTAGGTGTTAAAAAAGTCTTTTTAAATAACTTACTCATCACCTTATATTTCTGGCCCCAACACAGCAGCCTATATTTTAACAGTTCTATTTCTCCCTGGTCTTTGTTCATATACACATTGAAAGTTACTTACAAATAAGAACCCAAGGCAGGGGATATACTTCAATGTTATGAGGAGATCTCATTTTAACATTTAGATACGTAAGCAGAATATAAGAAAATGTATTCTTACCTCTGCTAGAAATAAAAAGGAAAAACACCCCAACCCTGCATAGATACTTTACTTTTATAAAAATACAGCTGTTAAACTGCAGGCTTTCATACACCACATCTGAAAAGTATTTAAATTAGTAGTTGCATAAATGAACACCAAAATCTTACTCTTTAATTATTACTTATGATCAGTCTTTCAAGTATTTAGACTATTCTGGAAGGCTTTACGCAGTTGACATACAGTGGTGATGATGATAGATTAAATATGTGACACACAAAGCCTGAAACTTGACATTGGTCACTAAAACAAAAACTGAATTCCTAAATCCAAGCAATCAAAAGATGTTTATTTTTATAGAAAGATCTGTAAAAAAATAATTTTTCAAACAGCTTTACTTTCATAGAGAAAACTTTCTACAGAGGTTGAGTAAGATTTTAATATTTTAAATTGTACCATCATTAAATAAGGTGGGACACCATATGAATTTCATTGCACTGGAAGAAATGCAAAGCATTTTTTAATATAAAGTATACAGAGCATTCTAGTCAGCTACAGCTGTGTTACAGCTATGTGTTCTTTTGGATTTGGTCCAAAGAAACCTGAGTCTGTTGCCAGAGAGAATGAAAAATATTATAGACACCTGATCAGTTACTCCTCACTGAAGGAAGCACACAAATGGCATTCCTTGTAGATCCCAGTGAATCCCAGTTTCCCAACACTGATACTTTCCCTTTCCCCTTCCCCAGTTCACTTTGGGTTCCAGGTTCAGTTCTTGAATCACAGGCATCCATATTTTCATCACAAACATACACATCCCATGGTAAAATGAACTACCCAGTTTTCCAGTATGTCATCACCTTTTCTGTTCCCAGATCTCGGCCATATTTAGGTCCAAATCTTTAAGGCCTTTTAAGGCTTGAAGATTTCCAGTGTAAAAAGCTACATCTGCTGTGACCAACCTAAACATTGGAAAGAAAATTATTTTTAATCTCATGTTTTCTTTTCAAATAAAGTAGCAATGCTCACAGAGTAATCTGAGTCCTATCCTAGCTGCTAGACTATGATTTAAAATTTGGACCAAATGTCAGTATATTTCTCTCAGCATGATTCCTACTATCATATAGTTAGATCATTTAATGTTCTCTCTCTTTCATCAGTGTTGTTTTGAAAAGGAATAAACAAATGCAGGTTGGACTGTTTAATAATTAATTCTGCCCAATAAAATAAATTTATCTTAGAACAGTATGAAATAGAGAAAAATAACAAGTTAAACTTTTTTTTTTTTGATCAGTTGTCACTAGAATAGAGTATACATGTATATGACTATTGAACTCAAGGAAAAGACAGACAAGGTTTCCTGAATGCCATCCTAAGAAGTTAAATGAAGGCTGGGACTCGTGTTAAGTACTACTGGATACAAAACTTGCTATTGATGATGTAACAATACTTGACAAAATTATACTTTTTAAGTATTTAGCTGTCACATTAATCCCTATCCTTGAAAAAACACTCCTGGAAAGAATGCTCAGATGATAAACAAATACCAAAGCTCCACACAAAAAATAGGGACTGGTCTGATTAGACGTGTACGTTGACAGATTTGGCCCATGGAGAAACAAATAGGAGAGCTTGATTTAGTAGTTTGTAAAAGAAGAGGAAATGCAGCTTTGATACTTTAAAGAGCATGTAAGTTCTGGACTGCTGGACCACAAGGGGGCAAAGGTATTTTAAGCACCCTTAATATATGTATGAGTCTAATTTATAAATACATTCATACTTATGTACTTAATGTTTCAGCTTTTGTCACATGGCAGAATTCAGTAAGGACCATATTTTTGTTTGAAACTCATCTGGGTCAAGGTGCTTTAAAATCCATAAAACGTCTAAATTAGTAAATATGCTGAAACTGACAGCAATGGCTCAAAAAAGAACAAAGTCTTAAGGCAAGACTCCCACATGAAAAATTACACGAAATTAACAGAAATCTCCATTTTAAAATATCAAGTTATGTTTAATAAACAACTATTTATAGTCTATACAAGACAGTACATAGAAAATATATGTTTTACATCAAAGTTGAAAATATTTGATAAAAGAACGTAAAAGAAAAGCAGATATTTGCAATATATATAACCAATGAAGGATCAGTTTGAGGGCATATGCAAAAATCTAAAATCAGCAAGAAAAAGATAATACCCAAGATAAAAAATGGGTGAAGAATATGAAGAGGAAAAGTCACAGATGAGAACACCTGAATGACAAATACGTGAAAAGATGACAAACAATAGGAAATGCATATCAAAACAAAATACCACTGTATCCCATTAGACTGGCAACAATTAAAAAAAATCTAACAGCAAAAAAAAAAAAAAAAAAAACTAACAGCAAACGTTGGCAAGATGTGGAATAAAGGTGGGAATATAAACTTGGTATAGCCACTTTGGAGAAAATTCTGGCAAAACCTAGCAGAGTGAAAATGTACATGTGATCCACTTCTATGTACCTACCCTAAAGAAATGATCACACTATTACACATGTATAAGGAAAGATCTTCACTGTGGCATGATTGTAATGGAACAAAGTAATGACCTAAAATCGATCACCAGGTGAAATGGAAACATTAAATATGGTTGATTCATGTGGGAGAATGCAATAAAGCAATCAAAAATGGACAATTTCTATATATCAACATAAACAATGTTGAATGGAAAAAAGCAAGCAGCATATGTACAATATACCATGTAAGTAAATTAAATTCATAAAACAGCTCCACATTTTTTTTTTTTTAGATAAAGAGACAATAAATGAGAAGGACTTAAAGGATATAGACCAGATTTACTAGAAACATTGCCTAAGGGTTGGAGGAAAGAGAAAAGGACTGGAGATGGGGTCAAGGGGTACTTAAGCTCCATTTGGAATGCCATTTTTTTAAAAAATGATGAACATTTTTTTTTCCAAGTGAAAATGACAAATGTTAATAATGATCAATTCTAAGTAACAGGAATATAAATATTCTCCATATGTCTATTTTTAAAATATCTTAAAATAGAGAAAAAAATCACATTAAAAAGAAAAAGTGCAGGACTGGGGAGAAGAAGGAATAGGGAGCAACTGCTTAATGGGTCTGGGATTTCCTCTTGGGGTAGTAAAATGTTTGGAACTAGACAGAGCTGGCAGTTGCACCCAGGTGGTGGCTGCGAAGGCACTAAGGACCACTGAATGGTTAACTATAAAATGGTTAATTTTATGTTATGTGAATTTCACCTCAAAAAAAAAAAAGGTAAAATTTTAGAGCCATTTCAGGAACAAAAGTTCCTTTTAAGCAGGTAGTTTATTATGTCTTTGGCTAGAGTCTAGAGAGAAATTTTCAGGGAATTCTATCTTTCAAGTGATCACTCAAAGACATAGTTTGACTTACACAGTATTAGTGTCTTGAAAAGTATGTGACAACAAAGATCTCTAAGGTGGTACCAACCCCCAAATAGCTTTATTAACAAAGAAAATAATAGGTGATGAATTAACTTGGATGCTTCAGAACTACTGGTCTGAGAAAAACCAACCTGCGAGATTTAGTTACATGAATAAAAGTAGAAAAGTATGAGTGTAATAGGCCTTTAATTAGCTTTTTATGAATAGTTTCTGAGAGGTATTTGAAAATTGAACTTTTCTGTGGCTTTGAAATTTCTGAAAATAAATCTTTTTTAAAAAAAAAGAAGAACCAGGTAATAAAAGAGAATCAGATATTTGCATAAAACTCTTAAATTCAGCCTGGCTGACAAATTCAGCAGTTTGAAGCTTCCAAATTGTTTTGTGCAAAATCAATTCATTGTACTCTCCAACAACACAGGTTTGAACTGCGTGGGTCCACTTATACGCAGATTTTTAAAGACAGTAAATACTAGAGCATTACATGATCTGCAGCTGGTTGAATCTGTGGATGTGGAATTGTTGATACAGAGGAGCCCTGAATATGGAGGGCCAGCTCCCTAAGTTATACTCAGATTGTCAACTGCTGGAGGGTCGGCACCTCCAACCCCCACCCCATCCCCCTCCTGCTCAAGGGTCAGCTGTACTTCTTTTCTTTTTAAGGGTAGGGCCAACTTCTGACTCCAAAAGATGTTTTTTACATTTGTTCCTATAAGTTTGAAACTTAAGCCTAAAATTCCTTTAAAAGGGAACAAAATATTCTATTCTTAAAAATCCATGGAACAGGTAAACACACTACAGAAATAATATAAAGGTGTACCTACATGATCAGCGCTTTGCACTTTGTATAATCTTTAAACCCGTATCTTTATCTACATTGCTCTTAACGAAAATTCTGTGACAGTACTTTTTATCATCCCTATTTTAAAATCTAAGAATATTAAGACTCAGGGTAAGTGATTTGCCCAGTTATAGAGCTAGTAAGTGGCAGAACTTAACCCGTTTTCTGATTCTAAATCTATTTCGCCAATAATACATATAATTTGTTCAACGGCTTACAATAAAATATGTATACACTTATTTTTTGTAATCCTGTGAAGGAATTAAGGCAGATTTTATGGTTCTCATTTGATAAATAAGGCACAGAGGTTAAGTGACTTTCTCACGGTCATACAAAGTAGGGCTTTTGAGTTCTGTCTGGATAGGTGAAGACTACTGGGTGACTTAAGGAGGTGCTACTAATGTACACTGCCTCAAAATGGACATATAAGGTCAGTTAACTAATTCACCATCTATAGAACACTTTAACACAGATAGATAGATATAGATATAGATATAGATATACATCACCTCCACAGAGGGAAAAAAAGGCAAAAGTCTGCTGATTTTACAGTCTGGGGCCCTGGCAAGATTATAGTGGAAAAGGACAGCATAATGAATAAAAACCAATCAAACAGTTCAATATGGGAGTATGGGATAAAAACATATTGAAAACATACCCATTTTGAGGTCCTCCATCATTTATCACATTTAAGTGAGACAACTGCTTTTTCAAGTGGAGTTTGTAACTTGCATTAATTCTTAAAAATAACATCTGGAAAAGAAAGAAAACTCAGTTTCTTAAAGCTCTATTGACACAGAAGACATAAGTAAGTAATCACTATTATTTGCAGAAAAATTTTAAAAACGTTTTGCTTTGGCATGTACTTTTAAAATGCTCCTCTGAAAGTATTTAATTGCTATTTCAGTATAGTTTGTCTCCTTAGTTGGATAAAAGCTCTTTTTGCTCTTTTCAGTAGTACTTATTTTAGTGATATGACTTATCACTGCCTTTTGCACCTTAGTAGAAATCCTCTGGCATGTGTAAATGGGATCAACCATACAGGTGAAAAGAATAAAAAGAGACGGAGAATTCTGCAATGTATCAATATTAACTAGGAACTTGATAGAGGAAAAAGTCACAATGGTAAAGGCAAGGCTACCGTTATCCTTCCCAATTACTTGGAAGTATTTTATTGCTTCACATGCAGATTTTTAATGCAATACTTCTTTGGGAAATGCCTGACCTGCAATTATATACAATTAATCTATGGAAACAATTTTGTGAAATATATTTCCCATGGGAAAAAATATATAAAGTCATCTATGGAAAAGTTTTCTGGAATTACTTGTACTCAAGTGACAATAATGACCTAAATCTATAATTTGTGCCCAGCTTGACAAGAGTTCCCTTGTCAGATAAAAATACATGAAATACCTATATACCCAGCCCCTGGACCTGGCTAAGCCTTGTTCTAGAATTAGAACTCAAATGGCAAATCCAGAAGGTCAGAATGTCAGAGGTGGGGGATCTTACATGTGGAATGAAAAGGATGGCTTGGCTAGGAAGACTGAGAAAGGAAGAAGAGACCCTAGTGGGTGCTCCACATCTCAAGGCTCCTCCTCAGTCCTCAGAGAGCCCCAAAGGCGCTGGATGATATTTAATCATAAAGATGGTATGATTAATGAAAACTTAGGGAAGCATGAAAAAGTGGTAATAGCTAGTATAGGATGGAAGTCTGAGGTGGCATGGGAAAGGAGACCAGCAGGCACAAGAGCAGGGAAGAGACACTGAAAAAGCTACTCTCTGCTCCCAAATACCATTTCCAAGCACTCAACCAATTCGAGACAAACTGAAATATTGATAAGAAACTTGTCTAAATAGCAAAAATCCCAGTGAAAACTAAGATCATTAGCATGTAACAACTAGTTTTCTACTAATTATAACATGTCATTCTACAATTAGACTTGAATGAGATCACCTGGTATAAAGGGAAGAAACTAAGGTGGGTAAAGAAGACCAGAAGAAAAGAAGTACTGGAAACTTTAAAGTACTAGACGAGGGAATCGAGGGAAGTCACGGGTAGGAATGTCACCGAAAAGTGAAGAGAACTCTGATAATAGTGTAGGGAAGACAGTAGAGACAGAGGGTGGATACTTCAAAAGTAAAGGGTGCCAAAGACTACCCATTTTGCTATTTTTCCTGATCCGTGCCTACTACACATCACTTATGCTGATCTAACAAATATTAATGTTAAGGCACATTGATTGAGTTACTTTATATGTCATCTCATTATTAAGTCCATCACTAATTCCTCCCCTATCCAATTTGGATTATAATCACAGTCAGTAACATATTCTATTATGCACTGATAAATGCTAATCCTGATTTTCAAACTAATAATGTAATAAATGATGTCAGTAGAATCTGGGACCTCTGATGACCCAATGAACAAATGAAAATCTGCTTTTTAGAATGGCTGACTACACAGCAAAGCTACTATTGCTCTGGCCTGTCAGGGCAAGGAGCACTTTGAAATCAAGTCAATATAACAACTGGAAAAAATAACAATAATCATACTGGAATACGAACTAAGCTTAACTGTGCCAAAAGTACATAATAAAAACACTCCAATTCTGGATGCATATTATGTTATATATAATAGTTTTAGGAATTACTACTCACTTGTGTTTGTTCTTCTGGAAGGAGATCAAATATAGCTTCATGCATTTTTGCCATTTGCTTACAAATATTCCTGAAACAGGCAGAAGGAACGGGAGCTTTCACTTCATACTGGCAGGGAAAAATAATGAGAATTATATTCATGTCCTCTGGATTGCATATTGTCCCCACTGTTCCCTAAAACATATATTTTCTGCCCCTACACATCTAACTCTTCAACTGTGATCTGTGCTACTCATGCAAATCTCAAAAACTTTTCATTAAAAACCTTAATCTATTTTGAGAGAACCAGCATAATATAGTGGCTAAGAACATAGGTGGCTTCCCTTCTTAAGATGGACTGCTTGGGTTCAAATCCCAACTCTTAAAATTCTTAGCTATGTGAAATGGGGTGAGTTACTTCTCTATATTGGGTGAGATATTTCTCTATGTCTCAAAGGGCATGCTGTGAGGATTTTAAAAGATGGCTCATAAGAACTCAAACCAGTGCTTGATACCAAGTAGGTACTCAAAAACTGTTAGCTACTATTGTGGCTTAATATACGATAATGAATCATTAAAGTAGGCCCTCCAAATTAACAGATTATTTTTTAAACATGATTTTAAGAATGTGTTCAACATGATCATATCTGAAATCAATATAACTGGTAGAATTAAAATGTTCTTTTTCTTGGTAGGTGGGCCAATATAGTAATCATATTTACCCTAAGGTTAAGAGAAGACTTTTTCAGGCTTCCCTGGTGGCACAGTGGTTAAGACTCCGCCTGCCAATGCAGGGGACACAGGTTCGAGCCCTGGTCCGGGAAGATCCCACATGCCATGGAGCAGCCCGTGCACCACAACTACTGAGCCTGCGCTCTAGAGTCCATGAGCCACAACTACTGAAGCCCACACGCCTAGAGCCCATGCCCGGCAATAAGAGGAGCCACCACGATGAGAAGCCCGTGCACCGCAACGAAGAGTAGCCCCTGCTCGCCACAACTAGAGAAAGCCTGAGCGTAGCAATGAAGACCCAATGTAGCCAAAAATAATAAATAAAATAAATAAATTTAAAATAGTAATAATAATAATAAAGAGAAGACTTTTTCAATGATCTATACGGAAAATTTTAAATTAGGTAAATTCACTTACTATTCTTACATCTGGAACAGTACACTGATATGATTTAGATAATCATCTTTTAGCCCACATTTTAGAATTCACAGCTTAAATTATATATCATTTTCATTTATAAGACAAATTTGGGCTAAATAATTATATTTTAGATGCACTAATCTTATATAGTTTATTAAAATGATGAGTTCCAATATACTGCTGCAGCAGAACCATGTGGAAGTCACCGTGTGACTGGACCAAGCAAAGTCGTGACCACTCAAGGGTTTGTCTCTCTTCAGCTTAGAGTTATATCAAACATCCCCTTATCTTTTTTATTAATAACAGCTTTAAGATATAATTCACATACCATAAAATTCACCCCTTTAAAGTGTACAATTAACTTTTTTTAGTAAACTCTTATACAACCATCACAACTAATTCCCAAACATTTTCATCACCCCAAGAAGAAACCCCATACCCATTAGCAGGCACACCCCGTTCCCCCCTCCCCTCAGCCCCTGGCAACTACTACTCTCTAGAAATGGAATCATACAATCTGTGGCTTTTTGTGACTGGCTTCTTTCACTTAGCATGCTTTCAAGGTTCATCCATGTTGCAGCATGTGTCAGTACCTCATCTTTTTTATGGCTGCATGATATTCCATTGCATGAATATACCATAGTTTATCCAATCAGCAATTAATGGACATTTGGGTTATTTCTACTTTTTGGCTATTATGAATAATAATGCCATGAACATTCATGTACAGATTTCTGTGTAGACAAATGTAATCAATTCTCTTGGGTATATACCCAGAAGTGGAATTACTGGATCATATGGTAACTCCATGTTCAACCTTTTGAGGAAATGTCAAAATGTTTTCCACAGTGGCTGTACCACTTTACAATCCCACCCAGCAGCATATAAGGGTTCCAATTTCTCCATATCCTCACCAACACTTGTTATTGTCTTTTTTATTTTAGTATCCTACTGTGGTAATATCCCCTTATCTTAACTATCCCCCTGTCCTGGGTTGAATAATATCTTCTCCAAATTCATGTTCACTTAGAGCTTCATAAGGTCATAGTGGATTAGAGTGGGTCCTAAATCTACTGACTGGATTTTATAAAAGAAAGGAGAGGGAAATTTAGACACAGAGACACACAGAGGGAAGATGACCACGTGAAGACAGAGGCAGAGATTGAAGTGATGCATCTACAAGCCAAGTAATGCCAACAACTGATAGCAAGCACCTGAAGCTAGAAAGGGGCAGGGAAGGATTCTTAGAGCCTTCAGAGGGAGCATGGTCTAGGGACACTCTATCCTCCAGAACTACAAGAGAGTAAATTTTTGTGTTATAAGCCACTCAGTCTGTGGGAATCTGTTATGGCAGCCCCAGGAAACTAGCACACCCCCAAAACCTTCCTTCATCACTGCTTTCCCTCAAGATACTATCCTTTCCATCTGACCTTCACCACACGTTTCTCCAATCACTTAAACTTGATACTGTACTTCTTTATTCCACACTATATAAAAAAATCAACTAAAAATGGATCATGGACTTATATATAAAACCTAAAACAATAGTGCTTCTAGAAGAAAACACTGGAAATTATCTTTGTAACTTGGGTGACAAAAAGTTATTGGGATAAGACACAAGAAGCATGAATAATAAAAGAAAAAACTGATAAACCGGAGTTCACCAAAGTTAAAAACTGCTCTTTTTAAGACACTTAAGAAAATGAAAAGGTAAGCCATAGACTGGGAGAAAATAATTACTTGATAAAGAACTTGTATCTAGGATATATAAAGAACTCTTTTCTTAAAGAACTCTTAAAACTCAATAAGAAGATAACCCAATTTTTAAAATGAGCAAAACAAATTTGAACATTTTTCCAGAGAAAAAGTATGGATGGCAAAATAACACGTGAAAAGATACTCAACATATTCGTCATTATATAAATTAAAACCACAATGAGATATCACTCAATACAGACCTACTAGAAAACTAACATTAAAAAACAGAGAGACAATAGAAGGTGCTGGTGAAGATAAAGAGTACCTAGAGCTCTTGTACATCACAAGTAGAATATAAAATTGTATAGTCACTTTGGAAAATAATTTGGCAGTTTTACATTTCCATGCCACCATCAATATATTCCAAGGTATTTACACAAAAGAAATGAAAACACATGTCCACACAAAGATGTGCCCATGAATGTATATAGTGGCATTATTTATAACAGTCAGAAACTGGAGAAAACCCAAATATCTATCAATTGATGAATGGATAAACAAATAGTAGTACATCCATACAATCGATATCACTCTATAATAACAATGAACAAGCCATTAACACCTGCTATAACATCCATGAATTTCAAAAGTGCTGGGCTAAATGAAAGGAACCTGGGACAAAAGGTTACATTCTGTATAATTCCACGTATAGGATATTCTGCAAAAGGCAAAACTATATGGAAGAAAATCAGATCAGTGGTTGTCATGGTTTGGGGATGTCGGGAAAAGGATTAACTGCAAAAATGCCAACAGTGATGGAATTGTTCTATATCTTGATTGTGGTAGTTCTACTACATATACATGTTAACATCCATCAAATTATATACTTAGAAAGGATGAATTTTACTGGATGTAAATTATACCTCCATAAACTTGCCTTAAATTGCTTAGCTTTCCACTGATAGCAAAGCTTTCCACTATCTTTCCAACATATCTCCCACTCCTGGGTTTACCCACCCTAATACATTAGCTAAATGGAATTACTTACCTTTCTGATTATTAATAACAACAGCAAAAGCATTAGCAGTCAACATTTATTGGAACTGGCTATAGTCAGATACATGATAGAAGAAAAGTGCTCCACATATATTATCTCATAAATCTTCACTACAAGTTTATGAGGCTTTATTATTATCCTCATTTAGAGATAGGAACTGAGGCTTAAGGAGATTAATAATTTGCCCAAGGTTCTTCAGTGACTAATGTGTGACAAACAATGGAATTTGAATTTAGGTCTACCTGACTCCAAAACCCAACACTAAACTTCCTTCTTAGGATTCCTACCAACATGTCTGTTCATGCTGTTACCTCAGAGTATCTCTTTGTCTCAACTTCATTTGCTCTAATTGTATCTATCTTTCAAAGCAAAACTTATATGCATGCCTCATCCATAAAGCTTTCCCAGATCTCCCTCCCCAGCTAACAACCATCTCTTTCAAAACATTAAAAGCTCCAATAGCACTGAACCGATTCCTTACTTACGATACTTTAATCTACCTCCTGTTATAGTTATTGATATAATTATCCTACTACATATTTTACTATATGAGGACAAGATCAAAGGCTTCTTCACCCTTGTGTATCACTGTTAACCTAACACGATTTAACTCAATGAATGAATGAATGGTGGCTGGACATTAGTCTAGCCAGTAATACAATTATATGTTAATGTTTCACTCTACCCAAGGAAAGGTACCCTTGTTTATTAGCTTCTTATAATCAGCGTATATTTTATTACTGTGTTATTCTTCTTTCCCCAAATTAAATTCCTGATAAGAAAATGAAAAGCTAAAAATTGAGAGACTAACCCAAATCAAACACTGTCTGCTATTTTGGTGTGAATTAAGAACAGGGCCAAACTCCTGGGCAACCCATGGAAGCAAGTAGGGCAGGGAGTGAAAGAGAGACTTGATAATACAGGGAAAATGTAACATGTCAGGGTAACAGGAAAAGTCATCAGTGAGGAAGGTAGCAGAGAAAACGCTAAGTTGCAAACGTCTAGGCACACTCTTGACATTAAAAAAATGACATAAAAAATGGGGAGGGAGGTGTTTGAAATTTATAAAAAAGTTAAGAGACATAATAACCAAATGCAATATGTAATTTTGTTAGGTGTGATATAGTAGTGTGATTATATAAAAAAGTATCCCTCCCTAGTTTTTAGAAATATACACCCAAGTATTTAGGGATGAAATATTACAGTGCCTCAAATTAACTATAAAATATTTTAGCAAAAAAAGAAAAATGTTAATGACTGTTAAATATAGGTGATAAATATATGGGAAGCTCATTAAATAATTTTATTTTTCTTTACCAAAAAGAAAGAAAGAGAGAAAAAAGAATGCAATGAATTGTCACAGGAAAAAGTCTAGCCATAGTCCCAATTCTTGTTCATAGACTTTGGATGACCAACATGATAGAAAAAAGTCAAGGTTTTAAGAGTACCAGCACTTGTTTCGTTTTGCCTCATTCTATTCCCCAGCTTATTACTAGTTTCACTATTTAACATTTACCTTACTCTACATTATTAGGTGTTAAGTCCTCTGCCTTGTTAGATGATAAACTTCTTGAGGGTCACAGTGCATTATTCATTGACTTTTGGTACACAGAAGAATGTCATGTATCAAAAAGGAAACTTGTGGAATAGAACTGCTTTTGCATTTAGCTTGTACTTGGCAACCATGAAGAAAATAGAGAATTTCTAACCAATAATTTTTCTCCATACAAAACTAGAAACTTAGAAGGCATAACATAACATAGGTATGTTTGCACATAACTATAAATTCCTTACGCTTCTTAAAAGCATAAAACATCTATACTATATACTAACTACGTCAGAGGTTCTCAAAGTGTGGTGTGGGAACACCTGGGAGTCAGAGGCTCTTTCAGGGAATATGTGAGGTAAAAACCATTTTCATAATAATAATAATATTAGTATTATTCACTTGCAGTCTCTCATAATTGAATGGTGGGGATTTTTAGATGACCTGTGATGTCATTCTGAAGGCTAATCAAATATGTGTTTATGTATTGTGTTTTAAATTTTTTTTTAGTTTTAATTTCTAATATGGTACTTACTGATAAGTATATTTGCATTAAAAAAGCTCTTTGGGGTCCTCAATTATTCTTAAGAATATAAACGGGGTCCTATGATCAAAATGTTTGAGAACTTAACATTAAACAAATGCAATCTTGTTTTCTAATCACTCCTTCTCACTGTCAACTTCAAAGATTTGGGTGTGAATGGGCACCACTTTATCTTGCCTTTTTATAATTTTCATGTGCCTGCTGCTCTTGCCATCTCAGAATCTGAAGGATCCAAGTAGAAGGAAAAGCATATCAAAGGGTCTTGCTTTATAAGATTACTCTAAAAATACTCTGGGGCAAAAGTATAAACTAAATAAACCTTCAAACTTTCAAGGTATGAGATTTCTGCTTTCTCTCTAAGACATGTACTGAATAATTTAGGGAAAGGAAAGAGTGAGGGATAGGGCAAAAGTGACTAGGGCTGATTAAGTGACATTTTTCTGAAG
This sequence comes from Phocoena phocoena, assembly GCF_963924675.1. Classification (NCBI taxonomy): domain Eukaryota; kingdom Metazoa; phylum Chordata; class Mammalia; order Artiodactyla; family Phocoenidae; genus Phocoena; species Phocoena phocoena. Next base: position 36,712,642 of record NC_089232.1, on the reverse strand, counting down.
ATACCCTCCCAGTGCAATTAAGAATTTTTTGGAAAACAGTTCTCCTTTTAATGACCTATGTGGAATGGGAAGCAAGTAAGAAACAAATACTGAAATTGAGTATCTATGACGGAAATAAGAGAGCACCTCAGGCTCTGCCTTCTTGGTCTGGAAAATAAAATAACACACTTTACTACAAATAATTTAATGTTTATTTTCTCAGTTCTGTCTCTGGAAGGCTTTCAGACTAAAATATGCTTTGAAGGTACATAATTTTCAATGCAGCTAATATAAAATTACTTCTATATAGGGTTTCTATCATCCTTGAAATCATCTTCCCCCACCCCTACCCCCAAGTCCCTTAGGAAATGAATATCACCTATTTGGGTGATCTGAACATTTGAGTTTTTCCCTAAACCCAGAACAATTTTGATTTGTTAGACAACTGTGAAAAGTCACAACGCTTTCAAGCAAAGCCTAATAATTTCCGTAAATTATTACCTTAGATAACAGCTTGTCAAATAAGCTATCCATTATCGCCACAAGCTTAGCTGATATTTCAGCTATGTGGTCATGGTAGTCCTGTAATGAGAAACGTTATATTTTAAAGTCCCTGGGACACATCTAAAATACTTAACAATTACAGAGTTAAATTTATGAAACTCCAGTAGAAAATACATGGAAAGGTACCTTAGTGATATGATCAAAATGCCTAAGCATACTATACTGCTTAGGCTGCAGTCGAGCTTCAAAATGAGCCCTGATCACAGGAATGTAGTGCACGATTAACTGCAAACAGCGTGAAGAAAGAGCTGAAGATCCGGGAGGTAGATATATCATGGAGAAAAACAAAGGTATTAGCTGGTATTTAATTACCTATCAAATTATGTAAAAGATATCAATTAATTTTATATAGACCCCAGTTTATTACATAAATGAAGAACACAGTAACAGAAAGCAACATATTTCATATTTTTTGTTTAAGAAAATCAGTTGGTACTGAATGATGTAATGAATGATGCTGCTTTTCCAATGGACTCAAGTTGTGAGTAATACTGGCATGAGGAAGCTAACGGGACAACTGAGTCTCTTCTGACATTCAGATACCTTTCACCCCATATATACATACGTACTTCATACATATTACATTTTAACATTTTTTTACAATAGTGCAACTTTCTAGTAACTTATATTTATTGGAGTGAAAATTCCTCATAACATTTCTCCAGAAGTTATTTTTCAGTTATGGCAATACATAAGAAAGTGACATTGCTACTTTTAGAGGCTTTAGTTAGAGGCATAAAAACATCAGGTATAATGAAACATAAGTATAGTGACATCACTGTAATGCCTCAGCATGTGAATTAAATGCAAAAATCCATACCCAAATTTTTTGTAGTTATTGTTTTTAGTCCAACAACTTGCAGTGCACCAGCTCCAAGAACTAACTGGCAACTTCTTGAATTGAAGTACTAACAAAGGAAGAAAAAAAAAAACCCAACAATTTATTAAAAATTATTCTTTATATGCTGGCAATGTGTTAATTCTAAAAATACATTCCTCTTTCCTCTCATTGAAGGACCAAATGAGTTTTTCTACTAGGAGCAATTAGGATCTGTTTATGTAATGACAAAAAAAAAAAAAAAAAAAAGGCAAGGGGTGTTCCCAAATGATAATATTTACAGTCTGGTAGGGAAAAAGTTGAAAAATTCTAAAAATCAGTTGTTCAGAAATTAATCTTTAATTGGCATTCACAAAACTAGTTGTTTCAGTCATTCTAATTGGATAGTCCTACTTTCGAAAGGGTAACAAAATCTTTCTGGACTAAAATATGACAACTTAATTTTGGGACAGAATTAATTGATAGATTAGGTATTTGAAAAAAATAAAGCCTTTTCTCTAGGCTAGCAGTTTAAAATATCTGTTAATATGAAATGGCTGAATAATACTATCACCACAGTTTCATTTTACATCAATGGTTCTGAAATAATGATTTAAGAAAAATCTCTAACCTTAGTGAGATGAATTTTGTAAAGTTCAGTGAATTCCTTCCATGCACATTTGAAACCAGTCCAGGTTTTTTGACCTAAGTGGCCTCAGTCATGTTCAGCACCTAACGAACAAATCATCTCCTGTCTCCGATATCATTAACAACTCTACGGGTGTAATGAGGAATCACTAAATGTGGAGTGAGAAGGAAGCAGGTGGCCTCCTTCAAATAACATGTTGTGTTCAACCACAATCAAATGTCACAAAATTAATGTCTTAAAGATAGCTTAACCTCGAAATGTCTTAGAGTTGGAAGATTACTCATGCCCTAATGAATTACTTCTTCCAACTATTTTTTCCATAGGAGTGAAATCATACACACCTTCAATAAATCTGATAGACGAGTGAGCATGTCAGTAGTAACAGATGGGATATTATCCACACACTGGCAATATTCAAGGATAATTCTTATCAACAGCAATACGGTTCTACAAAAAAAGAAAGATGACCCAGTAGACACTCAAGACAAGAAAAATCAAACTGATTTGGCATATAAAAATCAATATTGATCTTGGTAACTGTTAAATTATGTGTTTTACCTATAAGTGCAACAGAGTAGGGACTTAGGGTAAGGCAACAGAAAATCCCTAGAGTGTAAAATTAAGGAGGCACTCAATTTCAGGGTTGTGCAACTACAAGGTAATCACTTGCATGACACTGAGAAAGGGTACCTCCTTAAATTCTGTGTTGTGAGCACATCACTCTCTGTGTGACAGTCACACTAAGATAAGTCTCTTCCATAAGGCAGGTATCCCATTCCTTGGCCAATTTAGAAACACTGAAAAAAGCTTAACCAGTGTTTCTGATTATGTAGTAGGTCCTCATAAATGTTGAATTAATGAAGGGAACCTAGTCTAGATTTTCTTAGTGAGATGAAAGATAAACTGTGGCTTCTAAGAACAATATACCTTCTAAGAAGTTTATTGGTAAATCACAAAAGCTTCTCCAAAGATGAGAAAGTTATCAGCTCATTATCAGGACATGTCATAAGCTGAAAAGAGGCACTCACTAGTGGGAGGTTAAATAAGGTTGAAACTAAGGGAGAAAGAGCCATTCATTACAGCACATCTAAATTCAACGAGATCCTCAGAAATGAGTGATCCATGTAAACTAATGTTTTATGAAAGTCTGAAGAGAGCAGTGATTCAAGAAGAAGAGTATCTAGCCTTTATAACAGCTTAGTTGTCAGACCATATATTACTCTCCATGCATAGCTCTAGAGTCTGCTTTACTGGGCAGGAGTCCATTGCTTATCTTTTGTAATTTTCTCTCTGAAGATATAATACTCCACTTTTAGCCAGGGAGTTCCGTTTTTTGGCAGAAGCCTCTTTGCCTAAAGAGCAAGAAAGCCAGATAGCTAGAGGGGACCATTTCCATCAAGCAAGGGAAGAGTAATAAGACACAGTCCTTCCTCAGTATCCACAGGGGATTGGTTCCAGGACATCACGTGGATACCAAAAACCATGCATGCTCAAGTCCTTTATATAAAATGGCGTAGTAAAGTCTTCCCTCTATATCCACGGGTTCTGCACCCTGGCTGGTTGGATGTGGAACCCATGGATATGGAGGGTCAACTGCAATGGGTAATTAAGGAAAGAAATCATGATTCGATTGAAGGACAAAGATTATAGGGAGGTTGAAAAAAGCTCTGTCCCACCAGAAATGGAAAAGAACTCCAGAGAAGAAAGGAATGGAAGCTTTACCTTACAATGGGTGCACTTCAGAGTTTTGGATAATATACAGGTTGAGAAAAAGCATAAATTCTATACACACTATTTGAGTGCTTATGAGCTGCTAAGAAAAATTAAAGTGGTAAGATATGATCCCCATCTTTGAGGAATTCAGAGACTAACCAGAAAGTGCCATGAGAGAGGCACAGAGAGTTACAAAGAGAGGATCATTCATTCTTCCTGGAAGGAATGGCTGTTTCAGAAAAGACTTACTTAGTGACAAGAAACAAAAAAGTGAAAAAGAATTCTGGTATAGATATTGGGAGCTAGATTTTTATTCTAATTATTCTGGCTCCATTTGGGTAATTTTATATTAACTACTTAAACTTCTAAGCTCCAATTCTCTTAACTGTAGAAAGGGAACAATAATCCCTGAAATGTCTATTGTACAACATGGTTGTAGAGATCAAATGAGATCATATATATGAAAATATTTAAACTATGAAGTGTTATTAAAATTAAAGTATGTGAAGATATTATCTTAACTACCTATTTAATAAAAGGCATATAGTACTAGACAAACAACACTGGAATTTATATTTTTCTTAGTTAACTTGAATTTGAAATACTGTTTTTAGTAAAAGACCTAATGACAAATGATGATAATGGAAATAACTACCAACAACTATCAACTTCTTGTTAGGTACTAGAACTGTGCTAGATTCTTTACATGAATTACCTGTTTAATTTCACAATAATTCTAAGTATAGTACTATTGTCCACATTTTGTTTTATAAATAAGGAAACTGAGGCACACAGAGTAACTTGCCCAAGGCCACAAAGTAACAGAGCTGCTGGGACTCAAACCGAAGCAGTCTGATTCACAACTTCAACTACTATGCTGTATACTACACACTAAAAAAGTTGCAGGAAAAAAAGAAAGAGCTTGAGACACTTATAACATCATGGAGCCACTACAGCACCCTTGGATTATGTACCTCTAGGTTCTTGTTACATGAGAAAAATCAACCAACCCCTTTTTTTGTTAAGCCAGTGTAGTCCTAATGGGTACAGAATACTACAAAATATAGAAAAATAAAAAGGAATCCATAAAATTTCTTTAAAATTCTTTGTAAGATTTACAATTGCTAATCCAAAATTTCTAATTCACATCAAGGGGTAACTAAAAGACATATGTTTTAAATACTTGATTCAACTAATGAAGAAAAACGTGTCACTCACCCGACAACAGCATACTGTTGTCCCTCGACAATGAGAACTTCAGCTGGTTTCCTTTCTTCTGTAGCTAGAGAGTAAAGTGAATAAAGAGACATGGGTAAAAGATGAAACAAAATATTGGATAAAAAATTTAAACTGGAAAAAACTGAAAATGTTCCTATTCAGGGCCTGAAACGATCTCATTTCTGCAAATAAATCTACTTGTTGGGAAACAATTCAGCACAAAGTAAATAAAGTATACTGCATTTGGAATCAGAGAAATCTGGATTTGAATTCTACTACTGCCAATTACTGGATGCAAGACTACGCCAATTACTTCTTTTGAATCTCAATATCTGTATCCATTAGACATGGACAACAATATCTACCTTTCAGTGTTGTTACTGAAAGAGATAATGCTTATGAACTGGCTATCCTCTAGGTCTGGCACATGGCAGATGATCGATAAGAAGTAAAGGAAAAAGAATGTTATTAGTTGGGAAAGGCAGAACTAGCATTTCAACTGGTTATCTTTTCTTTATTATAACCCTTAGAGTACAACTTAATTCCTAAATTCAATGGAGAGATTATGTATTACTTTTCAAGATTTTAATCCAAAAGTTACTTTATTTTCAGCATGTGGTATTTCTTATTATTAAAAAACAAAATTCAGCATATTGAGGTGAAAAGAACAGTGGACTGGATTACTGCCCTGAATCAGCCAAATTAAACAGATTACCATGCGCAAGTAAGTCATCATGCTTCCCTAAGCTTCAAATCCTTTTGTTCTAAGACATTAAATATCTACTTCCTCATCTCTTTCAAGGAAAGAAATTCAGTGTGATATAATTTCTAATCACAATTCACTCTGTATGTCAGATTAAGTTTTTTGAGGACAGGGGTTGTGTCTTAACCAATTCTCAATACTGCAGAGAAATGGCTTAGCACAGTAGTTAAGAGGAAGGGTCCTAAAGTCAGTCTGCCTGCAGTTGGATCCCAGCTCTACCACTTCCTAGCCAGGTAACCTTAGGCATGTTGCTTAACCTCTTTGTGCCTCAGTTTCCATATTTTTAAAAATGGGAATACTAACAGTGTCTAGCTCATGGATCTGTAAATGAGATAACAATGTAAAGTGCTTAGAAAAAACTGTCTAGCATCAGGTAAGCAGCAAATTAATATTAACTGCTATCCATTAAACTTCATCTCCCCAATGCGAAGCTAAGTAGCTAGTAACTCAATAAGTAGATGATGGATGCATGAATAATAACCAAGGATCCTTAACTCTGCATGAACTAGGAAAATGTTAATGGATTTCTAATAGCATATCCTTTCTTCTTTCTCAGAGGAAAACAAAAGACAAAAGCAGGGTATATGGGGGACGGCTTGAAGATGGCGGAAGAGTAAGACGCGGAGATCGCCTTCCTCCCCACGGATACACCAGAAATACATCTACACGTGGAACAACTCCTACAGAACACCTACTGAAGGCTGGCAGAAGATCTCAGACCTCCCAAAAGGCAAGAAACTCCCCACTTACCTGGGTAGGGCAAAAGAAAAAAAGAAAAAACAGAGACAAAAGAATAAGGACGGCACCTGCACCAGTGGGAGGGAGCTGTGAAGGAGGAAAAGTTTCCACACACTAGGAAGCCCCTTCGCGGGCGGAGACTGCGGGAGGCGGAGAGGGGAGCTTCGGGACCGCGGAGGAGTGCACAGCGACGGGTGCGGAGGGCAAAGCGGGGAGATTCCCGCACAGAGGATCGGCGCCGACCGGCACTCACCAGCCCGAGAGGCTTGTCTGCTCACCCGCCGGGGCGGGCGGGGCTGCGAGCTGAGGCTCGGTTTCGGTTTCGGTTTCGGACGGAGCGCAGGGAGAGGACTGGGGTTGGGGGCTTGAACATAGCCTGAAGGGATTAGTGCACCACGGCTAGCCGGGAGGGAGTCCAGGGAAAAAAAAGTCTGCCCCTGCCGAAGAGGCAAGAGACTTTTTCTTCCCCTCTTTGTTTCCTGGTGCGCGAGGAGAGGGGTTTAAGAGCGCTGCTTAAAGGAACTCCAGAGACGGGCACGAGCCGCGGCTAAAAGCGCGGACGCCAGAGACGGGCGGGAGACGCTAAGGCTGCTGCTGCCGCCACCAAGGGGCCTGTGTGCGAGCACAGGTCATTCTCCACACCCCTCTTCCGCGGAGCCTGTGCAGCCCGCCACTGCCAGGTTCCCGGGATCCACGGACAACTTACGCGGGAGAACGCACAGCGGGCCTCAAGCTGGTGCAACGTCACGCCGCCTCTGCCGCCGCAGGCCCGCCCCGCACGCAGTGCCCCTCCATCCCCCCCCCAACCCCCGGCCTGAGTGAGCCGGAGCCCCCGAATCAGCGGCTCCTTTAACCCCGTCCTGTCTGAGCAAAAAACAGACGCCCTCCAGCGACCTACACGCAGAGGCAGGGCCAAATCCAAAGCTGAGCTCCTGTGAGCTGTGAAAACAAAGACGAGAAAGGGAAATCTCTCCCAGCAGCCTCAGAAGCAGCGGATTAAAGCTCCACAATCAACTTGATATACCCTGCATCTGTGGAATACCTGAATAGACAAGGAATGATCCCAAATTGAAGAGGTGGACTTTAGGACCGAGATCTATGATTTTTTTCCCCTTTCCTCTTTTTGTGAATGTGTACGTGTATGCTTCTGTGTGAGATCTTGTCTGTATACTCTTGCTTCCACCATTTGTCCTAGGGCTCTATCCGTCCATGGTTTTTTTAAAGAACTTTTTTTCTTAATAATTAACTTTAATTGTAATAACTTTATTATACTTTACCTTCGTTCTTTCCTTCCTTCCTTCCTTCCATCCTTTAGACAACGAATCACCCCAAATTGAGGAGGTGGTCTCTGAGAGCAAGATTTATGATTTTTCCCCCTTTACCTCTTTTTGTGAGGGTGTATGTGTATGCTCCTGTGTAAGATTTTCTCTGTATAGCTTTGCTTCCAACATTTGTCCTAAGGTTCTATCCGTCCCTTTTTTTTAAAAAATAATTTTTTAATTCAATAACTATATTATACTTTATTTTATTTTTACTGTATCTTCTTTCTGGCTTTCTTCCTTCTTTCCCTCCTTCCTCCCTCCCTCCCTCCTTTCTTTCCTTCTTTGCTTCTTTCTTCTTTCCTTCCTTTCCTCCTTTCCTTCTTTCTTTCCTCATACTTCTACTAATTCTCTCTACTTTTTCTCCCTTTTATTCTGAGCCATGTGGATGAAAGGCTCTTGGTGCTCCAGCCAGGAGTCAGGGCTCTGCCTCTGAGGTAGGAGAGCCAACTTCAGGACACTGGTCAACAAGAGACCTCCCAGCTCCACATAATATTAAACGGCGGAAATCTCCAGAGACCTCCATCTTAGCACCAGCACCCAGCTTCACTCAACGACCAGCAAGCCACAGTGCTGGACAACCTATGCCAAACAACTAGCAAAACAGGAACACAACCCCACCCATTAGCACAGAGGCGGCCTAAAATCAAAATAAGGCCACAGACACCCCAAAACACACCACCAGACGTGAACCTGCCCACTAGAGAGACAAGATCCAGCCTCATCCACCAGAACACAGGCACTAGTCCCCTCCACCAGGAAGCCTACACAACCCACTGAAACAACCTTAGCCACTGGAGACAGACATCAAAAACAACGGGCACTACGAACCTGCAGCCTGCAAAAAGGAGACCCCAAACACAGTAAGATAAGCAAAATGAGAAGACAGAAAAACACACAGCAGATGAAGGAGCAAGATAAAAATGCACCAGACCTAACAAATGAAGAGGAAATAGGTAGTCTACCTGAAAAAGAATTCAGAATAATGATAGTAAGGATGATCCGAAATCTTGGAAATAGAATGGACAAAATGCAAGAAACAGTTAACAAGGACCTAGAAGAAATAAAGATGAAACAAGCAACGATGAACAACGCAATAAATGAAATTAAAAATACTCTAGAAGGGATCAATAGCAGAATAACTGAGGCAGAAGAACGGATAAGTGACCTGGAAGATAAAGTAGTAGAAATAACTACTGCAGAGCAGAATAAAGAAAAAAGAATGAAAAGAACTGAGGACAGTCTCAGAGACCTCTGGGACAACATTAAATGCACCAACATTCGAATTCTAGGGGTTCCAGAAGAAGAAGAGAAAAAGAAAGGGACTGAGAAAATATTTGAAGAGATTATAGTTGAAAACTTCCCTAATATGGGAAAGGAAATAGTTAGTCAAGTCCAGGAAGCACAGAGAGTCCCATACAGGATAAATACAAGGAGAAATACGCCAAGACACATATTAAACAAACTGTCAAAAATTAAATACAAAGAAAGCATATTAAAAGCAGCAAGGGAAAAACAACAAATAACACACATGGGAATCCCCATAAGGTTAACAGCTGATCTCTCAGCAGAAACCCTACAAGCCAGAAGGGAGTGGCAGGACATACTGAAAGTGATGAAGGAGAAAAACCTGCAACCAAGACTACTCTACCCAGCAAGGATCTCATTCAGATTTGATGGAGAAATTAAAACCTTTACAGACAAGCAAAAGCTGAGAGAGTTCAGCACCACCAAACCAGCTTTACAACAAATGCTAAAGGAACTTCTCTAGACAAGAAACACAAGAGAAGGAAAAGACCTATAATAACGAACCCAAAACAATTTAGAAAATGGGAATAGGAACATACATATCGATAATTACCTTAAATGTAAATGGACTAAATGCTCCCACCAAAAGACACAGATTGGCTGAATGGATACGAAAACAAGACCCTTATATATGCTGTCTACAAGAGACCCACTTCAGACCTAGAGACACATACAGACTGAAAGTAAGGGGATGGAAAAAGATATTCCATGCAAATGGAAACCAAAAGAAAGCTGGAGTGGCAATTCTCATATCAGACAAAATAGACTTTAAAATAAGGACTATTAAAAGAGACAAAGAAGGACACTACATAATGATCAAGGGATCGATCCAAGAAGAAGATGTAACAATTGTAAATATTTATGCACCCAATATAGGAGCACCTCAATACATAAGGCAAATACTAACAGCCATAAAAGGGGATATCGACAGTAACATATTCATAGTAGGGGACTCTAACACCCCACTTTCACCCATGGACAGATCATCCAAAATGAAAATAAATAAGGAAACACAAGCTTTAAATGATACATTAAACAAGATGGACTTAATTGATATTTATAGGACACTCCATCCAAAAACAACAGAATACACATTTTTCTCAAGTGCTCATGGAACATTCTCCAGGATAGATCATATCTTGGGTCACAAATCAAGCCTTGGTAAATTTAAGAAAATTGAAATTTTATCAAGTATCTTTTCTGACCACAACGCCATGAGACTAGATATCAATTACAGGAAAAGATCTGTAAAAAATACAAACACATGGAGGCTAAACAATACACTACTTAATAATGAAGTGATCACTGAAGAAATCAAAGAGGAAATAAAAAAATACCTAGAAATAAATGACAGTGGAGACACAACGACCCAAAACCTATGGGATGCAGCAAAAGCAGTTCTAAGATGGAAGTTTATAGCAATACAAGCCCACCTTAAGAAGCAGGAAACATCTCGAATAAACAACCTAACCTTGCACCTCAAGCAATTAGAGAAAGAAGAACAAAAAAACCCCAAAGCTAGCAGAAGGAAAGAAATCATAAAAATCAGATCAGAAATAAATGAAAAAGAAATGAAGGAAATGACAGCAAAGATCAATAACACTAAAAGCTGGTTCTTTGAGAAGATAAACAAAATAGATAAACCACTAGCCAGACTCATCAAGAAAAAAAGGGAGAAGACTCAAATCAATAGAATTAGAAATGAAAAAGGAGAAGTAACAACTGACACTGCAGAAATACAAAAGATCATGAGAGATTACTACAAGCAACTCTATGCCAATAAAATGGACAATCTGGAAGAAATGGACAAATACTTAGAAATGCACAACCTGCCAAGACTGAATCAGGAAGAAATAGAAAATATGAACAGAGCAATCGCAAGCACTGAAATTGAAACTGTGATTAAAAACCTTCCAACAAACAAAAGCCCAGGACCAGATGGCTTCACAGGTGAATTCTATCAAACGTTTAGAGAAGAGCTAACACCTGTCCTTCTCAAACTCTTCCAAAATATAGCAGAGGGAGGAACACTCCCAAATTCCTTCTACGGGGCCACCATCACCTTGATACCAAAACCAGACAAGGATGTCACAAAGAAAGAAAACTACAGGCCAATATCACTGATGAGCATAGATGCAAAAATCCTCAACAAAACACTAGCAAACAGAATCCAACAGCACATTAAAAGGATCATACACCATGATCAAGTGGGGTTTATTCCAGGAATGCAAGGATTCTTCAATATACGCAAATCTATCATTCTGATAAACCATATTAACAAATTGAAGGAGAAAAACCATATGATTATCTCAATAGATGCAGAGAAAGCTTTCGACAAAATTCAATACCCATTTATGATAAAAACCCTGCAGAAAGTAGGCATAGAGGGAACTTTCCTCAACATAATAAAGGCCATATATGACAAGCCCACAGCAAACATCATCCTCAATGGTGAAAAACTGAAAGCATTTCCACTAAGATCAGGAACAAGACAAGGTTGCCCACTCTCACCACTCTTATTCAACATAGTTTTGGAAGTTTTAGCCACAGCAATCAGAGAAGTAAAGGAAATAAAAGGAATCCAAATCAGAAAAGAAGAAGTAAAGCTGTCACTGTTTGCAGCTGACATGATACTATACATAGAGAATCCTAAAGATGCTACCAGAAAACTACTAGAGCTAATCAATGAATTTGGTAAAGTAGCAGGATACAAAATTAATGCACAGAAATCTCTGGCATTCCTATATACTAATGATGAAAAATCTGAAAGTGAAATCAAGAACACACTCCCATTTACCATTGCAACAAAAAGAATAAAATATCTAGGAATAAACCTACCTAAGGATACGAAAGACCTGTATGCAGAAAATTATAAGACACTGATGAAAGAAATTAAAGATGATACAAATAGATGGAGAGATATACCATGTTCTTGGATGGGAAGAATCAACATTATGAAAATGACTCTACTACCCAAAGCAATCTACAGATTCAATGCAATCCCTATCAAACTACCACTGGCATTTTTCACAGAACTAGGTCAAAAAATTTCGCAATTTGTATGGAAACACAAAAGACCCCGAATAGCCAAAGCAATCTTGAGAACGAAAAAAGGAGCTGGAGGAATCAGGCTCCCTGACTTCAGACTATACTACAAAGCTACAGTAATCAAGACAGTATGGTACTGGCACAAAAACAGAAAGATAGATCAATGGAACAAGATAGAAAGCCCAGAGATAAACCCACGCACATATGAACACCTTATCTTTGATAAAGGTGGCAGGAATATACAGTGGAGAAAGGACAGCCTCTTCAATAAATGGTGCTGGGAAAACTGGACAGGTACATGTAAAAGTATGAGATTAGATCACTCCCTAACACCATACACAAAAATAAGCTCAAAGTGGATTAAAGACCTAAATGTAAGGCCAGAAACTATCAAACTCTTAGAGGAAGACATAGGCAGAACACTCTATGACATAAATCACAGCAAGATCCTTTCTGACCCACCTCCTAGTGTAATGGAAATAAAAACAAAAATAAACAAATGGGACCTAATGAAACTTCAAAGCTTTTGCACAGCAAAGGAAACCATAAACAAGACCAAAAGACAACCCTCAGAATGGGAGAAAATATTTGCAAATGAAGCAACTGACAAAGGATTAATCTCCAAAATTTACAAGCAGCTCATGCAGCTCAATAACAAAAAACAAACAACCCCATCCAAAAATGGGCAGAAGACCTAAATAGACATTCCTCCAAAGAAGATATACAGAATGCCAACAAACACATGAAAGAATGCTCAACATCATTAATCATTAGAGAAATCCAAATCAAAACTACAGTGAGATATCATCTCACACCAGTCAGAATGGCCATCATCAAAAAATCTAGAAACAATAAATGCTGGAGAGGGTGTGGAGAAAAGGGAACACTCTTGCACTGCTGGTGGGAATGTGAATTGGTTCAGCCACTATGGAGAACAGTATGGACGTTCCTTAAAAAACTACAAATAGAATTACCATATGACCCAGCAATCCCACTACTGGGCATATACCCTGAGAAAACCAAAATTCAAAAAGAGTCATGGGCTTCCCTGGTGGCGCAGTGGTTGAGAGTCCGCCTGCCGATGCAGGGGACACGGGTTCGTGCCCCGGTCTGGGAAGATCCCACATGCCGCGGAGCGGCTGGGCCCGTGAGCCATGGCCGCTGAGCCTGCGCGTCCGGAGCCTGTCCTCCGCAACGGGAGAGGCCACAACAGTGAGAGGCCCGCGTAACGCATAAAAAAAAAAAAAAAAAAAAAAAAAAAAGAGTCATGTACCAAAATGTTCATTGCAGCTCTATTTACAATAGCCCAGAGATGGAAACAACCTAAGTGTCCATCATCGGATGAATGGATAAAGAAGATGTGGCACATATATACAATGGAATATTACTCAGCCTTAAAAAGAAACGAAATTGAGCTATTTGTAATGAGATGGATAGACCTAGAGTCTGTCATACAGAGTGAAGTAAGTCAGAAAGAAAAAGACAAATACCGTATGCTAACACATATATATGGAATTTAAGAAAAAAAAATGTTATGAAGAACCTAGGGGTAAGACAGGAATAAAGACGCAGACCTACTGGAGAACGGACTTCAAGATATAGGGAGGGGGAAGGGTGAGCTTTGACAGGGCGAGAGAGAGTCATGGACGTGCACACACTAACAAACGTAGTAAGGTAGATAGCTAATGGGAAGCAGCCGCATGGCACAGGGATATTAGCTCGGTGCTTTGTGACAGCCTGGAGGGGTGGGACAGGGAGAGTGGGAGGGAGGGAGACGCAAGAGGGAAGACATATGGGAACATATGTATATGTATAACTGATTCACTTTGCTATAAAGCAGAAACTAACACACCATTGTAAAGCAATTATACCCCAATAAAGATGTTTAAAAAAAAAAAAAAAAAAAGCAGGGTATATGGACTACCCTGATGGTACATTGGTTAAGAATCCACTTGCCATTGCAGGGGACACGGGTTGGAGCACTAGGCCAGGAAGATCCCACATGCTGCGGAGCAACTAAGCCCGTGTGCCACAGCTACTGAGCCTGCTCTCTAGAGCCCGCGAGCCACGACTACTGAAGCCCACATGCCTAGAGCTAGTGCTCTTCAACAAGAGAAGCCACCACAATGAGATGCCTGCACACCACAATGAAGAGTAGCCCCCGCTTGCTGCAACTAGAGAAAGCCCGTGCTCAGCAACGAAGACCCAACACAGCCATAAATAAATAAATAAATAAATAAATAAATAAAAATTTATTAAAAACAACAACAACAAAAAACACTTTAAAAATTATTCAAAACTTCAAAATTTCAAATCTGGTATTACAGGATGAGTTGTACATAAGTTTATATTATTATTTTATTTATTTTTGGCAGTACGCGGGCCTCTCACTGTTGTGGCCTCTCCTGTTGCAGAACACAGGCTCTGGACACACAGGCTCAGCGGCCATGGCTCACGGGCCCAGCCGCTCCGCGGCATGTGGGATCTTCCCGGACCGGGGCACAAACACATGTCCTCTGCATCAGCAGGCGGACTCTCAACCACTGCGCCACCAGGGAAGCCCAAGTGTATATTATTAACCCATGACAACTCCACTTTAACTGATATACAAAAATATCTCTAGCCACTGCATGTCTTTCATAAGAGACCCAATTGACATTTGATACAAATGAAAATTTTCTTCTTGAAACTCTATTTTTTTAACTTGTGTGTTTTTCTGGATTGTCCTACCTGTCTGCCCTTCCTTTGTAGTCTCCTTCATAGTTTTCTTATTCTACAGTTCTTTATATTTTGGTTTTCTCTATCATATCACTACTACATTACTTGTGATTGATAATAAATATATTTTTCATCAGACTTAGACCTTTTAAAGTAAAATTATACCTCTTACCTATGTCTCAACATTTGACACATAGAAGCATACTAGTGTCCAGTAAAAGAATACATGTCTCTAAACAATACAGTACAGTGGTTAAGAACATAGCTATGAAATTATATAAAGTTGGTTTCAAATCCCAGATCTTTATTTGTACCAAATTCCTTAACCCCTGGAAGCCTCACGCCTCCTCACTATTAAACAAGGTAACAATAGTATCTTTATTATAGGTTGTTGTGAGGGTAAACTAGAGTAATGCATGTAAAGCACCTGGTCCAGTGTCTGGCTATGGTTAATACTCAATAAATATCTGAAATTATTATTAAAAATTACCATATACTTTTCCAATCAACCACTTACTAAGCTGGGAGTGTTAGTTCTAAGATTCCCAAGAGGCACTATCAATTAAAGAAATATTAAGCACTCCTACAAAATGAACAAACAATATAAAATTGAAAGAGAGTGTGTGAAAGAGTACACATACCCCCTGATTTTTTTTCAGGTAAAGCAATCTTTCCATCTGCTATAGAATCAACAAGATCCTGAAATTCTGCGGGAACATCAGCTTGCTTCCAGCGTTCATTGTCTAAGAGGAGGCTATTCAAAAGTAAAAAGAAAGGAAGATAAACTTTAATAATATTTCAACACCATCTCCTTGGGTGAAAAGAAAAGGAAGAGCTGAGTGAGTACATAAGACTTTTGTTATATATTTAAGACTACATGTATCTTAGTTAAATTCAAGTAGAGCCCATGCAATACAAGGCATTGAGTTTTTAAATAATAATGGCCAATACCTGTTAGTACGTAATACTTTAAAAAGTGCTGAACACCTTAATAGACTGAAATCATTCATAAACAGTATGAATAGTCTCAGAAAATGTTTCTCTTTTTATGTCTCTTAGCCTAGTCAGGAAGAGTGGTAAAACATAATTAACTTCACTTTGAGTGGGAAAGGAAAAGTCAATCTATTAGGATCTTCCTGGTAAGTACTTTAATGGAACTAAACATTCTAACTACACTTTCAAAAGCTAAGAAATGTGATTTTAATTCCACAATCTGTCTTTAATTAAAAAGAAAAAAATCTGTCAGGGGTTTTAACTGGCCAATTAATGAAGTTTCCTCTTTTAAATATAATTGTGTTTTGTAAAGAAAAGGGGAAAAAAATGAAGAACAGAATGGACATGGTAATAATACCTGAGCTTGGTTTTTCTCTCTTCATGAAACCTGTTTACAAATTTATTAGCTTGGCTCTGAAGTGCTCCAAGTAATGACATGCTTTTTCTTCCACAGATCTGTTCAGTTTCTAAAATGAATGTTTCCATTAATCTGGAAAGTGTTATGAATTCTGTGGAATTCAGCTTCTCAAGAAAACCATCCTAAATTTTAAAGATAACACAAAAATCATGAGAGTTAGTATAACACCAAATATGGATGAGCTATAAAACCAACTTAAACAAATATTAATTATTTTTATAATAGTTGTATTAATTCCTAAACATTATTTTTAAACAATTTTAAATAAAATTTCCCAATACTTTAGTCCCAGAAATCAAGCATAAAAAGTTTAAGATGTCTAAATTTTATTCTGATCCCTTTGTAATACAGTAGCTCAAATAAGTTCAGATCATACTATACAATTGTCATACTATTGGAGTACAACTAATTTTCTTAATAAATTATTTGGCTAAGTATACACATATATATGTATAAAAACAGCATATTAATTTCAAATTAATTATTAAGGTATTATATTTCAAAATAAGTCTTTTAATCATTTATTTGAAAAGCATGCTTAATTTTTTCTATTTCTTTTATTTGGATTATTTTGCATTTCAACATCTCCTTAATAGACCACACCAGTACCTTATTAAGTGTTCAAAATATGCATTATGTGGAATAGGGACACAAGCAAGGATATATTCCAGATCTTGAAAATAATGTTACTATGTATAAAATATCTAAAGTTTATTAAAACAACTAACCTTTGCTCTTGACATGAGAAATTTGACAGCTCGATCATGGCATATATCTGAGGCACTATATAATAACTCCTGGACATTATTTGCCAGCTTTCCCAGCTCTAAGTCAGTTAATTTCATGTCTTCATTGACCCTGAAAATGATAGAAAGAGATTAAGTCAAGGAAAGTTATGAACACACTGTTCACCATAGATGACGTACCAATAAAAAACAAAAAGCTGTAAAATTTACATTTGAGGGAAAATTCTGTGATGTATCATATACTTTCATTTTTGTGGTAGAGCATCACATAAACAAGCTCAGATAACACAAATATATTTTACCCTAATATTATATAAGAATAATTTTCTCTCTCTGCTGTAGTATTTTTAATACTTAGTTCAGACTCTGACTGGAATTCTGCAAAAACTACAGCAAAAGAAATTCTCATTGGGTACAAGGGCGTAGCTGTGGCAGGTTGTGCACAGGTGCTTAGGATGACATGGTGGAAGCAAGAGGAAAGGAATGGAAAGAAGGAACAAACAGGCCCTCTTTTTACTTATAATTATGAATGACTATTAATAGTCAGATCAACTAAACTAATATTTCCTGAGTATTTACTGTGCTTAGCTACTATGCACTGGAGGGAATACTGTTCTCAAGAAACTTACAATTAAATAGGAGTACTTATAATATGTAATGCATCTATTCCAGTTTTGAGGAAGAAATGTAAGACTTCCTGTTTTTTATACATTTTTCCCCAGGGCATGTATAAAGACCACTGATTCTGTGCCAACAAGTCAGTTTAGTGTTATCATGAACCAAGTGAAGTACCTTAGCATAATTTTTCTCCGTTTCAGTTGAATTAAAATAACTTTCAAAGATATTTCAAAGAGGACCTGATGTATATTAATTTGAGGCAAACCACCACTCTCACTGGGTTAAGGTATTAAAGAAAGTTATTACCTGCTATCCTTTAAAGTTATATCATTAAATTTACTTACCAGTGCTTTAAAATAATGGATGGATAAATATTTTTAAAATACTCTCAGATACAGTATCTTGCTTGGTTCTCACACTCTGAAGAAGATAGATAAATTTCTACTTTACAGATGAGGATACTGAATCTTGAAAGTTTAAGTGATCTACTCAAGGTCACAAGGTTAAGAGGGTGGGACTAGAACCCAGAATTAGTCTAATTCTATTTCTAATCTGATAAGCTTCTTCTACTGCAACATTTCCTTCTATATAAACAGTCCAAGTGCTATTTCAATTCCAGCTCCCATAAAACTGTTTGCTTAAATTTCAAAGTTAAAATTTTATTACAATTGTAAATTCGATTTTCTGAAGGATTTCTAAAATTTGCCCCTACGTAAGGGAATGATTAAGAATTTGGAACTCTTACCAATACGCCACCAATTCACAAAGATATAAACAGGAAATAGCAAAAAAAAAACCAACTTAAGTCTTTAAGAAAGTAGGGTGACAATCCAAAAACCTGGGATGTTTGGTTTTCTAAAAAAATCATTTATTTGTTTGTAATTTTGCTTTTTAAAAAGATTTTAAAAAATTTAAGTCTAATGGATCTCTTTCACGTTAATACGGAAAAGCAAAAAACAAAACCTCACAAACATGATCCAGTAATTCTACCTCTGGCTATGTACACAAAAGAACTGAAAGCAGGATCTCAAAGAGATATATTTGCACACCCATGTTCACAGTAGCACTATTCATAACAGCCAAGAGATGGAAGCAATCCAAGAGTCCACTGACAGATAAAATGTGGTATATACATACAATGGAATATTACTAAGCCTATAAAAAGAAGGAAATTCTGACACATACTACAACATAGATGAACCTTAAACATAATATGCTAAACAAAAGGACAAATACTGTATGATTCCACTTATATGAAGTACCTAGAGTAGTTGAACTCATGGAGACAGAAAGTAGAAGAGTGGTTGCCAGGGGATTGGTAGGGAAGGAAATGGGGAGTTGTCGCTTAATGTGCATTGGATTTCACATTTGCAAGAAGAAAAAGATCTGGAGATTGGCTGTACAACAGTGTGAATATATTTACCACTACTGGACTGTTGTGCACTTAGAAATGGCTAAGATGGTAAACTTTATATGTTTTTATTTTAACCACAATTTAATTTAAAATAAAAAATTTTTTAAACCTACAAAACTTTCTAATCCTTTCCATTATTTTTCCTTTCCCATTTCCTGCATGGGAAATTATTTACTCTTTTGTGCCCATGTCTGCATTGGAATAAACTTACAAAGTTGTAGACTATTTTGATAATGTAAAAAAATATGGAAAATCTACCACTAACATAGATAAAAAATCAGACATCATTTCTGCATGTACTGCATCTATGACACAATTACATACTGCAAAAACACTTGATACAAGAAAGAACTAGTTAGGGTCACGTGTATAAATATACTCAATCAATCCATTGCCCCTTGGGGGTGGGTAGTTCCCGGACATTTATGTGCCTATGAAACACAGAAGAAACTACCTACAGAACCTCTGGTATCATGCTATGGCAGCATGCTATTGTGGAAAGCCAGAGAAGCTCCAGAGTGTATAGTAAGCCACAATGGAGGTGGGAGGGGAGGGATAAAAACTATGAGGCTGCATTTGATTTAAAGGAATCTCAAATAGTACAGCTGATTTCTAGCTATCTTTTAATATCGTTTCTCACTTCTGCCATAATAGTTTTAGCTATCAAATAGCCAACAAGCTATCAACTATTTCTCAAGCCTCTCTTACAGCTAGATATAGACATGTGATAATATTCTAGCCACTAGGATGTGGGACTGCAAATTCTGAACTATGCTCTTAAAAGGAAAGAAAGGATAAAACATGAACAAATTTATGTGAAAGCAACAGGGGACTAACAAATCCTAAAATGTATATGGATTTGCAACATAAATAGGGCATACTGGAAGAAGAATAAAAGGTAGGAGAAATGACCAGATATTAAGACTAATTAAAAAGTGATCATAGGGTTTCCGTGGTGGCGCAGTGGTTGAGAGTCCACCTGCCGATGCAGGGGACGCGGGTTCGTGCCCCGGTCAGGGAGGATCCCACATGCCACGGAGCAGCTGGGCCTGTAAGCCATGGCCTCTGAGCCTGCGTGTCCGGAGCCTGTGCTCTGCAACGGGAGAGGCCGCAACAGTGAGAGGCCCACGTACCGCAAAAAAAAAAAAAAAAAAAAAAAAGCGATCATAACTAATACAATTTTACTTAATGGTACCGGTGCAAAGCAGACAAGTAACAAAACAGAATCTAGAAACAGACTCATACATATATGAATATTTAATTTAAGACAAGAGTGGCACTATAGAGCCACGGGTAAGACAGTCTTTTCAATAAATGGTGTGAAGTTAAAAAGATATCCACATGAGGAAAAAGACAACAACCTCACACTATACACAAAAATCAATTCCAGATGGATTGTGGATCTAAATGTGAAAGGGACAGCAACAAAGCTTCCAAAAAAAAACATAAGAGAATATCATCAAAGTCTTAGGTTAGGGAAAGATTTCTTAAATAGGACACACAAAAAAGCACAAACCATAAAAGGAAAGATTGAATTGTAAGATATTAAAATTAAGAACTTTTGTTCACCAAAGACCCCAATAAGAGAGTGAAAAGTCAACCCACAGAGTGGGAGAAGATATCTGCAGTATGGACAAATGACGAAGGACTGTGTTGGGACTACATAAAGAACTCCCATAAATCAATAAGAAATAAAAGCCAAACCAATAGAGAAGTGGGCAAAGGATTTGAATAGGGCCTTCACAGAAGAGGATATCCAAACAGCCAATAAATATATGAAAAGTGCCCTCTTACCAATCATCAGGGAAATAAAAATTTAAACTACTATACCTGTGACATATCCACTAAAATGTCTAAAATGTAAAAGACTGACAATACCAAGAGTGAATGAAGATATGGAGTGATAGGAATGCTTCCACACAGCTGACAGGATTGTAAAGGAGTACAATCCTTTGGGAAATTGTTTGGCATTAGTTAAACTGGCTATTCACAATACTTATTCATTCCTAGGTATATATTCAACAGAAATACTTATGTCATGTACACTGAAGACATCTACAAGAATGTTCACAACAATCAAACTGAAAATAATCCAAATTTCATCAACAGAATGATAAATACATTGTGGTGTAGTCAGAAGTGGAATATTTATGCACAAATAAACTACTGCTGCATGCAACTACTTAGAAAAATATCACAAATATAATGTGGAATGAAAGAAATTAAAGACTAAAGAACATGATTCCATTTATGGTTCCATTTATATAAAGTTTAAAACCTGGAAAAACCAATAGTTTTAATGTTTTTTGGGGGGGAAAAGTGAAAGCATAGTGGCGGGGGGGCTTCTAGAGAGCTGGTAATGTTCTCTTAAACTTGGTGATTACACCAGGGTGTTCATTTTGTTATAATAAATTGAGCTGAACACTTATAACTGGTCCATTTCCCTATATGTGCATCACATTCCAATTAAAAGGTTAAAACAAAACAAAAAAGTAAGGAGAGTACCAGCCTTTCTCCTCTCCTTCCTGCTGCTACAGATTGAAATGAGATGATAAAACCTCCTAAGACACAGAGGGAAGCTACACAGAGATGGTAGAGCTACCTTCTTAGCTCTGGACCTCCTACCTCTGAATTGTTACAGGAGAGAAACAAAATTCTATATTGTTTAAGCTACAGATGTTTTTACATCTCTTTTAACAGCAGTTTTAGACTGAACCCTAACTAATAAATGTGAAAATATAAGCCAGAACAGAGAAGAAAAAATTTTATTAATATGTAGTTCAGAGTTTGATTGATTGACTTATGGTGGGGAGGGGGAGGTATTATAGCTGACTTTACACTATAACTGCAACCTTTATAAGCTCCTGGGCTATAAGCCGACTTACATCAAAATGAACAAAAGTACTGAATTCTTATCATTCTTAATAATAACAAAATACAAACAATGTTCTTGGACCAGAAAGATTGTATTGGCTGTTTTATTTTTGTTCTTCCTATTCAGAACATTATTGGGACAACTGGTGAACTTTGAATGGGGTCTTGCATTAGATGGTAATAATGCAGCAATGTTTTCTTGATTTTAATTGGTATACTGTAGTTATTTAAGAGAGTGTTATTGTATTTAGGAAATATACACTGAAGTGTTTGGAACATCAAGTCTGCAGCCTACTGTCAAATGATTGAGAAAAATTTTAACATGAGAGACAAAGAAAGGAGAGACGAAAAGAGAGTGAGAAAGAGAGAGGAAGGGAGAAAGAGGGCAATGTGGTAAACCATTAACTGGGGAAGCAAGGTGAAGGATATATGAGAGTTTTTTGTACAATGCTGACAACTTTTCTGTAAATCTGAAATTATTTCAAAATAAGTTTAAAAAAGTAATATTAAAAAAGAGTCCGGAGGGGAGCTAATAAAGAGTGAAAAAAAAAAAAAAGATAGTGTGACCCACTTGGAAATTCATGTCTGAAAAACTGAAAATTGTAAATCAAACAGATTTTCACTATATACAAAATACAAAGGTGACATAGTAAAAGAAAGAAACATAACCAAGGAAATACTGACCTGAGTTCCAGGACAGGTTCTGCCACTAATGACTTTAAATAAGTCATCTAAACTCTCCAAATTGAGGGCATTTAATTAAATGGTTCCTTCCCAGCCTTAAAATTCTACAATTCTCAATTACTTCCAATGCTCACCTCCTTACCTTGTATACATTTTCAAAAAGATACATGTTTCAGAAAATTAATTTATTTTTGTTAAATTCCAAAAGACCAAAGTGTACACGGTTTCTCAATAAACTGAATAACCAATCTTATTGGAACGATTAATAAGATGACTCAAAATCTTGTTAACTTGGCAGCAGTCACCATACTCACATAATATCCACAGCTCCTGGAGTAACCAATGATGATGTCTGCTCTTTGCTGGATGAAGAATCAGTAGTACATTCTGGTTCGGATACCGAATCACTGCTGCAGGGCTCACTATTTGGAGATGCATTTCTTTGAGAGGTAGTGTCAATTGCTATAGGTGTTAATTCACTCTCACTGAATGCATCGCTTATAAACATGCCTTCATGGATTAAATAAGCCACCTCTGTGTCCAGTGAATTGTCTTTTGCAGCATTCTTCTGCTGCGAAATCTCCTCCAATTCTCTAGTCCTTTGGTTTTTGTCAAGAACTGAGAGAACAACACTGTGAATGATATTTAACGTTGCCTACAAGAAAACAGGGTACATTTTTAAAGGATTTAAAATATTTTCTACCTAAAGGTTCCAAAAGTGAACTCTGTGTATGTACTTTTGAACATCTTACAAATGAGTCAAGGTCATGCATATCAGAATTTCTTTTATTACACAGTAAAGGTGAATTGTGAAAAAGAATTGCTCAAGAGAGATGGGTTCCCTAAAGCTTAGACATAGGGCTCCATTTACAAATTAATTTTGTAAATGGAAATCTCCCTAAAATATACTGCATATTTCTCTAACTTCTTAAATAGGTTACACTAAACATAACTTGCCTATCAGAGGATCATATTCGTTGATTGATGTGCTTTCTTTTCTATTTTTTTTAAAGGGGGGTGTTTGGAACAGAGCAACCAGTATCCAATCATCTATGCAACAAATATTCACTGGGTTTTTTTTAAAATTAATTAATTGATTTGGCTGCATTGGGTCTTCACTGCTGTGCACGGGCTTTCTCTAGTTGCGGCGAGTGGGGGCTACTCTTTGTTGTGGTGCACGGGCTTCTCGTTGCAGTGGCTTCTCTTGTTGAGGAGCACGGGCTCTAGGCGCATGGGCTTCAGTAGCTGTGGCTCGCGGGCTCTAGAGCACAGGCTCAGTAGTTGTGGAGCACGGGGTTAGTTGCTCCGCGATGTGTGGGATCTTCCCAGACCAGGGATCAAACCCATGTCCCCTACGTTGGCAGGCGGATTCTTAACCACTGCACCACCAGGGAAGTCCTGCTGTGCTTTCTTAAAAGGAAAAAACAATCCGTATTCCTTACCGTACCTACCATTAAATCCATCTCTCTCTCCTCATCTTACACCATTTTCTCACTCATTCACTGCTCTCCAGACATTCTGGTTCTCTTCCTATTCTTCTAAATTCCACTGTTCCCATCTCAGTGCCTTTGTTGTTTCCTCTGCCTGGAATGTTCTTCACCTTGATGTTTGCATACATGTTTCCTTCTCATCACTCAGGTTCCTGCACAACTGTCACTTCCTCAAGAAGCCTCCGGGACGTCCCTGGTGGTCCAGTGGTTAAGACTCCGTGCTCCCGATGCAGGGGGCACGGGTTCGATCCCTGGTAGGGGAACTAAGGTCCCTCATGCCGCACGGCAAAAAAATAAAATAAATAAATAAATAAAACTGAATCAAAAACAACAAAAAAAGAAGCCTCCTATGACTCCTTCCAGCAACCCTATCTCATTAACCAGTTTTTTTAAAATAACAGTTACCACTATCTTTTTATTTTTTTAATTCTAGGTCTCTTTCCACTGCAATGTTAGCTCCATGAGATATTATATCCTACTGCCTAGAATAGTAAGTACTGGGCACATAGGAGGTACTTAATAAATACTGAAAGCTAGATGAATTAAGAGTAAATTTATGTAAGTCAATGTCTTCATGGACTACTAAGAAACAGGGGCTGCATTCCTACTTTAACATTCATGGTTGCGTTCTTGTAATTTGTTGCTCCTTTCTTAAAACTCTTGATTTCTTTTTTAGGATCTACATGGTTCTAGGCAAGCAGACTCCAACTTTAAGTCTCCAAAGATAGGATAAGGGTCTAAGCTAGTCCAATCAACTAATGGAACCACCTGAGCTTAAAGCTAAAGAAGATACACAGAAGACAGACTGAGAGAAACACAGAGAAACAAAACCAAGGCTTGATAACATCTTCAACCTCTCTATCAAGCACCTAAAGGCTGACCTACCTATGGTTATTTTTCAGTTATGTGAACTAATAAACCCCCTTAATTGTTTAAAACACTCTGTGTTTCCTGTTACTTGGAACTAAATGCACTCTAAGTGATACAATATTCTATACAGTATATGAGAGATTCTGAGCCTTCGAGTGTCTGTGGACACTGCATATTTTCTTTCTCCATTAATCAGTAACTTCTCTATTGTCACAAACTTGCTCCTTGCTACACTCCTCCACTGCTGCTTTTAATCCTCACTACTGTCCCGTCTTAATCTTGATGTGCTTTCTCCCCCATCTTCATTTTGCCTTTCTTCTTCCTTATCTCTTCTCTCTTGATGATTTTCTTTCTTAAAAAATTTTTTAATAAAAAATGGTCACGGTCTTTGGACATAGTCTTTTTCTCCCCAACAACTATTCTATACCTCCCCCATAGGAATACAGCTATGCAAAACTGAGTCCACCTTCCGGCTTCAGGTGTTAGTCCTACGTATCCCACACAGTATACTCCCAACCTCCTTGCCACAGGATTAGTTCATAAGTGAGAAGAAAATCCAGACCCAAAGCAAGCAGTGCACAGCACTGTCCTGACCACAGTAACCTAAATCAGCCCAGTGGATTAAAACCAAGGACTTTGATGATTGAAGAAGAAAAAATCTTGTTTTAGGAAGTAGAGTATACAAATGTGGAAGACCTAAAACTGTTATACATAGCCATTTTGCTATAATTAGGTTGGTTACTTTGAAGGTGAAGCCAACAAAGAGGAGGTAGAAGTGAATTAAAACAGAGAAACTAAGCGAGAAAACCATGACCGCGTCATAACTGAAGCCTATCCTCGTTTTGGACTATTTTAAGTTCCCCAAGCCAATGCATTTCTTTTATTGTTTAAATTAGTTTCATTTGAATACTCTGTCCCTTTTAACTGACAACATCTTAGCTAATACAATAAACTTTCCATATCCAGTGTATCAGGTGTTCTCTTAAGGGTTCTTCTTCACTGTTTTCACCATACCTACAGTTTTAAAGGTTTGCTGATTATTTTTTTCCAAGACCAGAGCCATTCTTGCTTAAGGATGCCAGAAGATTTTACAATATATAGTAGATTCAACAGTAGGTATGCGATTTATTCTCTGAACTTTCATATTGCAGCAGTTTACAGTCAAGTTCATGTTCAAAGACCAGAACCGCTAAAATAAATTTTTCCAGTCTTGAGAATAATGAATGAAACAATCTGGTAACCATATTGATAAGTCTTTAAAATGATAGTCCAGAATTATTTGTCCACGTAATAAATTGAAAACTTAAGAGTTAAAAATTTCTTAAAAAAGAATGTAAGCTTGCATTTAAGGATTATTTTCTTTTTTAACTATACAAATCATCTTACACTATGGGATATAAACAATAAACAAGAATTCTAATAAAAATACAAAATACAATTAATGCCCAGAAATAAACCCATGCACTCATGGTCAATTAATCTACAACAAAGGGCAAAATACAGCAAGAATATACAATGGAGTAAAGACAGTCTCTTCAACAAGTCGTGGTGGGAAAACTGGATAGCTACATGTAAAAGAATGAAACGAGAACACTCTCTAACACCATATAAAAAAAAAAAAAACTTCAAAATGGATTAAAGAACTAAATGTAGGACCAGATACTGTAAAACTCCTAGAAGAAAGCATAGGCAGAACAGTCTTTGACATGTTGTAAATCACAGCAATATTTTGGGGGACCTGTCTCCTAGAGTAATGGAAATAAAAACAAAAATAAACAAATGGGACCTAATTAAACTTAAAAGTTTTTGCACAGCAAAGGAAACCATAAACAAAATGAAATGACAACCTATGGACTGGGAGAAAATATTTGCAAATGGTGCAACTGACAAGGGATTAATTTCCATAATATACAAACAGCTCACACAGGTCAATATCAAAAAAAAAAAAACAAACCCAAACAACCCAATTAAAAAATGGGCAGAAGATCTAAATAGACATTTTCTCCAAAGAAGACATACAGATGGCCAACAGGCACCAGAAAAGATGTTCACTATCACTAATTATTAGAGAACTACAAACCAAAACCACAATGAGGTGTCACTTTACACCAGTCAGGGTGGCCATCATCAAAAAGTCTACAAATAGTGAATGCTGGAGAGAGTGTGGAGAAAAAGGTACCCTCCTACACTGTTGGTGGGAATGTAAATTGGTACAGCTACTATGGAGAACAGTATGGAAGTTCCTTAAAAAACTAAAAATAGAGTTACCATATAATCCAGCAGTCTCACTGCTGGGCATATATCCAGAGAAAACTCTAATTCAAAGAGATACATGCAACCCAATGTTCATAGCAGTACTATTTACAACGGCCAAGACATGGAAGCAACCTAAACGTCCATCGACAGATGAATGGATAAAGAAGATGTGGTACATATATACAATGGAATATTACTCAGCCGTAAGAAAGAATGAAATAATGTCATTTGTAGCAACATGGATGGACCTAGAGATTATCATACTAAGTGAAGTAAGCCAGAAAGAGAAAGACAAATACCACATACCACATGATATCACTTATATGTAGAATCTAAAAAAACGGATACAAATGAACTTATTTACAAAACAGAAATAGACTCACAGACATAGAAAACAAACTTATGGTTACCAAAGGGGAAAGAGCTGAGGGGGTGGTGGTGGTGCGTCAGGCGGGGGGATAAATTAGGATTTGGGGGTTAGCAAATACAAACTACTATATATAAAATAGATAAACAGCGGTCCTACTGTATAGTACAGGGAACTATATTCAATATCCTGTAATAAACTATAATGGAAAAGAATAGGAAAAAGAATATATATATGTATAACTGAATCACTTTGCTGTATACCAGAAACTAACACAACATTGTAAATCAACTATAGTTCAACTAAAAAAAAGTAATACCTCTTTTTGTAGAAAACTTAGGAAAAACAGAAAAGAATGAATCACAAATTTAAGTTATACATAATACTACCACCTAAAGATAACCACTAAAAAGACAAGCTATCTCTTTGGTCTATGGAGATGAAGAGGTAAAAAAATCTTTCTAACACAGCTAAGAGCAGACTATATATTTAAGTAGGTCTCTGTCTTGCTTTTTAACTTAACGTTATAATGCACGCATTTTCTTCAATCATTAAAAATCCTTGCCTGCATGATATTCCATGATAGTGAATACACCAGGCATAACTTATTTTACCGTTCCTCTATTGTTAGGCATCATGGTTCTTTCCAATCTGTAGTTATTTAAAAATTCTTCATTAAAAATGAACAGCTGTAATTAACATTATTTTTCAGCAAAATCATGCCCTCAAGGAACCACAAACTTTTTCAAAGAAAAAAGTACTATATTTAAAGATTAAACATCATTTTCAAAGATGTTTTACAACAGTATTAGTTTAAGTGGCCTAAATGTGAAAATAAGAAGCTACAATTAGGACAAATCACTGTTCCCATATTGTAGATACATCAAATAATAATGTGGCTTAGTTTAACTGATATAGAACCTAAAAGATAGCTACTTAAAAATAACTGGCAAAAAGTTGGCCAGTTCTAACTATGCACTGTAGGAGTTCTATATATCCAGACCTGTGTGTGATAAGGTCATGGTAGGAATATAAGAAAAAGTGAAAACAAGGCCTCGTTACTATGCAATCCACAGATAAAGGTTTCCTATGTATCACTATCAATGGATAGGATCAACATTTTGGTAGGAGTCTGAATTAAGTATAGTGAATCACATTTTATAAAACTTTTCCCACTCTGACTGGAAAGCTTATGTATGTGACTTAGAGCATGTCAATGTCAATAAGGAAGTCATATCACAGATAAGTACCAAAGTCCCTCAGATCATTTTTAACATGAAACTCAGGAGATGCCATGGATGTTAACTAGGACATAAATACAATATTGACACCTGATAATTCAAAGAATATCACATTTCACAAACAGTCTGTTATACTCAGTAATTCCTAATGACTGTCTTATTAAAACACAGTTATGACATGTTGGTAATCCCAACCAACATGTATTAGAGTCTGTGACATTTTTTCTTCTGAAAAATGCTGTGTGGCATGTGTTCTTTTCCTTATAATGACTGGATTAAAATTAAGTTGTTTGACTAAAGGGACAAAGTAATTAAATGCAATGCATAATACATGAATGGATTCCAGATTGAAAAATGAAAAAAAACCCTGCAATAAAGAACATTAGTACAGCAATTTAAATATGAACCATATGTTTAAAAATACCATTACATCAACATTAAATTCCTAGAAAAATTAAGTGGTTTGGGATAGATTTTTGAGTGTTTCACAATATTGTAATTCTAGGTAATCTACAGAGACTCAAGCATCACAAAATCACAAAAGGAAATATTACTGTATAATATTTAATGCCAAGTTAGCAACATATTTCTTTTAAAATAAAACATATCATCCAAAATTATAAAAAGGTATCAAAATACTCTGAAGCACTTCAAATCTAATTTAAAACCCTTTAGAAAAATTACAGAAACAAAGAAATTTTGTTTTATTCTAATTTTCATATCTAGAAAGATGACTTAACTTTAGGGATATTTTGGACAAACTGATAAACACATAAGCTTACCTTAACTCTCTGTAGGAAAATTGTAAACTTAGAGAAAATATCCTTTAGCAGATCAAACCACTGAAGAAAATTCAACATTCTCATCTGATCTGCAAGCCTAGAAAAAAAAATTCAAACAAAAATAATGACTGTCTTCAGGCCAACATGGTGTTATCTACACACTGGAGGAAACTACACTAAATACTAGCAACAAAAGAATAATAAAACGCAATTTAATCTAGATACCTAGCTAAAATTGAGATGAAGATGTCAATTACTAAGCAACTTCTCCTTGTTTAAACATCTCTAAGACTAGTCAAGTACACTGACTTATGAATCTTATCATGTAGTAATTCCATGGAACATGCTTCATGACCATTCGATGAAAAAGCATAGAGAAATAAACTAATTTTGGTTAAATATGGAAAAGATATATTCTGGAATAAAAATAGAAACATAAAATCTCCCTTAATAAACGAGCCTCTTCAATAAGTGGTGCTGGGAAAACTGGACAGCTACATGTAAAAGAATGAAATTAGAACACTCCCTGATACCATACACAAAAATAAACTCAAAATGGATTAAAGACCTAAATGTAAGGCCAGACACTATCAAACTCTTAGAGGAAAACTTAGGAATAACACTCTATGACATAAATAACAGCAAGATCCTTTATGACCCACCTCCTAGAGAAACAGAAATAAAAATAAACAAATGGGACCTAATGAAACGTAAAAGCTTTTGCACAGCAAAGGAAACCATAAACAAGATGAAAAGACAGCCCTCAGAATGGGAGAAAATATTTGCAAATGAAGCAACTGACGAAGTATTAATCTCCAAAATTTATAAGCAGCTCATGCAGCTCAATATCAAAAAAAACAAACAACCCAATCCAAAAATGGGCAGAAGACCTAAACAGACATTTCTCCAAAGAAGATATACAGATTGCCAACAAACACATGAAAGAACGCTCAACATCATTAATCATTAGAGAAATGCAAATCAAAACTACAATGAGGTATCCCCTCACACCGGTCAGAATGGCCATCATCAAAAAATCTACAAACGGGCTTCCCTGGTGGCGCAGTGGTTGAGAATCTGCCTGCCAATGCAGGGGACACGGGTTCGAGCCCTGGTCTGGGAAGATCCCACATGCCGCGGAGCAACTAGGCCCGTGAGCCACAACTACTGAGCCTGCGCATCTGGAGCCTGTGCTCCTCAACAAGAGAGGCCGCGACAGTGAGAGGCCCGCGCACCGCGATGAAGAGTGGCCCCCACTCGCCGCAATTGGAGAAAGCCCTCGCACAGAAACGAAGACCCAACACAGCCAAAAATAAATAAATAAATTTATAAAAAAAAAAAAAAATCATATAATTTCAAAAAAAAAAAAAATCTACAAACAATAAATGCTGAAGAGGGTGTGGAGAAAAGGGAACCCCTCATACACTGTTGGTGGGAATGTAAATTGATACAGCCACTATGGAGATTCCTTAAAATCAGCCAGTATGGAGGTTCCTTAAAAAACTACACATAGAACTACCATACGACCCAGCAATCCCACTATCGGGCATATACCCTGAGAAAACCATAATTCAAAAACAGTCATGTACCACAATGTTCATTGCAGCTCTATTTACAATAGCCAGGACATGGAAGCAACCTAAGTGTCCATCGACAGATGAACAGATAAAGAAGATGTAGCACATGTATACAATGGAATATTACTCAGCCATAAAAAGAAACGAAATTGAGTTATTTGTAGTGAGGTGGATGGACCTAGAGTCTGTCATACAGAGTGAAGTAAGTCAGAAAGAGAAAAACAAATACTGTATGCTAACACATATATATGGAATCTAAAAAAAAAAAAAAATAGTCATGAAGAACCAAGGGGCAAGACGGGAATAAAGACACAGACCTACTAGAGAATGGACTTGAGGACACAGGGAGGGGGAAGGGTAAGCTGAGACAAAGTGAGAGAGTGGTAGTGTATATATGGACATATATACACTACCAAACGTAAAACAGATAGTGGGAAGCAGTTGCATAGCACAGGGAGATCAGCTAGGTGCTTTGTGACCAGCTAGAAGGGTGGGAGAGGGACAGTGGGAGGGAGGGAGATGCAAGAGGGAAGAGATATGGGGATATATGTATATGTATAACTGATTTACTTTGTTATAAAGCAGAAACTAACACACCATTATAAGGCAATTATACTCCAATAAAAATGTTAAAAAAAATAAAAATAGAAACATAACATCTCCCCTAATAAACTTAATAACCTACTTTTCTAACTACAAACTAAAAAGTACTCTTCCATATATGAAGGATCATGTGGCATGGTGGCTAAGAGCATGGGCTCTTAAGCCACAATGCCTTGGTTCAAGTTCCAGCCCTGCTACTTACTAGTTGGGTGACTCTGGACAAATGACTTAACTCCTCCATGATCTAATTTTCTCATTTTAAATGGGTAGAACCTACCTTATATGGTAGCTGTGAATATAAACTGAGTTAATACGAAGTACTCAGAAAAATGCACAGTGCTATGTAAGTATTAGCCAATATTGTGTTAGTTACATATATATTATATATATACTAAATATTACAATACATAATAGTACAGCCAATATTTTTATAACTGACATCAATCAACTTTAAGATTAAAAATTAATAAAAAAATAGAATTCCATAAAGATATTTTAGAGTACTACAATGACTTATTACTTCAAATTTTTAATTAACGCTGCTACACCTAGGACTTTATTCTCAAAAGATACTCCTATACACTTGAGATATAGGATGTTCTCTAAGTTGAGAAAATTCCCTAGGGAAGTAAAATATTAAAAATAACTGACTCTCCATGTATATAGGGCTTTTAGCAAAGGTCCAGTAACTTAATTTTTCCAACTACTAGTGATCCCTGCATTATTAGGATTGCTTCAATTAATTCTGAAGCTGAGCTTTCACTAGGTAATAGTGTGGAAATTAAAACTCCACAATCCTCATTCTATGAGTCTGACCCAGAGAAGTTTTACAGTTGTCCATATTACTATTCATATCTTAGACCAGTTAATAAAGTTTAGATACCTATATGAACAAGAAATTCATAGTCATAAAATATTTATCACTGTTCTCCTTAAAATAAGAATAGGTATTTCAAGGGGAAAACAAAAAATTATAGACATGGGCAATTCAAAATCATGTACTCAAACTTCTCAAAGCTAACTGGGTTTTAATTATATAGCTAAATAATTTAAATTTAACACCGCTATTCCTCTTCAATTTCCACCCTCCATATGACGTTGTATCCTCTCCACCCTCTCTCTGCCCTGGGAGGCTGACCTGCTGGGCTTGGTCAGTGAGGAGCCCTTACATAAGACTGAAAGGAGGAAAGGTGCTAATAGTCCGTCTCCATCCCTGAGGGGTTACCTCAGGATGACTGCCTCCCTCCACTGAAGATCACTTCAACTACTAAAAGACTTTTTTTTTTCAGCTACTTACATCTTCTTCTCCTGAATTCCATTAACTGCTCTCTTTCTTTGTCCCTTAAAGGTACTGCACTATCACTTGTGATTTTCCTACACTCTACCCACACCTTAGCAAATAATTCCTGAACTAAATCCTCCTTAGATTATTTGAATGCGTTATCTTTTCCCTGACTGGTAACCCCAACTTAATATTTATACTTACTTCAAGACAACATCTGTGTCTATGTCTTCTATTTGTGAAACTTTATTAATCACACACTGCAAAATTTAAGAAAAAAAATTTGATTAATGTCTTTAGAACTTTAAGTACTACATGTTCATTTGTATATTAATAAGGGCCTCAATGACTATAATTATTTGACCAAACTTCTCCTGTCTCTTACACCTCAAGGTGTTTAAAAAACTGCAGCATTACCTTTACCCTATTAAATAATTATTCCAGGGTATGCTTGAACTGTATTAATCACAATTTCCTACTATTTAAAACTGTTCACACACAAATACACACACAACACACACAAACACACACGCACACACACAAAACCCCCATAGAACTATAATACTTAGGACATGGTATAAGCCCCATACTAAAATTCCAAAAGAAATTCATTTTGGAGGTCACACTTCCTTGCAACACGTGCAACAGTTTAAGGTTTTAAAAAATAAATGCTCAGACTTTAGAAGTCTAGGAATTAAAACAGAGCAGTTTTAAAAAACTGTTTAAAAGTATAATATACATACAGAAAACTGTACAAATTATGTTTATAGCTCAATATGTTTTTACAAATGGAGTGCACCTATTTAACCAGAACTCAGATTATGAAATTGAATATTACCAGTAAGCCCCTCCTGCTCCCCTCCTGGTCACTACTTCCTCCCAAAAGACATTGCTATCCTGATTTCTAACACCACAGATTAATTTTGCCCGTGTTTGAATTTTACGTAAGTGGAATCATACAGTGTGTACTCTTCCGTGTCTGGCTTCTTTGGCTCCACCTTATGTATGTGAATATCCATGTTGTTCCATGTAGTTTATTCATTCTCATTGCTGTATAGTATTCAATGTTGTAAATATGCTACAATTCTATTTATCTTTTTTACTGATGATAACATTTGTGTTTTTCTGGTTTTTTATTACAAATATGCTGCCATGGAATGCATGTGCTGTCTTTGGTGAGCCTAGGTATGAATTTCTGTTGGGTAAATTACCTAGAAGTAGAATTGCTAAGCTATAATATACCAACAAGTTTTGGAAGTGGCAGTGATAATTTTAAAATATGGTGCTTTAGTCAATGTTTGAAAGAGGTAAAAGATGGGGCGATTGTAACATTTTTCTTGCTTGTTTTATTTAAACATTAAAAACTAAGAAATGTACATTCAACCTAATGATGATGATCAATTAAGCCTAAGAAATTCATTCAAAATTGTTCTTTTTCACATACAGAAAAACTAAAGTTCAGAGAATGAGATTTATCTGAATAGAAAAAGTCAAAACAAAAATCAGGCAAGTGTATACATATAGCTGATTCACTTTGTTGTACAGAGGAAACTAACACAACATTGTAAAGCAATTGTACTCCAATAAAGAGGTAAAAAAAAAAATGCTTATGGAAAAAAATTGTATCTCATGAAATATAGCGGCAACTTGAATTTCACATCTTTAAAACTGAAATAACCTTAAAATATATATCTACTTTCTAATGAGTAGATGACAAATACTGAAACTTTGATAGCATTGTAGATAGTAAGCTTTTTCTTTTAATTTCTAAAAGTAATGCAGATGTAAAATGTTTGACAATTCCACTTTATCACTTTATGCCAATTGTGTTGTAATAAATACCAATTAGCTTGGGAAAAAAATCAGGGAAGACTAAAAAAAAAAACAAATAGATTTTAGTTTACAATTATAATTTCTTAGAGATCAGAGTAAGAAGAAATGCTGGTGAAAGTATATACTATTGGTAAAATGTTTTTAGAAGAAAAGCAATTCAGCTCCATGTATCAAACAATTTAAAAATACATTTCACTCTCTGACCAATAGTTCCACTTCAGGAATCAGTTATAAGAAAAATAGTCTTAAATATGAGAAACCAAACAAACAAGACTTTATACCAAAGCATACCAAAGATGTTTGTCACAGTGCTCTTTATAGTACCGAAATGAAAATGACCTAAATATTTAACACAGAGGAAAGCTTAAACAGGTTTAACTAACATAATGTTGATGGAATTTTATACAACCATTAAAAGTGATATTTCTGAAGGCTTATGAGCAAATGCTTATGTTATGATTCAAACGGAAATATATAATACAATTCAAAATTATATATACAGTATGAGAGCACCAATGATAAACACCAGTAACAATTTTGCTTAGAAATATTCTTTTTTTTTTTTTTCGGTACGGGGCCCTCTCACTGCTGTGGCCTCTCCCGCTGCAGAGCACAGGCTCCGGACGCACAGGCCCAGCAGCCATGGCTCACGGGCCCAGCTGCTCCACGGCATGTGGGATCCTCCCGGACAGGGGCACGAACCCGCGTCCCCTGCATCGGCAGGTGGACTCCCAACCACTGCGCCACCAGGGAAGCCCTAGAAATATTCTTAAAGTGATAATCTTTTTGACTGGTAGGGCTATGTTTTTCTTTCTTCTATTTTTCTATATTAAAAATTTTTTAATAAATGAGAAAATGTTACTATGATACTGCATGTATTATTACAGGATCATGTAAAAATAAACTTCACAAAAGATTCTAGATGAAAATATATCAAATAAAAAAGTATAATTACCTGTTTAATGATATTCTTTGCTGTAATAATCATTTCTTCACTATATATTTCTAAAAAATTAAGTTTTCTTTGTTTTAAAAGTCCAAATACAAGAGATACTAGTCTTTCCTGTTAAAATAAAAGAAGGGTATACAATGTCAAAATTCAAATACAAAATAATCTCACTTAGAGGTAGGAATAATCAACGTCAAGGGTTTTATTGTTTGACCCTCAAATCTCTATCTTCCTTTTGGTATTTTCTAAAAGCCTTAAAAACCCCTTTCCATAGCATCTTGTCATCAGATTTTTGGAGTCATTATTCTAAAACAGGTAAATCCTACCCTACTATAGTGGATCAAATGAAGCTGGTTTGGGGACAAAACAATATGAGTATATTTTGGTCTAGTTTCAGTAAGTAGCTAGAAAGTATTCTTCTGAAACCCTGATGACCAATAAATACTCTATGAGCCCGGTGCTTTCTAATTAGTGGTCTAGAAGACTGGAATGATGACCTGGATTATTTGTGGAGCATTAACTGCTAACATTTACAAAAATCTCTTTAACTACTTAGGCTGCTATCAGGGCTTTTTGGATTCTTTACAAGTTCTTGGCAATAATCAGCATTGAGAAGTTACTAGATAAGTTACCAAATATGATATATTTGTACATGCATATGCATAAAACATGTTCATAATAGGTGCTCAGTGAATGTGAATGACTGATAAGTTATCATATAATAATGATCACTTTTTATAAAAGACACACTCCAATACATGCATATACATGGATATAAGTTAATTCATCCTATATCTACATCCTATATCTATATTTGGAACTTGGGTAGTAAGCCATATAAAGACTTCATTTTAACTCCCATTTCTAATTAAGCTATAAAATTATTTATTCTCTAATTTCACAGGATAATAAACAATTGTGTACTTCCTAAAGTCACATACTTAGTCAAAGATTTCATAGGTCTCACAGGCTTGATATTGAAGATAATTTTGCTCACTATAACCTGAGGAAAATGTGTCCTAAACTAAGGCTGTTAGGAAATAACACTAAGCAATGACATCAATTTCATTCTACAGTTCAAAAGACATACCTCTTCTAAAATTTGACAGTCATCTTCCAATGGTCTATT
Organism: Phocoena phocoena; assembly: GCF_963924675.1. Taxonomy (NCBI): domain Eukaryota; kingdom Metazoa; phylum Chordata; class Mammalia; order Artiodactyla; family Phocoenidae; genus Phocoena; species Phocoena phocoena. The sequence goes on along the minus strand of NC_089232.1, from coordinate 36,675,682 downwards.
TAAGTCACTGTGAGAATAAGTAGAAAATTCTGCAATCATCATTTTATCTATCAGTTTTTCTAATTCACAAAGCTGTGATCCCAAATGCCTACAAAGGAAGAGGGAAATGTTACCTCATTTATTAAAAACCCAGATTTACTCTACGATCAAGGGAACCCGCCAGCAAAACTTTTCTAGTGACAGTACTTGTGCAACAAGGTGATGTTTTAGTAAAATACAGTCTTTTAACTTAACAAAAATAACTGCGACAGTTTCACATCATCTCCCAAATTCTATTTTTCTCTGTATATCTTAACCTCCAAACAGTTAAATATACTATAGGAAACTTGGTTCTAGAAAACTTCATGACTGCTTTTTAGTCTGCTTTTCACAGACAAAATATTCAGATATTCTAAGTCCTTTCCTCATTAACCACTTACTGAATATAAATGTCAGTAGCTCCCCAGCCATTCACGTATGCAATAAATACAAGCGCTTACTATGCACCAGGCCCTGTTCTGGGTACCTATAAATATTTGAAGGACTATAGGCGAGACTGACTCAGCTCAACTTCTGTCAGAATCAGTTTGAGTTACTGTGCAATATCCCCCAGGCCATTAAAGTCATTAGAACACATGAGTGAAGATCTAAAGTCACTGAGCTATAATCTATCCATGGAACTTCTTCTCATGAAGTATGGTGTTCCTTTTTAGTCCACCTCTTCAGTACCTGCAGATCCTGGCTAGGGTTAAAGTGAGCAGGACTCTTAATTTTGGCAGAGTTGTGGGGGTGGTGAGGGCATGTATTACTAAAGAGATTTGGAACCTTTTCCCTAGAAAAAGTAAGTACTGTCCAAGTGACAAGAGTGGTCCCAGGTAGTTAATTCCTGCTCTGAAGGGCACTAAGGATGAATACCGTCATATCCAAAGGGATTTTTGCCAAACAATCTAATAGTTTCATAAAAACAATGGGTTGAAGAAACCTAGGTAATCTAGTTGGTCCAAGGCATTTCAAAAATTAAGTGAAATTTATCTTAAATGTAAACATTTATAATTAATTATAAAAACATTTTAAAAGTTTATGCTACATTTACTTGAAAAACAAGCCCTTAATGTTAGCAACTGTCTTTACTATGACCAGATATAGCACATTAAAAAAATTAAAGCATGTGACCTTTTAGACAGATCCGTTGTTCTTCTTTTATGAACAACAACAATATGGTAAGTAGTGCAGTGATACTTTTAGAAAAAATCTGATAAGTGAAATAACATAAATTTGTTTTTTGCAATATGAAAATTATATTTCTCACAGCTAATTAGAAGTCTGATAAGGTTCTCATAAATGGTGACAACATCTCACAATAAACTAATTTATAACATATCCACTCTTACAAACTAAAACACTGCCATAAAAGGAATTTGGCAGTGTCTTGCAAAATTACATAGGCAATTAGCCTTTGACCTAGGAATCTGACTTCTCAGAATCCATCTCAAAGATACACTGGTAAATGACAAAAGAACATACATTCATTGCAGCACTGTTGGTAATTGCAAAGGAATGGAAACAACCCAAATGCTGACCAACAGAAGGCTAGTTAAATATATCATAATAGCCCCTATACACTTTTAAAAGAATCGAGGAATACCGATTAATACACTGTATACTGCTACAGAGCAGTTTCTCGACTACTGCCCCCCTAAAAAGCCTTTTCAGACATTTTTATTCCTAATCACTCCCCATGAAGTTTTAATATCACAGATATACTGTAAATCCGTTTATGTACTGTGGTGTTTGGAGGGCCACAAACTATTGTAAAATCCAAGAGTTTTTTTCACCCTTCAAGAAAAAACTTTTCCCCCCTTTGGGTGATATCCCCCATTGAGAATGCATACTGTAGCATGATCTACAGGGTATATACTGTAAGATAAAAACCCCACGGTGGAGAAAAGTATGTACAGTATGCTAATGCTTATCTAAGATGAGGGACAGAGAGATGGACAAATAAACATAAATTAAAACTTTTTTAAATGACTTGTAGGAGTAGGTACAGAGGAAGAGAACCAAGACAGAAGTTAAATTTCTCTGAATATTTTTTGTTTTATAGATTTGACTTTGGAACTATGTAACTACTTAACATAGTTGTAAAACAATATTACATTTAAAAACAGCAATCCTTGAATATCAAAAGCAAATGAACTTAACTATGTATCAAAGTACAGGCAAATCTACACAAAGAGGAATTATTTCAAGTGACTTTAAAACACAGTAATTTATCCATTCATACCACAAGGGATATACCTTAAGAAAAAGAGGGAAAATTATTTTCTAGCTCTGCCCACTAAAAAGGCCTAGAGATCATGACCAATCCAGTAGCAAGGAACACCTCTGATACCTAGATTGTAATTTCTAAATACCATTTCCTACTAAAAGAAACTAGGGCTCCTTAGAGAAATGGCAGTTTAGAAATATGGAGCAGAAAATGTATAATATGAATATCCTGTCATAACATGAAGAAAACCATTAATGACTACTCATAGAATCAAAAGAACTTGAGGAAGTTCCTACAAAAGATAGGACAATATGAACATCGATTAAAGAAAAACTTAATACTTCAAATATATATAAATCCATGTGCTTATAAAACATTTGGAAGATGCTACATTTTTCAATTCATTATTTTAAAAACTGCTAAATAAAGGAAAAGAACCTAGACTTTATCTTGCCTATCCTTGTAAGAACTGTCCTTCAGAATTACCAAGTAATTGTTATGGAGAAATATGGCTTTATAGAAATATTCCATTAACAAATGAATAAGGAAGTTTAGAATTAGAATATCATGATTTGCAACCCATAATGAGATGATAAATCTAGGCAATGATCACCAAATGGCTGCTAATTTCATGAAAAAAGAGACAACCAGATATATGCCTCTTGGCTGAAATACACCTATTAGGTACTCTTACCAAAAAGAAAAACTTAAATCTGATCAAGGCTTTAAATCTAACTACCAGTTTATAGAAAATACAAGTAAAAGGAAAACACACTAAACATGGGGATGCAGTTGGCAAAATCCAGACTGTGAGAAGCACTACAAAGACAACTCAATTTCTTCAATAAATATTTTGAAAGGGAGAAAATGAGAAGAATGGAGAACTATATATCAAAAGACATTTGAAATATATCAACCAATTGTAATATACAGTTGTTATTATTTGGATCCTGTTTCAACAAATACACTGTGAAAAGAATTTTGAGAGAAATAGGAAAATCTGAACACTGACTAGCTATTTGAAACTATGAATGATATTTATGTTTTTAAAGATCCTTATCTTTCAGAGATACATAATGAAATACTTATGGATGAAATGAAATCATGTTTTGGATTTGTTTCAAAATAATCCAGGAGTAGGGGGAGGCATATAGAGAAAACCAAGTTGGCTATGAGTTGATAACTCACAGGTGATATGCAATTTATCCAGTTTCATATAACTCTCTTCATATGATTTCCTCTATTTTTGTGTATGTTTCAGTTTTCAATAAGTTTTAAAAAGCAGTAATAGGGTAGGATATGAATCCACACATAAATTTAACATTGCTTTGTTCTCAGTTAATTGATTTTTATAAAGATCAAAAATTCCTTTTAAATGCAGACTAGAGGTTAACACCCAAGTATGTGTTACCTTCAGGTACAAATAGTCTTCAGCAAATCCCAACAAAGAATTAGGGTAGGAAGTCCATAGGACTGTATCTACTGATGTTTGGGCATCAAAGTAATAAAACTCTATCATTTCAGCCTAATAACTTAAATGTGAGGTTCTATTTAACTTCAGATATTGTCAAAAATAACTGAGTAGCTTCATTTTTACACATCTTAAGTAATTTTAAAGTCTGACAAATATAATAAAGAAGAGCAGATGTGAATCTCAATACTAACATCAAATAGTATTTATTATGTACTCACAGGTATATGATAACATATATAAAAAGATTTGTCTAAGCAAATCCCTAAATAAAATTTCTAGAATTAGTGTTTTATAGGATTCACCTATTCATCCTTGCTCTGTTTTAAAAATATTTTAGACTACTTTAACAATAGATGCAATTATACTGGCCTGTATATTATTATTAACCTTACCAAAAATATTTAATAGATAAATCTGCTAACAGTTCATTTTAAAAGTATGTATCCTAATAATCACATATAATACTTTACAGTGGTGAAAGAAATCTGCTGAAATGACAGACAAGTAACTAAAAATCACTTTCTGAAAAAGTACATAGGCTCATATATCCAGCTAAACAAATTGGAGCAATTCTAATACTTTCTACTTTAATATGCCTCAATTTGTACATGAATTCAGAACTTCTACTAAGCTGTGGGTTCACTACAATGACCTTTGTGTTGCTTTTATCACAGAAACTTACATATCAATAAACCCTACAGTAATACTAGCTTCATCAAATAGCAGAAAATCTGTTGTTTTGGCTTTACCTCAGAGCACACAATGTGGATGTTTTCATATCATAATGTTTTCAAGATCTAAATTATGGGAGATTATATAGGAGTAAAGAAGATGTTAAATACCTTTTACTACTTCCAATAATAAAAATCCCTTAAGTGGAATCCCAAGGAGGCCTCTGATCAATGAAATCATAATAAGCTGGAACCTATAATTAACTCTGAATGTTTTCCACCTTTTCTTTCAAGAAGAAGAAGAAGAAGAAGAGGGAGGAGAGGAGGGGGGGAGAGGAGGGGGGGAGAAGGGGGGGGAGAGGAGGAGGAGGAGAGGAGGAGGGAAGGAGGGGAGGGGAGGAGGGGGAGGGGAGGAGGGAAGGGGAGGAGGGGGGAGGGGAGGAGGGAAGGGGAGGAGGGGGAGGGGGAGGGGAGGGGAGGAGGGGAGAAGGGGAGGAGGGGAGGAGGGGGGAGGGGAGGAGGGGAGGAGGGGAGGGGAGGAGAGGAGGACGAGGAGGAGGAGGAGGAGGAGGAGGAGGAGGAGGAGGAGATGACAACGTACGAGTAGAAAAACTAGTTTCATTAATTTTTATCCTAAAATCTATTACTATGGTAGATTCCTAGCTCAGCAAACCTCTAACTCAGTTGCCCACAGTTTAACATCTATTGCACTAGAAAATTAGCACTGATGTTCAGAGTGATCTATTTGAGGTCCTACAAAACCTCAATCAAATATATTAAAAAGTATACATAACTCTTGGGTCCGATGAGATCTGGGTTGAATCTTGACTCTACTGTTTTATAACTTGCTGTATGACTTGGAGCAAGTTATCTAAGATTTTCAATGCTCCAGTTTCCTTATCTATTAAAATGGGGATAAAACTATCTATCTCATAGAAGGGTTTTTTTGGAGTGGGGAGGGAGATCAAATAATATATGCAATATTCTTAGCACTGGTACAGAATACCAAAGTATTCAAAAAATGTTCTTAGGTTTTGTAGTGGTGGCAGTAGTAGAGTAATGGTGGTAGTAAGTAATAAAGAAAAAAAAATTAACAGTGGTGAAAACTGAAGTTTCTACATAAACCTTTACAGTAAGAAACAGAAAATAACAACATTATATCCCTGAATTTCAAGGTAACTGAATCTTTTCTATACGAAACCTGCAAGATATCAAGGTTCAAATATATTTTCATATATATTATATTTTATATGAAGAATAAACACTCTTTACAAATGTGCAGGTTCTAAAAAATATAATAGTAGATATTTGAGTAAAACATAGATAATCAGGGGCTTCCCTGGTGGCGCAGAGGTTGAGAGTCCGCCTGCCGATGCAGGGGACATGGGTTCGTGCCCCGGTCCGGGAAGATCCCACATGCCGCAGAGCGGCTGGGCCCGTGAGCCATGGCCGCTGAGCCTGCGCGTCCGGAGCCTGTGCTCCGCGACGGGAGAGGCCACAACAGTGAGAGGCCCACATACCGCAAAAAAAAAAAACAAAGAAAAACAAAAAAACAAAACATAATCAGAATATTTGAAAGTCTTTTAAAAAATAATATACACTTTTTTATGAAGAATATTTTGTCCTTTGAGTTAAGGTACAAACCAAAAAAGTAAGGATGAAAATAAAGGTAAACTCTTTCTTGAGCTCAAGATAATTAAAAGATTATAAAATTTTCATTCTGCCTTCTGATAAATCATAATCTACTGGGAATAAATATCCAACCCTGTTCTTATTTTCCAGATAGCTTTGGAGAACTAAACTTTTCATCAGTATTATTAGGCATAAACTTATGAGTCAGGAAAATGAAATAAAATAAACTGCATGACCTTTGGAGTAAAAATGAGAACAGTTTCAGAATTTGTGTTTAGCAGGCAAGCATTTAATCTTTGCTTCTATTGCTCTATTCAGAGGATAAAGCACTCTACTTTCTAGAAACAGCTCCCAATATTCATCAAATTCGTATAATATAGTGGTGACAAGAAAAAACACAGCTTCTGTCATTACAGAAGTCCATTTTGCTAAAATACTGACAAAATTAATATTATTTATTTTAAAAATATATGCCATATACACATTCAAAAAAGAGAAATATTTAAATTTTCAGAGGTAAAGGGGAAACTAAAAATCATTTAGTCACCTTGGGTTCCCATGCTGAGAAATCCAAAGTAGGCTTCAAAGGACTACGAACCACCCAAAATTGATTGCAAAATTTTATGTACAGGTATATTTTTATGGAAAGAAGGTCCATCCACAGCTTTCAAGAGATTCTCAAAGAGGTTTGTGATCCAAACTTTTTCTGTAAACATCCAAGTCTGGATAAGGTTCTTCCCGTAAGGTTAGGCTCCATAGCAATCTGTACTTCATCATCATACTGTACTGTACTGTATAATAACTACCCAGTAATTTATGTCTCCCTCCTATCAAATAAATTGTAGAAACAGAGCAGAAAGCATCTCTGCTTTGTTCATGGCTATATTCCCAGTATTCTGCCTGGTGTCTGTCATGTAATCAATAACCATTTCTTGAATAAATGAATCAATCATTCACTTGCATAATTAAAATTGGGCCAACTTTTTAAAAGTGCTTTCAAAATAAATATTCCAATTACATATCCTTAGTCAATAAGAACTTATAATTCAATTAAAATAAACTTATATTAAAGATAACCTTTCCAGAATATATTAAGTTACAGAGCACGTCTTCCATAAAACTTCTTTGTAGTCACTCAGTAGTATAAGGTTTCCCAGCAGATAGGAACTTCAACAAGGAAACTGCAAGCCTGCTTAACTGAATGAAATTTTGATGGCTTACAATTGGTGTAATCTGTAAATTAAACATATGACATGATCTCACATAAAATAACTAAAACCCTAATCTTAAAGGTATTTTCAAAATAAAAACTTAGAAGAAATTGGGTCTTTTCCATCATCGTGTGGGATTTTTTGCAATATGATAGACTGTAAATGAGAAATGAATTTTAATAATTATCTAATTTAAAGCTTATTCAATGGCTTTTAAAATGAACTTAATTTCAGCTATACTAGTATTCCTTTTTCCACCCTTACCTATTATCTTGACACAAAACTACTTCAACATTTTCAAAATATAATTTTCAAAGATGTGACTGGCCCTTCGTTGATTTCATCTACTAGAAAATTTAATTTTACTTCTTTATCCAAATGTCTCTGTAAATATTGGTCCTTATGATTTTTGTTTGTTTTAGTAAGACTAAAATATCAGAATGATAACATTATTAAACAGATCAATCTGGAAGAAAAAAATACCCTTGTAACTCTAACACATTCATAGATTTTCAGCTAACATTACACACTAAAATTTATCCTTTAGAAAGTTCTAACATTATTTCTAATGGCTTACTTAATGGACATACCGGAAGCTGTGAATGCCCTGAAGTTCCTGCTGTAGAACCTCTTGCGTTGTTGCTATTAAGTCTAATGCTCCGACAAATTCAGAAGTAGATAACAACACCTGTACTGTAGGCTGAGTCTGGTGTACAGTGGCCATTAATTTCAGTTTATTGTATACTTTAACACAATTATTTCTGGTAAGTGCCAGTCTTAAAATGTGTAGTGATCCTTCACACATTACTTTATCAATCTGTGCAATTTTATCTCGAAGCATTTTTACAGCCTGGGAAGTTTTCTTGAGGTAGTCCTGCAATTCGTGTTGAGAGGTCATTGCATGAAAAAATGCTTCTGAACGTAGAGAGATCTGGTGAGCAATGTTTACTTCCACAATATCCAGATAATGGCTCAGCTTAAGAGGAAAGGAAAAGAAAAAAAAATCACAGCATATTATAAGTATACCTTAACTGCCCAAATACTTTCTGAAAATGATACAATATTTCTACATGCATTTTAAATCCCATTGTGTCAACTGTTTGATCATGTGATGCTTGATACTAGGCATACAAAATAGAAGGGAGATGAAAGGTAGAGCCCAAAATTAATAAATGTAAGACAAAAGCATAGAAGGTGATTTACCTTCTTCCTCTGCTACTGCCATTACTGTCCTCCAAACACCAACTACTTTCTAGAGAGTAAAAGTAGCCCACAGTCATCTCAGATTATAATCTAGTTTTAGAAGTTCCAAGATCTGAGAGAATGATTGAGTTCCTTAACCTCCACATATCACTGCTATCACCAATATAATGTATCATTTATCTGACTGAAAGATGATTATAGTTACCATTTACTGGCTTTCTATGTACCAGGCAGTGGTATTTTATATATATCATCTTCTAATTTTAACAATCTTGGAATACAGGTATTATTATTATTTTATTTTACAGTTGAGGACAATGAGGCTCAGAAACATTAAATAACTTGAATAAAGTCATATGATTAATAAGTAGAAAAACTGAAATTTGAACCCAGGTTTGTCTAACTCAAAAACTGAAGTTCTTTCTACTGTACCATGCTGCCTCAAAACGTTAGAGAATTCATGAAAGACAGATTGGTGATCCAGCCACAAATTACAGAGAGTACTAGAATTCACCTGGATCTTTTTTTTTTAAGCTGTTAATTTCACATTTCAACAATTATTCTTTTATCAATTTATAAAACTCAGTTTATTTCCAATGTGTTTTCCTCTTAAACAGTTGACTGAAACAATTAGTTCATATATATCTTATTTGTAATACTACCAAAATTAATTCCTGGAGTAACATGTATTAAGAATGCTTTCTAATTTCAAATATGGACTTCTAAAACTTGAGTTGTCTTTTCTTCCTTTATAACTGCATATGCTTTCTTTGGCTATATCATTTTTCCATTTCTCTCCCACTTTTTTACTTCTAGATTCTTCAACCTATAGCTCAAACTTTAAGAATTATCTCTGAACATCTCAGGAGAATTTGTAGTGTTAAAGGGTTAATGGGCTTTCAACATTTAGGACTCATAAAATTAGAGGATTATTTGGTCACCAAGCCTGTCTCATTAAAACCATGCAGGATCATGCATATCTTCAATACAGCTCCTTCAATAATCTATTATAATATATAATAGGTTACAAACAAGACATTCTTCTATAGTTTAAATCTGTTGCATTTATACTCTTTTGCTGTTGTTCTTTTTACCTTCAACAGCTGTTCATTTATTTACCTAAAAAGCAATATGGGGATGAAGGTACTTAGGTACATCACAAGCTAAAGTAGACTCAATCTTCAGAAAATGGAGAAAAAGTAACTCCTGTAGGACAGGGGTACTCAGAATGCAGTTTATATGCTGCTGCCAGTTTGTGAACTGTTTAACAGGTCCATGATGAAATGAGGAACTCTGCTGGAAATTAAATCAACTACATCACTAAGCCCACGGTATTGCTTTTTCATAGAAAGACTTTCTTAATGAAGGAAGCAGTGAAATGATTTACGTTCTAGAGCAAACTCATTGTCTCATTGCAGACCAGCACTTTGGGTAGCAGTACTACAATAGGACAAAAATTTCCCTAATCCTGGTTGTAGCATCCCCTCGTTAAAACTAGCAAGATAAAATGGGTGCTGTCCATCATACAGTGAGTTTGAGTCTTGGAATCCTGTCTTCCATTCCTTTTCTAAGAACAGAGCAGAATGAGGAGACAAAATGTAAATGTAATAAAGCTGATTCTGCAACTTACCAAAAAAAAAAATTTCCATTACTTTAGTCACTTTAAACATTTAGCATGAGAAAATTGTTTCATTTGAATTTCAAAGATTTCTGCAATTTATCAATATTCCATTGATCTATTCTTTTCAAAGGCATAATATTTTCATAATTCATTTCCTAGTAAAATTCTATAAAGGGAACAGTTTTTAAAGTATTCCTAAAAGTATCTGTATAGATTGGTGAAATTTTTATTGGCTTTTGTTGTTTTTCTCTTTTAAGGTATTATTCTACCAGGGGATATACTTGGAATGTGAAAACGTAGTCTGGGAGTGAGTCTGTGTCTATATATCCATTGTTTTCATAAGATTTGTGAATGTATTCTTACTCAAGGAAAACCTTTATAGATGAAAATGTTGCCAAAAAAAAAAAAAGTGAATTCATTTTCAACTGTGAGAAACGGAATACTCACGATTCTTTCCCCACATTTCTTCTGTCCTCCCTAAGTAGTCCTTTCTTCAGTTGCTGAGGACTGGACCCAACTTATTGAATAGTCTACCTGAGGCAAGCTTTCAGACTGCCAAGAGCTGTGGCCTGACTAAAACGAAATGCTTTCATCTCAGTTTAGGAACCACAGTCAGTTTTAGAAAAGCTCTAAACTGAATGCTAAGAAAGAACAGAGATCAAAGGTCTTTACTTCCTATTCTAGTTTTAAAAGATTCTTGATCTATGAGTTATGTTTAAAGTTTTACATTTTAAATGACTTTCAAGATGTTGACTTCTGAAATATAGAACACTGTAAAATTTTGAAAAACTGCTAATAACACGCAAAAGGCTACGCTTTGCAAAGCTTTGCAAAGCTAAAGGAACACTGCATTTTTAAACTATGCTATTTTTGCTTCAAAATAATCATCATTACCATGTGTAAACGAGGAAAAACAGTACCTCAGGAAAAGTTAATTTTCTGTGCTTTAAGTCATAAAGAATATAAAATCAGCCAATATACTGTTTGGAATAAATGTAAAACAATTAATTGTGTTATCTAATACATCCTTTCAATTGAGATTGCTATCAACTGCTGTTTCAGATAAGAAGCACTCAAACAATAACCTTTTCCTTTTTCAACAGCACAACTTGTATTGCATTGAAACAAAGTGCTATTACTTTATCAGTTAAGATCTGAAGGGTTCTAATTATCAGTAACAATAAAGATGAAATTAAAGGAATTAGTGCCTACTAAATAACTAACTCTGAACTCACACAAACAGTACCACTTAATTAAAATAGTTTTCTACATGGGAAAAGTAAAAAAGAAACTACCTTTTCTTGTAGCAACTTTGAGGAAGCTGCATCACGATTTCCTTTTCCACCAGCAGTATTAAAATGAGACCATGGTAAAACTGAATTAAAAGTTAAGGAATCGTCCAAGGCAAAATCTGGTTTCATAAAAATCTATTAAAAAAATGCATTTCCCTCAATTAGATAAACATTTTCTTTACATCCATTATCCCTTCTAACATCATAAGACCATTAAACAATAATTAACTTGAATCTCAGGCATATACAGAAAAAGAAAGTGATAATAAGTTGAGTTATTTATACAAAAATCTGTAGAAGAAAAATATATAAATAATGTTTCATCAAGCTAAAAATGCTCATGAAAGATAGAAAAATGTTTTTTTGCCTTTACCAACAGAGATGGTCATTCCATTACTACCTGGTCAAACTCATGAATGCAGTCCCACTGGGCACATACAAAAGGGAGATATCATACTTATCCTAAAATTTCTGTATTATTTCCCACTGATAGTGGTTTTTTAAAAATGTCAAATATCAATATCTCTATACTTATATTTCTATTTTCTCTTGCTCAAAATTCTTTCAAACTTTCTTTATATTAGACATACACTAAATTTTAAAACCAAAACAAATTCACTTTTATGAAGAGACTGCTCCTTTCCCTTGTATACCACATCCATCTGCGCACCAAGTACTACCCTTAATATTTCCTCATTATCACTTGAATCTCCTCTCTACTCTATCTCCACAGTATTTCTGCAGCTCCTCATTATCTCTGGATTATAGTAAATGTCTACTTACTGATGTCCTTCCCTAATCTAGCCTCTATATATCTTTAAAATGCAATTATAACTGAATTAACTTCTCTTTTTAAATCTCAATGGATTCCCATGACCGACAGACCAAACTCTCTTAGAATGGCATTAAGAGTTTTATTTATCTCATACTTCACAAAATTTATTTAACCCCATCTCTAAACACAAGTATACCATGTATACTTATTTATCTCATATTTCATAAATATTTTTACTTAATATGTATATCTCCCCCAGACCATATGTTCCTATAAGACTGGATTTATAGATTATTAATCTTTCTATTCCAGCACATAGCATAAGGCCTGAAACATGGTTTAATCAATTAATTTCTATGTTATATTTTATTATATTCACTGATTCATATGACCCATATCCAAAAATTAGTATGAATGTGATAGGGAAATCTAACTAGGGACATGAGTATATTTTCTAGTCCCTCTAGTATAACTGAAAGTATTGATTAATTCAATAAATGTTGACTATCTATGATTTTACTCTTATGCTAGGCACTAAGGTGGAAACAAAGCTAAATTATTCCAGAGGTCCTAATCTCAAGGATCTTTAGCCCAAGGGATGTGATAAAATATATACATAAATATTTTATAAGGGAAAGAGTGACAAATGCCTTAAAAGGGAAGGCAGGGGTCTAGATAAAATGCTATGGCAGTTTGGCAAAGGGGCCAATGATCTTCATTTGGAGGAAATGTATTCATGTAAAGTTGTCATTTAAGCAAAAACTGTAAAGGGTTAGATATGGGGAGATAAGAGAAAAGTCTTCCAGGCTAAAGGAACACTGCAAGTAAAGCATGGAGCCAGCAAAAAAGTCTGGCTGAAGTAAAGAATGTGTAAAGATTAGTAGGCAAAAGTTAAGAGTGTGCCTATGATGGAAGTGAATAATTAAGGGCCTTAAATTGCAGAGTTCGAATTTTATTTTGTAGGAATCAAAGAACTTTAAAAATGACTGCCCTTTCCCTTTTGTTTCTGTCTTTCATCCTTCTGTCTCTTCGCACCCTAAAGAGCAATTATCACAGACCTCTTTGAGAATATGATGAATGCAATGGACTCCTTCCCCAGAAAAAAAAAAGAAAAACAAAAAACACTCATCTATCACACATCTCTACAAAATTCTTCATACAAAGAAAATATCCCTAATAATTTGGAGGGGTAATAAGACCAATAAAATTATATTTTAAAATGAAAAGATTTAAACATATTTGTAGGTTTTGGTGATAAAGAAGAGATTGATCATGCAAAAGAGAGAGAAGAAAAGTAAGGAAGTCCCAGAAGAGGCAAAGTGGTCAAAGCATCAGAAAACAGCCCAGTGAAAGCTTCTTACAAGGCAAAATTAAAGATCAAATATTAAAAAGCTGTATTCTCATTTTTTAGGTTTTGTTACCTTAGGTACTTGCTCCAGATCTGTCCTGGATTTATCTATTTTAAAAAAGGAAAAGGGAAAATATGATTTTTTAAAACTTGTTTTCATTTTATTTCCATAAAATATATTTTGACAGATTCAATACTATACTAGGTCACAATTAAATAACGATTTAAGTTTCTTTCTTCAACAAATATCAAACACCTTCTGTATACCTAGGAGTAGGCAAAGCAGTGAGTATGTTTCAAATAATTTTAATCAATTGTTTAGTAGCAATAAAACAACTAAATGTATTCAAGTCTTTTTTAAATGGACACAGAAAGCTTGGTGCTATCTTATAGAAATGCTATTTTTATTGTTCAAAAGATCCACCATCCCATCCAGTATTTCCTATGATCAAAAAATTTTTTAATGCCGTAGTAGTTTTCTTCTTAGACATCTTAGTTTGTATCCTTTACAAACTTCTTGCAAATGAACCTCCTTTATCTTCGTCTCACCAATCAGATTTCAGACAAGGTACCCTCCTTTCCAAAACTAAGCTTTCTGTACTCAGACTCCATCCTCTCCTGCCTCTTCTCTGAGCTCGCATCAATTACCCTGCCTCTCCATATCTTTAACATTTTAATAGCTCTTTTCTCTCTGCATATAAACATGCTCAGTTCTCTTTGATTAAAATGAAGAAGAAAGATAAAACTCAGGGCCTAGAGTAGGTTGAGGCAAGGGAGAACCTCAGGTGCAAAATTTAAGGAAGCACTCACTCTCAGTATTATGCAGATACCTCTCTTGCCTCATCTAATCCTGGCCATGCAAAAACATTCTTCTAGCATAACTGCTAGTAGAAACAAACTAGAGGGATTCTGTTCCCTCTAGTCAATACCTTAACATTTCAAATCTTCAAGTCACATCCATATTGGCAGTCTCCACTTCCTACTCTTGTACTCACTCCTTAATACATAGTATTGAAATTTCTGTAACTACTACTCCAGTCTAAATGTTCTCCCTAAGATCTCCCAAATTGCCAAATCCACAGAGATTTCTCAGAGTGCAAACCTGATCTATCCCTGAAGTATTCTGACACTGTAGACTAATTATTCGCACTTCTTTGAAATTCTAATTACCTTCCATCTCTAAGGTGGAACTCTCTCTTGGTTGACTCTCCTATCTCTCTGACTACTTCTTTTTAGTCTCCTTCACAGGTACATTTTCTACTCCTTCTTAAATGCGACAGCCTCCTAGTGTTCTATCATCAGTTCTCTTCTCCTTACTACTCACATCCTCCTGGGTGATCCCACCTGTGCCCTTGTATTCAACTACCATGCTATCGTCTAGCATACTGTCTATGATAATGTCTATCATACTTGTATCTCCAGCCTAGATCTCTTTCCTGAGCTCTGGGTTGCATACCAGACTCCTCCTTCTATGCAAAACTTCAATTAAACCAGCCTCTATCTCCTCCAAACTTCCTTCTCCAATACTACCTCTCTCACCTAGCCAGCTGCCCAAGCAAGAAATGTGGGAATCATCCTTGAATCATCTTGCTCCATTACCAACAAATGACTGACCACCAAAACCTGTGCCTCCATTTCTGAGGCATCTCTTAAAGACCTAATTTCCTCCCTATCCTCATTATAACTGCTATAAGGAACACATGATTTCTCACTTGTATTACTGCAATAGGCTTCTACTATATTCTTGCCTCCAGTTTTATCATCATCTATAAATTTACTACCCACAACTTCTTTCACAGTGAAATATATAATCATAACTCTGATGTCTGGTTTAAAATATTTTGTAACTCTATATTGCTTTTAGAAAAGAAAAATGTCTTAGCATGATATACAAGGTTCTTCATGATCTGACTCCTACCTACTTCTTCAGCCTCATTTCTTGCTCCCAGTGGAGCCAGCATACTGAACTCTTGCAGGTCCCAGAACATGCTAATTTCCCTCTTGACTCTACGGCTTTGCATAAACTGTCCCCTTTCCTGAAATGCCTTTTTGCACATAAATATTTCTTGATAGTTAGTTTAAAACACAGACAATTCTCATCAACTCTAGTTTTTATAAAGCTAAGTTAGGAACTCTTTACAATATTACCATGCTGAACTTACTGCCTGATATACAGTGTTGGTTTGTTTAACCTTGCTCAGGAGACCATCAGCTTCTTGAGGACAGGGATTATTTCTTATTCATTTATTTTTAGGCAACAAGCCAAGTACAAAGCACCTGAATATTAAATAACTATTTGTTGAACTGAAGGATAACACTACCATCAGATCCGTGATTTTTCTCTTTAAAGCTTTTAGAAAAGATTATGATTGCAGGCTATAGAAATTTCACTAGAAATAAAAATTAGATATGATAGTCAACAAGGTCCCCAAATTAAGATTTTGTTCATTAATATTTATGCTATGCTACAAAGAGCACATATTCATACCATGAGTATGTAAGAGAGTCCTGTCAAAGGTATCTTTAGGAGGACAAATTTTCTTGCATCTCTCATGAATCTTCTCTCTCTAATAAAAAGACAAATAAATAATGTGATCAATGCTGAGTGGCAATATGAGTATTCAAAGCATTAAAATATTTAACAAAACAGAATATCAGAATATACCAAATAAGTTCTAAATTTTTCTAATATGAAATCACTAGCCTCTTGAACTTAAATACAAGTAACAAGTATGCTTAATAAACCAAATACCACTGAGATGTGTGAATGTCTATATACTTATACTCATCCCATTTTATACAATTATAGTAAAATCTCCATAAACTTAGAATGAAGTGGGAAAGCAAATCCTTATTTTTATAACAGAAATCAATTAAGAAAATAACTTTTTTAAAATAAGCAAGAAAATTTTAAACCTATATACCCAAGATCGAAAAACAGATTAGTAGTTAATACTTCCTGAGTCCAAAAGGAAAAAAGGAAAGACAGAAAGAAACCCCACTCTGAGTTCAGATTAGATGACCACTAACAACACTGTTATCTTCTGAGATACCATACACAGGACATATGGGAAAGTGGAGTGCGGTAAGGAAAAAACCCTGGGCTAATAGTATTAGCCCTGCAGTATTCTGAGAGCAGTTCTATCAGAAACTACAGGACTGTCTCCAAAGTGGCTGTACTATTCTGCATTCCTGTGCACAATGAATAAGAGTTCCCATTAGCCACATCCTTGTCAGCATTTGGTCTTGACAGCATTTTGGATTTTCGTCATTCTAAAGGACGTGTAGTGGCACCTCGTTTTAATTTGCAATTCCCTATAGACATATGATGTCAGGCAATTTTTCATATGCTTACTAGCCATCTGTATCTTTTCTTTGGTGTTCTTTGGTGTTCTTTGGTGTTCAGATCCCTTGTCCATTTTTTGTGGTGAAATATACACAACATAAAATTTACCAGTTAAAACCATTAGTGGAGGTGGCCAAGATAGTGGAGTAGGAAGACCTTGAACTCACCTCCTCCCACAGACACACCAAAATTATAACTATTTACAGAGCAACTATCAATGAGAACCTGAAGAATAGCAGAAAAGATTTTTCACAGCTGAAGACATAGAGAAGAAACTACAGCAAGACAGGTAGGAGGAGTAGAGGTATGACCCACTCACCTGGGTCAGGGACCCACAAATGGGAGAAATATCACAATTATAGAGGTCCTCCCCAAGGAGCAAGGGGTCTGAGCCCCACATCAGGCTCCCCAGTCTAGGGTCCTGTGCTGGGAAGATGAGACTCCAGCATGTGTGACTTTGCAAACTAGTGGATCTTATGTTCAGGAGAGCTGGAGAGCTATAGAAAACAGAGTCTCTGCTCTTAAAGGGTGCATGCAAAATCTCACATGCTCTGAGTCCGAGCCAGAGGCAGTTGTTTGAAAGGAGCTTGGGGCAGACCCACTGGACAATGTTGGAGAGTCTCTGAAAGAGGCAGGAGGCAACTGGGACCTCTCCAGGGAATAGAGATGATGGGAGCAGCCATTTTGGGAGCTTGTTGCACTGCAATAACACCAGTGCTGGTGAGCACCATTTTGGAATCCTCCCTCTAGTCTATTAGCACTAGGAACCCAGCCCTGCCCACCAGCAGGCCAGCACCAGCCCTGAACCCACCCGAGGCTGAACAGATAGCCATATGGGGCCCCAGCCCCACCCTCCAGAAGGCCCATGGCCACTGCATGAGGCACAGCCTCAAAGCCAATCAGGCTGGGGGCCAGCCATGCCGACCAGTGTACCCACAGTAGTTGGCCCCTCCACAAAGTAGGGCACATGCAGCCCCACATAGGGGCTACCCCTATAGGATATAGCTCTGGTAACCAGAGGGGAGCATGTTGCTGTGCCCCACAGGACATATCCTACTTAAGACCACTTCTCCACGATCAGGAAATATAACTGACCTAACACACAGAAATAAACACAGAGAATTGGGCAAAATAAGGAGACGGAGGTATATGTTCCAAACAAAGGAACAAGACATAACCTCAAAAAAAGAACTAAACCAAGTGGAGATAAGCAATCACCTCCACTAAAAAGTCAAGGTAATAATAAAGATACTCACCAAACTCAGGAGGAGAATGAATGAAAACTGTGAAAATTTCAACAAAGAGTTAGAAAATATAAAGAACCAAACAGAGCTGAAGAATACAATAACTGAAACTAGAAGGAATCAACAGTAGATTAGATGATACAGATCTCTTCAGCAGTCTCGAAGAGGAAGTAGTGGGAATCACAGAAGCTGAACAGAAAAAAGAATAAAAAAAAGTAGTTTGAGACCTCTGGGACAACATTAAGCATACTAACATTCACATTATAGGGGTCCCAGAAGGAGAAGAGAGAGAAAAAAATGGCAGACAACTTGTTTGGAAAAATAATAGCTGGAAACTTCCCTAACCTGGGGAAAGAAACGTATATCCAGGTCCAGGAAGCACAGAGAGTCCCAAGCAAGATGACCCAAAGAGGTCCACACCAAGACACATTAAAATGAAAATGATAAAAAAAAAAAAAAGATTATAAATACAGAATCATAAAAGCAGCAAGAGAAAAGCAACTAAGTATGTATGAGGGAACTCCCATAAGACTATCAGCTGACTTTTCAGCAGAAATTTTACATGCCGGAAGGGACTGGCAGGATACACTCAAAATAATGAAAGGAAATAACCTACAGCCAAGAATACTCAACCCAGCAAGGTTATCACAAACCTGAAGGAGAGATAAAGAGTTTAACAGACAAGCAAAAGCTAAAAGCTAAGAGTCCTGCACCACTAAACCAGCTTTACAAGAAATATTAAAGGGACTTCTCTAAGTTGAAAAGAAAAGGCCACAGCTAGAAATATGAAAAGCATATCCTATGATAAACCATAATGGAAAAGAATATTTTTAAAAGAATGTATATATACACACACACACATATGTATAACTGAATTGCTTTGCTGAACAGCAGAAATTGACATAATATTGTAAATCAACTATACTTCAATTAAAAATTTAAATTAAAAA
This sequence comes from Phocoena phocoena, assembly GCF_963924675.1. Taxonomy (NCBI): domain Eukaryota; kingdom Metazoa; phylum Chordata; class Mammalia; order Artiodactyla; family Phocoenidae; genus Phocoena; species Phocoena phocoena. The sequence continues at coordinate 36,656,667 of NC_089232.1, read as the reverse complement.
AAGAAAAGTATTAAAAAAACTCACTGGTAAAGGCAAATATACAGAAAAGGTAGCAGATCAACCTCTTATAAAGCTGGTAGGAAGGCTGAAAGACAATAGTAGTAAAATCATCTATATCCACAATAAGTAGTTAAGAGTTACACAAAACAATAATATGTAAAATATGACGTCAAAAGCATTAAACGTGGGGGTGGGGTGTAAAAATGTAGGGTGGTTAGAATACGTTCAAACTTAAGAGCATCAGCTTAAAATAATCAGTGTGTGTGTGTGTGTGTGTGATATTTAAAACTCATGGTAACCAAAACCTACAAATACATACACACTAACTAATCAAAGATAACCAAAAACCTGCAATACATACACATACAAAAAAGAGAAAGGAACCCAAACATAACACTAGGGACTTCCCTGGTGGTCCAGTGGTTGGGACTTCAGGTTCAATCCCTGGTCGGGGGGCTGGGATCCCACATGCCTGTGGCCAAGGGGCCAAGGCACAGAATGGAGGCGGTGTTGTGGCAAATTCAATAGAGACTTTAAAAAAAAATGGTCCATGTCAGAAAAAAAAACTAAAACTCAAACAAACATAACACTAAAGATAGTCATCAAATCAAAAGGGAAGGGGCTTCCCTGGTGGCGCAGTGGTTGAGAGTCCGCCTGCCGATGCAGGGGACACGGGTTCGTGCCCCGGTCCGGGAAGATCCCACGTGCCGCGGAGCGGCTGCGCCCGTGAGCCGTGGCCACTGAGCCTGCGCGTCCGGAGCCTGTGCTCCGCAACGGGAGAGGCCACAACAGTGAGAGGCCCGTGTACCGCAAAAAAAAAAAAAAAAAAACAAAAGGGAAGAGAGCAAAAGAAGAGGAGAAAAAAAAACCTACCAAAAAAACAAGGGGCTTCCCTGGTGGCGCAGTGGTTGAGAGTCCGCCTGCCGATGCTGGGGACACGGGTTCGTGCCCCGGTCTGGGAGGATCCCACACGCCGCGGAGCGGCTGGGCCTGTGAGCCATGGCTGCTGAGCCTGCGCGTCCGGAGCCTGTGCTCCGCAACAGGAGAGGCCACAGCGGTGAGAGGCCCACGTACCGCAAAAAAAAAAAAAAAACTCACCAGAAAACGATTAACAATATGGCAATAAGGACATAAATGGAATAAATCCTCCAATCCAAAGACAAAGAGTGGCTGAATGAATATAAAAACAAAACCCATACATATGTTGCCTACAAGAGACTCACTTCAGACCTAGCCACACACAGACTGAAAGTGAGGGATGGAAAAAGGTTTTCCATGCAAATGGAAACCAAAAAAAAAAGAAAAGAAAAGAAAAGAAAAGCTGGGTAGCAATGCTTATATCAGACAAAGTGACTTTAACACAAAGACTGTAACAAGAGACAACGAAGGACATTACATAATGATCAAGGGATCAGTCCAAGAAGAAGATATAACAGTTGTAAATACATATGCACTCAACATAGGAGCACCTAAACACATAAAGCAAATATTAATGAGAAAAACTGAAGGTTATACAATAAAAGTAGGGGACTTTAACACCCCACTTACATGGTTGGATAGGTCATTCAGATAGAAAATCAATGGTCTTAAATGTCACATTAGACCAGATGGAACTAACAGATATGTAAAGAACATTTCATCCAAAAGCAGCAAAATACGCATTCTTTTAAATGCACATGGAACATTCTCCAGGACAGATCATATGCTAGGCCACAAAATAAGTCTCAAAAGGGACTACCCTGGTGGCGCAGTGGTTAAGAATCTGCCTGCCAATGCAGGGAACACGGGTTCAAGCCTGGCTCAGGAAGATTCCCACATGCCATGGAGCAACTAAGCCTGTGTTCCACAACTACTGAGCCTGCGCTCTAGAGCCCACAAGCCACAAGTACTGAGCTCATGTGCCACAACTACTGAAGCCCGTGTGCCTAGAACCCATGCTCGGCAGCAGGAGAAGCCACTGCACCGCAACAAAGAGGAGCCTCCACTCGTCACAGCTAGACAAAGCCCACACGCAGCAACAAAGACCCAATGCAGCCAAAAATAATTAAATAAATTTATTAAAAAGTCTCAATAAATTTAAGAAGATTGAAATCATATCAAGCATCTTTTCCAACCACAGGGCTATGTGACTAGAAATCAACTCCAAGAAGAAAAAATTCAAAAACACAAACAGGTGGAGTCCAAACAACATGCTACTAGACAACCAATGGGTCACTGAAGAAATGAAAGAGGAAATTTAAGAAATACCTAGAAACAAAAACATAAACATAACAATCCAAGATCTATGAGATGCAGTAAAAACAATTCTAAGAGGGAAGTTTATAGCAATACAAGCCTACCTCAGTAAACAGAAAAATCTCAAATAAATAAGCTAAACTTCCACCTAAAGTAACTAGAAAAAGAAGAAAAAGCAAAACCCAAACTTAGTAGAAGGCAAGAAATAATAAAGATCAGAGCGGAAATAAATAAAACAGAGACTTAAAAAACAAGTGAAAAGATCAATGAAACTAAGAGCTGGTTATTTCAGAAGATAAATAAAATTGATAAAGCTGTAGCCAGACTCATCAAGAAAAAGAGGACCCAAATAAATAAAATCGGAAATGAAAGAGAAGTTACAACTGACACCACAGATACAAAGGATAAAAGATTACTACAAACAATTATACACCAATAAAGTGGACAACCCAGAAGAAATGGATAAATTCCTAGAAACATACAATCTCTCAAAACGGAAACAGGAGGAAACAGAAAATATGAAAAGACTGATTACCAGTAATGAAATCAAATCAGTAATTAAAAAAAAAAAAACTCCCAACATACAAAAGTCCAGGACCAGATGGATTCACAGGTGAATTGTGTCAAACATCTAAAGAAGAGTTAACACCTATCCTTCTCAAACTACTCCAAAAGGGATGCTTCCAAACTCATTCTACAAAGCCAGCATTACCTTGATATCAAAATCAAAGACACGACAAAAAAGAAAATTACAGGCCAGTACTCCTGATGAACATAGATGCATGAATCCTCAACAAAATACTAACAAACCGAATTCAATAATACATTAAAAGGATCATAAAATATGATCAAGTGGGATTTAACCCAAGGGTGCAAGGATGGATCAATATCCGCAAATCAATCAATATGATAGACCACAATAACAAATTGAAGAATAAAAATCATATGATCATCTCAATAGATGCAGAAAAAGCTTTGACAAAATTCAACATACATTTATGAGAAAAACTATCAACAAAGTTGATATAATGGGAAAATACCTCAACATAATAAAGCCATATATGACAAATCTACAGCCAACATCATACTCAACAGTGAAAAGCTAAAAGCATTTCCTTAAGATCAGGAACAAGACAAGGATGTCCATTCTCGCCACTTTTACTCCACATAATACTGGAAGTCCTAGCCACAGCAATCAGACAAGAAATAGAAATAAAAGAAATCCAAACTGGAAAAGAAAAAGTAAAACTGTCACTATTGGCAGAATACATGATACTATATATAGAAAATCCTAAAGAAGCTACCAAGAAACTATCAGAACTAGTAAATGATTCAGTAAAATTACAGGATACAAAATTAACAGAGTCTATTGTGTTTCTGTACACTAACAATGAACCATCAGAAAGAGAAATGAAGAAAACAATCCCATTTACAACTGCATCAAAAAGAATAAAATATCTAGAAATAAATCTAACCAAGGAGGTAAAAGCCTTGTACTTGGGAAACTATAAGGCACTAATGAAAGAAACTGAAGATGACACAAACAAATGGAAAGATATACTGTACTCATGGACTGGGAGACTTAATAGTTAAAGTGACCATACTACCCAAGGTGATCTACAGATTCAGTACCATCCCTATCAAAATACCAATGGCATTTTTCACAGAACTAGAGCAAATAATTCTAAAATTTGTATGGAAACACAAAAGACCCCAAATAGCCAAAACAATCTTGAGAAAGAAAACCAAAGCTGGAAGTGTCATGCTCCCTGATTTCAAACTATACTATAAAACTACAGTAATCAAAACAGAAATGGCACTGGCACAAAAACAGACACATAGATCAATGAAACAGAATAGAGAGCCCAGAAATAAACCCATGCTTACATGGGTAAATAATCTATGACAAAGGAGGCAAAAATATACAATAGGGAAAAGAGCCCCTTCAATAAGTGGTGCTGGGAAAAATGGACAACTACATGCAAAAGAATCTAACTTGACTATTTTCTCATACCATATACAAAAATAAACTCAAAATGGATTAGAGACTTAAATGTAAGACCTGAGGCCACAAAACTCCTAGAAGAAATATAGGCAGTAACCTCTTTGACATCGATCTTAGCAAATTTTTTTTTTTTTTGGATCTGTCTCCTCAGGCAAGGGAACAAAAGCAAAAATAAACAAATGGGATTACATCAAACTAGAAAGCTTTTGCACAGCAAAGAAACTATCAATAAAACCAAAAGGCAGCCTTCTAAATAGGAGAAGATATTTGCAAATAATATAACCAATAAATGGTTAATATCCAAAATACACAAAGAACTCATACAACTCAACATCAAAAAAACAAACAACTCAATTCAAAAATGGGCAGAGGACCTGAATAGACATTTTTCCAAAGAAGACATACAGATGGTCAACAGACACATGAAAAGATGATCATTAATTATCAGGGAAATGCAAATTAAAATCACAGTTGAGATACCACCTCACACCTGTCAGAATGGCTGCTACTAAAAAGACAACAAATAGCAAATTAAAAGTCTTGGTCAGAAGGTGGAGAAAAGGGAACCCTGGTGAACTGTTGCTGAGATAAATTGGTACAGCCACTATGGAAACAGTATGGAGGTTCCTCAAAAAAGTAAAAATAGAACTGCCATAGAATCCAGCAATTCCACTTCTAGGTATTTACCTGAAGAAAACAAAAACACTAATTCTAAAAGATATATGCACACCAATATTCACTGCAGCATTATTTACAACAGCCAAGATAAGGAAGCAACCTAAGTGTCTATCAATAGATGAATGGCTAAATAAGATGTGGTATATATACACAATGGAATATGACTCAGCCATTAAAAAAAAATGAAATCTTGCTATCTGCAACATCAATGGATCTCGAAGGTATTATGCTAAGTGAAATAAGTCAGACAAAGATACTGTATGCTCCAACTTAACATGTGGAATCTATAAAACAAAACAAACAAACAAACGAAGCAAAAGGAAAACAGACTCACAGATACAGAGAATAAACAAATGGTTGTCAGAGAGGAGGGGAGTTGGGGGGTTGACAAAATAGGTGAAGGGGATTAAGAGGCACAAGCCTCCTGTTATAATATAAATAAGTCATGGGGATGTAATACACAGCATAAGGAATATTGTCAATAATATTGTAATAATTTTGTACGGGGACAGACAGTTACTTGACTTACTGTGGTGATCATTTCATAACATATGCAAATGTCAAGTCATTATATAGTACACCTGAAACTAACATACTATTGTACATTAACTAACTTTTTTTGTAATTACAAAATAAAAAATGAAACATTAGTAACGTTGACCATCTTTTCATGTGCTTATTGGTCATTTGTATATCTCCTTCAGAGAAATGTCTATGCAAGTCCTGTGCCCAATTTTTAATTGGGTTGTTTGTTTCTTATTGGTGTGTTTCACATTGATTCTTAGAACTATTAGGAATGTATAATTCTGAAAAATCATTACTGTAAGAGAAATATATTTACATATATCTAAGCAAAGAATTAAATACAACCCAGGACAATAGAATGTATATGAAAAGAAAAGAATACCATAGGCTCATCAAAGATTATTGGTCAGAAATCTATAATAAATCAAACTAGAAATATTTCTTTTACTTTTAACCTGACTATAACTAATTTCAAGATCAGATATTACCTGAGAGATTTCCTGTTGATATACTGTAAAATGTTCCTTGCTGATCTGTGGGAGGTAGAATGAAGGTATGACTTCAGTGTCCACAAAGTCCAATCCCCATGTTTTTGTGAAGAAGTCAGATTCTCTTTTTGCTAATCTAGGATCATTTAATGCTGCTGGGAGATTTACTTTGGAATGATATATAGTCCATCTATGTTGATCTGTAACTAGAGATGGGGCAACACATAAACTATTTGAATCACCTGCAAAAAGTAAACAAGAGAACTCTGTAAAGTAAGTTTTATGTTTGAAAGCACATTCTAGAAAAATAAAAATGCTTAGATTATACAAAGCAACTAAACTCTTCCTTCTATAGCAAATGCTTTAAGCTTCAGCTGTCAGCATCAACTGCCAAGAGGAGGAAAAACATGTACAAGATAAAGGATATGCAGAATTTGAGGGCTGTAGTTGAAGAGTGGGGGAAAGAAAGTCTTTCATTAATTTCTTTCCTTAATGTACAATTTATCTTTTTTTCAACATCAAAACTCTTCTACCTTCTACTGTATGTCTTCTATCCTTTAATACTCCAGGTTTTTTCCACAGGTAGGCCTTTTTTCTATTGTTTTATGGCAGACACACCTGGTTCCAATATCCTTTTTTTCAGCTTATAATTAGATAACCAAAATGCTGCTGTGACATTAACCATAGAGGAGAGAAAAATATACAGTCGGTTCTCATTATTCACAGTTTTGTTCTATAAAGTCACTGGAACATTTAATAAGCAAATACTGAACCTTTGCTCCTATGGGAAATACAGGGTTACGTTCCTGCAAATCTTTGCAACTTTCATCATCCAATCAATATATAATCTTGTTTTGTGTGTGTTTCTGTTTAAAGATATCTTATTTAATATATACTGTTCATTCATTAACATTGAACTCACGGCTAACACCACTATAACTCACACCTGAATGAAGCTTATGCAACATATGTATTTTCCTCATAAGACACAATATAGCCTTCCTGTGCTTAGAAACACTAGAAAGCACTCAGTACAACATTTGGAAACCATTTTGAACAGCAAAATCATCAACAAAAATACAAAAAAATGTGGCACTAAATAGACCACAAAAGGGACATGTGTTTACAGCATGAAAGCTGAAAGAAGGCAAAGTGTTGCTTAGTTCAACCTCAGGTGGGAACGTGCATATCAGGCGATTCAAATTTTTCACTCCTCTGTGCTTGTCTACAAATGACCACAAATGTGCCACAAGTATTGATTTAGGGGTTACAACTAAATTTTAGGAATTAAGCAAATTTGCAAATATAGAATCGGCAAATAATGAGGACTGACTGTACTATGTTTAACTGAAGAGCTTTCAATCTGTACCCTCATTTTCAAAACTTTTCTTTCAGTTTATATAAGTGACTTCGTTTATGGAAATGTATGAAAAGAACTATATTCCAATTTCTTAATCAACTTATTTCCAAATTATGTCTTTAGTTTTCATATCGTAAAATTTACTCTTTTGAGTTAAGTATATGATATCTGACTTCATTTAAAGATAAAACAAATCCTCAATAAAATTCCTCAAAAAACGGAAAAAAAGGTATTACCTGTGGGTTCCTTGGGACACACATCTGGCAGTGACTGCACAGGTCGAATGTGTTTTGTCGGGTCTACCTCTTTTTTAAAGAAAACATCACTGCTGCTTCCTTGAGGCACTGGTGAAGAACTGTGGCTTGAAGCCATTGCATAAAATCACCACTCAACTGAAAATGAGCAACAAATAATCATCAAGATACTTAATACAAATCAAAACTCATCTGTAAGTACTATACATGTCACAAAAATTTTCTTTCAAAAACAGACACATTATTTAAAATCCCTCAAGGTGTAAGTACATAATTTGAATACTCACTATTAATTGTGGGAGTCATTCACTATATTTAGTTTGCTAAGAAAGTTATTTGTCCTTGTTTAAAAAGTATTCTCCTCAAAGTGAAATATCCTTATTTAGTCTTTTATCCAAAGGGAAAATAGATACCAAAACTGTAACCAATATATATTAAAAATGAAAACATTCCATTCATTCAGCAAGTATATAATAATTACACATTATAGCAAAGTGGGTTAAGTGCATGGGTTTTTGAAATCTGACTGTCTGGGCTCATACCCCAGCTTCACTTACTAGCAATATAACCTTGAGGAAATTTACTTAATCTTTGTGTGTTTTACTTCATGAGTAAAAATGGAGATGAAAAAAGATCCCATCTCATAAACATTTTGTAAGAATTAAAGGAATGGATATACATAAAGCATTTAAAACAATGCCTGCCTCAAAGTTAGTGTTCATAAATGAACACTAGTTATCATTATGTTTACAATTACTATGTGACTGTCACTATATTAAATGTTTATAAAAGAAGTATCATTCTTCAAGGCACTTGCAATTACATTAGGTAATCAAAAAAATCAAAACCCTAAACAAAACACAAGTTAATCTACGTCTACACTTTTTAACAAGTAAGAAAAGAATTTGTGGGGCCAAGACAACATAATAAAGGCTACAATGTCAGCTAACACTTTACAAATGAAGCAGTACATAACCTGGATAATGAAGAACATGTATTATTTTACTATCGGAGGGTAGAAACTCATATTGCTGATCATATCAACCAAACAGCAGACATTCAACAAATACTTTTTAATGAAGGAATAAAGAAATGAACATAAACAGAAGCTTATAGTTGAAAAGGAACTTAGAGATCACCTAGTCTAAGTTCCCTGATACTAGAGATAAGTATGACAAGGCCTAAAAGGATTAGGTGGTTTACAAAGATACATGTGCTCTAACAAGTTTTTTAAAAAGCCAATTTAGGGAACCTGGTGAACAGAAAAGTAAGAGTAAGAAATAAAAGGAGAGATATAAGGCTAGGACTCGTGACAAAAAAGTCATCCCCTCTAGCTCCTCTATAGTTTGATGGAAAGCTAAAAATTACATTTCCCAGACTTCTTGTATACCTGTCTCAGTCCTTCTAACACAAAGGAAACACATCCAATTACACCATTCACTGAGACCATAAGAAACAAGCTGCTAAGAAAAGAACAAAGATAAATAACTTCCTCAAAGTTCCAGAAAAAGCAAAAAACAGCACGAACAGAGGTTAAGGGACATGGAATAATCGTAAGACTATGCGGAAACTGACTTGGCTGGAGTGAAATGTTTGCTGACAAAAATGCTGACAAAAGTACTGACAAATAAATCATATTTACACACACACACACACACACACACACACACACACACACACACACACACACAAAGACAGTATGGTCAAACTACAGGAGCCAGTAGAGGTTTGGGGGAAAAGAGTACTATGATGAAAATATCCGGGAAAATTAATCAGGGTATTGGTTTGAAAGCCATCACCGGCCCATTGCATTTATATCCATATATATTAAGTGTACAGTTGTTTCTGTATAAAAACATTTGCATATTTAAGAAGAAGAAACATTTAAGAATGTTTCCTAAGGATAGGAAACATTGATAACACAGAAGCCTGTACATTCAGTGCTTGGTAAAGACAATTCTACATGTGACATTAAGTCTGTTTAACTTTTTTGTTAATTTCATCAAATGAAATGGCTAAAATAAACACATTTTGACACTTAAAGAAGCAGGCTACAAATATATAGAAAATGTGTTTATGTCGAACACCCATTGCTTGATGTCAGATAAATTAAACATTGATTCCGACAATAGCACACTACAATTTCAATGTATTCTATTTACCATCATGTTGTTTTAACAGCAAAAAGAAAGCCTAATTGACATCTTAGGAATATAGAAATACTTGAGGAGATGAGGACTTGTGGAAAAACATTTCTAGACTCCTATAAGTTACTTCTATATCTGGGTGGGGAAATAAAAATGGCTTATTTACTCCTTAAAGATTCTGAATTGGGAAACATGCACAAGTTTTCTGTTTTTTTTCCCACACCCCTCCTAATTCTTATGAAAAGAGGGACAATCTCTAGTTATAAAGGGATTATGTACAATTAGGGTACTGCCTACATGGGTGAGCCCCAATTTCTATCCATCTGACTCTCAGATCCTCTCACCATCCTGTGTTTAAGATGATCTCCCCACAGTAAGAACCAAACTTTGTATTAATAACCACATAACACATATGACGCAGATACTTGGTAAGTGCAATCACTGGTAATAAAACATGGCAGATTTATTCACAAAGCATGGATGTACAAACAAATAAGCAAATCTACATGGCCTCTAAACCAAACAATTTCAACAAAGAAATAATCTTTCATAAGAAAGTTTTAGTGTAAGTGAAGAATAGTTTGTCTATCCAGAAAAAAAGAAACAAACAAAAAAACAGAATACAGGAAAAAGGAAAGCTCTCAGCACTAAATGTAGGCAACCCCCAATTTTTAACACTTCCACTTGTAACTACCATCTAGAAACAAATTGGGCATTTGACCAGTGGTCACCAATAATGAGAATCTATAAATAGATCCACCCTTCTTCACATGGTAACCTTCTCATAATTATATCATTACCACACTCAAATATTTTCTCTTGAAGTCATCTTTGGTTTCTTACACTTAGTCGCTGTTTATTTCTATTTTTGTACCAATCATACTGAAATTTTGGTTTTCATACAGGTCTTTCCTATTAGACTGTGAACTTCTTGATGTTTCCATTTTCCTGTATATTCTATATGCCTAACACAGTTCCTGGCACACAGAAAATATATTATAAATATTCTACAGATGAATGAAATGGGTAGTACGTAGAACAGATCAGAAGAGAGAAACATTAGTTAGATAACTACCAATAATCCTTGAGTGAGTAGATAGAAGCATGGGTCTGGGCTGATGAAGAAAGGAATAAACAGACTCATTCGTTCCAAAAGAAAAAAACTGCAAGGATGTGTAAATCAGAAACATTTGATTTTTCTTTCTTGTAGCTCAAAATATCTTTTTATGCTAAAAGTTAAGAGCTTCTACTTAAAAGGCCTAGAAGCACTGTCACTCCAGAAGCAATGAGCACACCAAGTGCTCAGACCCTGGTTTCTAAATACCATTCCCCACAAAGAAACAATGGTTCTTTAAAGAAATAGTTGACTCCAAACCTGAAGCACAGAAAGAACAATTTGATCATGAGAACACTTGTGTCAGAAAGCAAGGAAATGCTCTAAGACCAGTAGGATCTATCAAAAGGACCAAGGACCAAGTTAAAGGGCTCCCACTGACCACATTTAGGACAAGTTGAGCGCAGGGGGATGAGGAAAAGGGTGTGGAGTGGGAGAGGGGAAAGGAAATCTCTTATTTATAGAAGAATGCCAGTAAATGTGAATGACTGAAATAGAAAATTACCATTTTGTAACCCCCAATGTAAAAATCAATTTAGGCAAAAATCATCAATATATGCTAAAGCTATTAGGTGAAAGGCTGTTCAGAAACAGAAAATTCACCTAGTGCCAAAGTATTACCTCACAGACTACTTTGCAAGGCAAAGGGGAAAATGTATCTCTAAAATGGAAAGATCTGGCTGTCACCACCTTAATTAACTAAGTCATCAAATTTGGCATCATTCAGAATAATAAGACAACTTGATATTATGTGATTCATGAAATAAACATCATCGCCTATGAAGCATTCTCACCAAAAATGTTTAATCCAATCTAATCAAGCGTCTAGACCAAGGGTTAAGCCTTTTGTCCTGTGGATTCCTTTGGCAGTCTGGTAAAGTCTACAGAACCCTTGCCAGAATAATGTTTATAATGCATAAAATACATAAGATTACAATGGACAATTATACTGAAATATAGCTGTCAAACTATCTTCTTAAATTTTAATACAGTAATATTTTTGCTTGATTATGCAAATTTATCCTAATTTCTAAGCAATAAATGAGCATAAATATTTTGAGATAAATTTAATATGATATGAAAACATCTGAAATTTCTCTTGGTGACAAAGTTACAGGTACTGCTAATACCCCTGTGAAAGGTTTCTTACATTCACAATTAAAGGAAATGCTAAAATTCAGTTAGGGTATGGCTGCTCAACCATGGCACCACTGACATTGACATTCTGATCTAGATAATTCTCTCCTTGTACATTGTAGGATCCTTAGATGCATCCTTAGCCTCTATCCACTTGATGCCAATAGCAGCCTCACACCCAGTTGTGATAACCAAAAATGTCTTCAGGCAAAGCCAAACGTCCCTATGCGGGGGAAGAGAGGAGAGAGGACAAAAATCACCTCAGTTGAGAACCACTGAGTTAAAATAAAGATGTAATTTTTTTCCCCATCCAAAGTTCCGACTCCCTGTATTCTATTCACAGACCCTACAGAGTATGTGAACTGAGTTAAGTACCTTTGCTCTAGACCTACCTTCCAGTCTAAGAAAACAGAGGGGAGTAGGATAGTGAGATTTAAACCACAATATGGGGAAACAAATAAACTGAGAATATGAGACACTCCACAAGAAAACTGGCCTGGACACTTAGATGAATGTCATTTTTAAAAGCTAGGGAACTATTCTATATTAAAATAAATAAAGAGACAACAACTAAAGGCAATATGCAAGCCTTGACGGGATGCTCGTTAAAAAAGAAAAAAATGCCTCTAATACACTCTTGGAACAATTGGGAAATTCTGAATATGGATTGGATGTTATATGGGATTTTGGAATTATTATTAATTTTCTTAAGTGGATTGATGGTATTGAGATTATGGGAAAATGTCCTTATACTCAGGACATGAACAATAAAGTATTCAGGAATGAAACATGATGCCACCTACAACTTACTTTCAAATGATTCAGCAAAAAATACACACAGATAAACAAATATGGCAAAATGTTAAAAATGGTTTATCTAAATCAAGTACATATGACTAACATGTTCTATTCTTTCACTTTTCTGTATGTTTTGTAGTCTTCACAATAAAAAGTTGGGGGAAAGAAACTATATTTTTCAAACATTAAATAGATAAATAATGCAAAATATCAGAGAGAAGGAAAAACATTAAATTTGTAACTGTTAATCTGCCTGAAGATGGCATTCTTGTACAACTTCAAATATGGAGGAAAGAAAATCAATAAATTTCAATCAAGTTTTAATGCTGCAGAAGAATAATACCATATATAGAAACGAATTCCTTAGAAGCTGAATGAGAAGGCAGCTGAGATGGACAACCATTTACCACAGGAATTACCCAGATACTGAGTAAAAATCTCTTCCCTTGCTTCTACACTATATTAGCTGCTTACAGAGAACAATATTACAAAATCATTTACAGCCAACTCTGAAGTATGAAATTGCCTATTATAGGTAAAGTAATAGCAAGTCTTTTTTCCCCCCTCTACCAAAGTGGTTAACACAGATATACTAACTAATCATTTTATTTCCTTTCTATTCTTCAGAAGTGATACCCTACTTTATAAAACCTAAACTTGCCTGCCCTCTATCGGCCTTCTATCATACTGTGGTCCTCTAACTGGTCTCTGCTTTCAGTCTAGACCATTCTGCACATTGCTTTAGAATTAATCTTCTAGAATGTTTTCATTCTGTCATACTTCAGCTCAAAAACCTTTGCTTTCATTTGGAAAGTTATTCATTACTTTCCAAACAAGTGCCAAGTTTTACAAGCTGGTACTCAAGGATTTCTACAATCTGATGTTTACCTTCCTTTCTAGCCTGATTTCCTATTACCCATTGATAATCTCTATTCTGGATATGGTGGTCTAATTGTCCCTCTAATCCATCACACTATCAAGGCTTCCTTGTCTTTGTTAAGGCTGTGTCCTTCCTAGAATATTCATCTCATCCTTCTACCTATCCAATGCCTCTTCTTCCTTCAAAGGTCATTTCAAATTTCATTTCTAGATAACATATATTAAGAAAACAAATATACAAACACTCTAAAATATGAACAAAAATAACCTCAGCATTATTTTTGAGAGTGAAAAAGCTGAAACAAACTTCTAAATAAGAAGGAATTGGTTATTTAATAAACTATAGTATAGCCAATGGATTACACTGTCATTAAAAATAGGATTGCAGACTTAACATCCACTAGGATGGTTACTATCCAAAAAAACAAAACCAACCAACCAAACATCATCAACAACAACAAAAAGTGCTGACAAGGATGTGGAGGTACTAGAAGCCTTATGCACTGTTGGTGGGAAGTAAAATGGTGCAGCCATTTCAGAAAACAGCATGGCAATTCCTCAAAAAAGTAAAACTAGAACTACCATATGATGCAGCAATTCCACTTCTGTGTATATACCCAAAAGAACCGAAAGCAGGGTCTTGAGGAGTCATTTGTACATCCATGTAATAGCAACATTATTCATAATAGCCAAGAGGTAGAAGCAACCCAAGTGTTCACTAACGGATGAATGGATAAACAAATGTGGTATATATGCACAATGGAGTATTATATTCAGCCTTAAAAAACGAAGGAAATTCTGACATTTGCTATAGCATGGATGAACCTTGACGACATTATGCTAAGTGAAATAAGCCAATCACAAAAAGACAAGTACTGTATGATTCCACTTACATGAGGTACATAAGCAGTGAAATTCACTGAGACAGAAAGTAGAATGTGGTTGTCAGGTGCCAGGGAAGGGAAAACAGGGAGTTGTTTAATGGATTATAGTGTTTCAGTTTTGCAAGATGAAAAAGTTCTGGAGATTGGCTGCACAACAATGTGAATACACTTAACACTACTGAACTGCATACTTAAAAATGGTTAAGATGATAAATATTATACATATTTTTTACCACAATTAAAAATTTTTTGAAATACGATTGCAAAATATTTAATAACACAAAAATGTTTAACATATATTGTTAAGTGGAAACAGTTTTCAAAGTAGTATGCCAGTATGATCCCAATTTTCTAATTTAAAATAAGCATACATATTTCCAAAAAAAATTGCACGGACATATACCACAATATTAACAATGGTTACCGCCAAATGACAAAATTATAAGAAATTTTTGTTTGTGCTTTTTTTGAATTTTCCAAATGTTTTCCTATGAAAACTTATTACTTTATATTTATTAGTCAGGGTTCTCCAGAGAAACAGACCCAATAGGATATTTTTAAGAGAGTTATTCAAGGAATTGGCTCACCACCCAGTTGTAGAGGCCAAGAAGTTCTACAATCTGCCTTCTGCAAGCTGGAGAACCAGGAAAGCCAATGGTATAATTCAGTCTGAGGCCAAAGGCCTGAAATACAGGCGGCTGCTGGTATTAAGACCCGGAGTCCAAAGGCCTAGAACCAAGAGCTCTGATGTATGAGGGCCAGATAATTCTAATGTCCCAGCTCAAGAGGAGAGAACAAATTCACCCTTCCTTTGCTTTTTCTGTTTTATTCAGGTCTTCAAAGGATTAGATGACAGTGATGCCTGCTCACACTGGCAAGGGCAGATCTCTTTACTCAGTCTACTGAATTAAATGCTAATTTCATCCAGAAACACCCTCAAAGACACACTTAGAAATAATGTTTTACCATCAATAGTGGGGATCCCTTAGTCTAGCCAAGTTGATACATAAGATTAACTATGACATTTTATTAATCAGGAACGATGCTATTACAAAAGTTCAGTTTCAGCCTTATACCTACCTCCACTATGAATCTTTCTAATGACAATAACCCTCAGAAAACTAGCTTTCCTTTGAAGTTGGAATACTTAACGATCTATATCTAAAACAAACTTTTTTGATCCTGTATCCCAACAGTTAAAAAAATTTTAAGCAATCACCGTTTACAAATTATATAGGGTACAACTGTATTAATGCAGGTAATATAAAATTGTGCTAAATGGAACATTTTAAAGATAGAGAGAAAAGACTTTTAAAAATAATCTAGTTTATTAATTAATGGCAAAAAGTAATTTTTACTCTATTTTTAATCAATAGCAATGTGATTGCACTATACCTCATTATTATTAAAAATCTGGATTTAAACTTTATGAAATGGTGATTCAAAAGTTTGGCTCTAAGTTCAATTTATTTTTATACCTGGCTTTTAATGCCTATTATAGAAAATTTAAAAAGATACTCACAAATATATGTAGAACCAAATGGAAGAAATCACTGATCACACTTCCTAAACTCTCTATTTTGAGATTTTTAAAACAGGGTAGAAAACTCCAGTCTGGGTTTTTAACGAGTTCATCATTTAACAAAATAACATAATGATGGAATATTTCCAAACATCTGTTTTCAAAACAGATTTACCATAGCTTGAGTGTTTCTAGAAGATCAACTACTATTATACATTTTCTTATTCATTATTTAAAAATAAAAACAAACAAAAACACCCTGTGGAAACAGATTTAATGTGTGCGTCTGTCTGTCTGTGTTTTGTGTCTGTGTGTTTCACTATCTGTTTGGTTAAATATTACTAACAGTCACATGCCATTTCTGAAAAGATCAGCAAATTTGGAATGCTTTTTTCTTATTAAAAAAAAACACAAAACATACATAACATAGTCTTAAGTTTGACGGCTATTTTGAGTACTTTTATGTATGGAAGAGCTTGTACTAAGAATAGGAGAATCCAACTCTGTGCTTTATTTATTTGTGGTTCCATTGTTAGTATTCATCCAAGATGTGATTTCTCTTCAGGAATCATTTTAGGTTAATTAAACATTTTATAAGAGTTGGTTTAGTTAAAACTAGATAGCATAATTTGTAAACCCAATTAACTATTCATGTAAGGCTATTACATGACAAGGATGAACTAAGTGAAGGATACCATTCTTAATCCCTTGAGCTTACTCACTTATCTGTAATTTGACTATCTGATAAACATACAGACTGATTGAAGATGCTGGCATCAATCCTCATAATAAATATTAGTAAAGGTTCATTTCTTTTTTCTTTAGATAAAAAATGAATATTCCTTAAGCTGGGTGGAATCTTACAAAGGAGTTTAGACTTAATGCACAAGACTGTAGTGAGTCATTATAGACTTAAGACACGAGTGTTGAACAGATCACTCTAGGAGAGTATTAGTGAGGAGAGCCAAGTATAGAACCTAGGAGGACTCCAACATTTCTGAAGAAAGAAGTGAAAGAAAGATATAAAGAAAAGCTTGTGATAAAGACAAAAAGGAACATCCAAGAAGGTGGGAGAAAAACCAGGGAAGAAAAATCAGCTCAGAATTGGCAAATAAAACACTAAGGCAAAAACCTCCTTTAGATTTGGAAATTAGGAAGTGACCACATCACATTGGGAAGCAATATCAAGTCCAATACAGGGGGTGGAAGCAGAATGCAGAGGTTAGAGTGAAATAGCTAAGGAAATTAACACACAATGGCTATTGTTTCAAGAGACTCAATTATGAGATTACAAAACAGAATATATAGTACAATCTCATTTTGGTATAAAAACTTTATATAGCTATATATAATGTATGAAAAAGTATATGACAAAATGTTAACGGTGGTTATATAATAGGCTTTTCCTGACCACAGTATCTAAGCACATCCTCCCCTTACTCTATCCCCCATCCAACACACATATCCCTGTTATTCTCTACTAGTAGCATTATGGTTTGTGTACTTTATAGTACTTTCTCAAATTATAACTATTTATTTACCTGCTTATTTCCTGTCTCTCTCTCTACATCATAAAATTATATTTGTTTCATTCATCTTTCTATACCACACCCAGCACAGATGAATGTTGGATGAATAAATGAATAAATGAATGACTCTCATGGAAAAGGAGGTAAGCACACACAAGCCACTAACAATATCTCATATAAGTTCACGTGTATTCAAAACAATCTAAAAACCTAAGTCGAGAATACGCTACCTTGTTTGTATAACATTACCTAACTTTCTAATATTTGATTCTAGATTTCTACTTTTCCCGTAACACAGTATAATATATTAGTTAAGAAAACTAGCCATAAAGTGAGTTAGATCTCTGTCATTTATTAGTTGTGTGACCTCTGACAACTTTCTTACATTCCTCTCAGTTTCCTCGTTTATAAAATGGGACGGCAACAGTGTCTTCCTCATAGGAATGTTGCAACATTTAAATGAAATATAATTTACATAATCTATGTACTTGGCACATAGTAGACATTCAATAAATAATTGCAACTACTACTATTTACCATTATAAACATCTTAAGCCTTAACATTTGGACTGTGCCATACAAAGT
Organism: Phocoena phocoena; assembly: GCF_963924675.1. Lineage (NCBI taxonomy): Eukaryota > Metazoa > Chordata > Mammalia > Artiodactyla > Phocoenidae > Phocoena > Phocoena phocoena. The sequence continues at coordinate 36,638,527 of NC_089232.1, read as the reverse complement.
TTTAAAATAAATTTAAACTTTAGGCTTCTAAGTCTCCTCTACTGGTGTCCCTTGCTTGAGTGCCCCTAGTTTGGGTTGGGCGGGGGGAAGCAAACCAATATGGGCAGATATAATTTACTGTCAGAAAAGTAGTCAAAGCATAGAACAGTGGTCCTCAAAGCCATGCCAGTAAAAGGAAAGAAAAAAGAGTAGTGGAAAATGATGATGAAGCTAGAATAAATAGTAGCCTAAAACAGAAGCAATTTTTGATAAAAACTGTTTGTGAGAGAGAAGAGGGATGATGAGGCAGAGAAGCTAGAAATAATGCTTTGGAAGACATCTGAATAAAGGTCAAAATTCAATCCATGGGAGTAGAGTGGATGATATAAATATTACAATCTCTGAGTTGGATGGGACTTTCAGAGATCATCTGGCTCAACTTTCTACCGAATATATGAATCCTTTCTACAAGGGGTCTTTCTGCCTCTACTTGAAAACATTCAGTAATAGAGAACTGACTACTTCAAAAGCAGATTATTACTACAAAACAACTATAATTGTTTTAGGAAAAAAATTATCTCTTGTAGTAAACAGAATTCTGCCTCCCTGAACTTTGCATCACCGTTCCTAGTTCAATTACATTACAGAAATAATAGTGTAAATAATTCTAGTCACAGGAAAGTAATATTACAAAGGAAGAAAGTGCAGAAAAAGAGGGCCAATGAGAGCTCAGAGCAAGGGGTGGGGCCAATACATGTAAGAGGTAAGGAAGAAAGCAATCAGAAAAACCATCCTACAGAAGCCAAGGGAGAAGTGTCCAGGAAGAAAGTGTGAAAAGTAGTGTCAACATGCTGCAGACAGAGAGGTCAAGAAGGTTATTAACTTCAGAAAGGATACTGGATTAGAACAGTCTTAGGACAGTGTTTGGGGCAGACGCCATACCACAAGAGGTTAAGTAAGTGATGAAGTAACAAAAGCAACAATATCAACATATTTTTGGTGATGAAAGAAAAGCGATTAGAGTTGAGCAAGAATTATTTAGGCCATGGGAGGCTGGAGCACATTTATAGACAAACAGCAAGAAATCAACTGAAGGGTGAGATTAAAAGAAACAGGAAAAAGTGGTGGAGAAAGGAGATGAGAGAGAAAGAAGAGTTAGATACTCATGGGAATGGGATGGGGTGGAGAGGAGGAAGCAGAAAAAAAGATAAAGAATAATCATACCCAGAGACTATGAGGCACATTGGGCTATGCCCCACCTTGAGAAAAAAACAGGACTTTGTCAGGCAGCAGTTAAGAAAATGAACAAGCTGATCCAGAAAAGTTGCCTTCCATCCTACTCTTCTGCCTAATGCCCTTATCCATGATGGGCAGGCAGATCAGCTGGGACTTGGGTGAACCTGGATTGCCTCACTCCTACCACTAGTTCTGAAAATTCTCTTAAGTCCTAAGATCAAGAGTGCAATGAAAATACGTTATCTATGAAATAAGGAAGGATGGCAGAGGAGAGGGAAGCAACAGAAAGACAATAATAAGATGAATTACATCATTACTAATATTTGACTAAACACTACATGGTTCATAATTGCTTGCTTTCATTCAGATTATTTTGTTGGTCTTCCTAACAACCTAGCAAGAAAAACATTTCTGAGTGAATCTGTGAATGAATGAATCATTGGTCCCTATTATGTGGATAGAGAAACAGGTTCAAGAGTAACTTGGCTTCAAACCATTTAGCTACTTAGTTGTGAAGATGCGACTTGCATTCAGATCTTCTGATTCAAAATTCCATGTCTCTGTCACCAAACCACACTGCCTCTCCGGCGAGAGAAAAAAAACCCAAAAACCTATGTTTTTCACTACTGCCTCCCATCCATTTCAGCACCCAGTGCTCTACTTTTCTGTCTTCTTTTTCTCCTTATCAGATCAATTACTGATCCAATAACAATTATTTAGAAGAACAAGTCCATCTTGTTGGGGTTTTTTTTAAGATTTTTTTTGATGTGGACCATTTCTTTTAAAGTCCTTATTGAATTTGTTACAATATTGCTTCTGTTTTATGTTTTGGTTTTTTGGCCATGAGGCATGTGGGATCTTAGCTCCCCAACCAGGGATCGAACCTGCACCCCCTGTGTTGAAAGATGAAGTCTTAACCACTGAACTGCCAGGGAAGTCCTCTATGTCCATCTTGTATTAAAAATAAATGATAGCAATAATTAACATCTGATTGTGATCATTTTTTAAAGACTATTTTTTAGGGCAGTTTTAGGTTCAAATAATTTTATAAGACTGGGACTGCTAGAAAATTATTACTCAAGGAAAAAGACACTTTTCATCAGTATAATTTACTATTTTTGTTAACAAAAGGATAATTCCTGAGCTGCAATGAGGGACAAATACGCTACTATGGGCTATCAAGATGAGAAGACAAGTACTTATTTATATGATAGCATTAATTTGTTAGTTATTTCTTGAAAGCCCAAGTCTTTAGGTTTAAATTTTAGCTTCAGTATTAAGATAACTGTGAGCAATAATGTATATGATATACAATTTTTTAACATTTTAAGTACTTTAAAAATTACGATTAAGGGCTTCCCTGGTGGTGCAGTAGTTGAGAGTCCGCCTGCCGATGCAGGGGACACGGGTTCGTGCCCCGGTCCGGGAAGATCCCACATGCCGCAGAGCGGCTGGGCCCATGAGCCATGGCCACTGAGCCTGTGCTCTGCCACAACGGGAGGGGCCACAACAGTGAGAGGCACGCATACCGCAAAAAAAAAAAAAAAGAAAAAAAAATTACGATTAAACTAGATTCTGTCAGATGATAAATCTTATATAGTAGAGAAATTTATTATTTGTGTCTTAGCTGTATGAAAGAAGCTTAACTATACCATTTACCAGAAATTGGCTCTTAAAATTCCAAAAATGTTGTGGCAAGTGCTTTTTTTTTTTACTTATATTTCCCAACACATGTGCATGCTCACATACAGATGCACATACAAACATTCAATAAGTAAAGGGAAAAATCACCTAAATAATCACATAAGAAAGATCTTTTTAAAGCCCTCAGGATGTGTACTAACACTATACAGTTTTGTGATTTGTGAAAAATAGATCTAAATTCACCAAGTAAGCAAGATAACTTCATGATGAGTCCTCAGAATAGTTCTTAGAATTTAAAAATTTCCTATAAATAAAATGACTTACAGATCTCTTTGTTACTCACATCACTCTGTTATTGGTCAAGTCAGTCATACAATCAACTGGGTCATTCCATCATTGGATGACTTGATTTTTTTTATATATATATACAGCAGGTTCTTATTAGTCATCAATTTTATACACATCAGTGTATACATGTCAATCCCAACCTCCCAATTTATCACACCACCACCACCACCCCCTGCCACTTTCCCCGCTTGGTGTCCATACGTTTGTTCTCTACACCTGTGTCTCAATTTCTGGCCTGCAAACCAGTTCATCTGTACCATTTTTCTAGGTTCCACATATATGCGTTAATATACGATATTTGTTTTTCGCTTTCTGACTTACTTCACTCTGTATGACAGTCTCTAGATCCATCCAGTCTCAACAGATGACCCAATTTCGTTCCTTTTTATGGCTGAGTAATATTCCATTGTATATATGTACCACATCTTCTTTATCCATTCATCTGTCAATGGGCATTTAGGTTGCTTCCATGACCTGCCTATTATAAATAGTGCTGCAATGAACATTGGGGTGCATGTGTCTTTTTGAATTATGGTTTTCTCTGGGTATATGGCCAGTAGTGGGATTGCTGAGTCATATGGTAATTCTATTTTTAGTTTTTTAAGGAACCGCCACACTGTTCTCCATAGTGGCTGTATCAATTTACATTCCCACCAACAGTGCAAGAGGGTTCCCTTTTCTCCACACCCTCTCCAGCATTTGTTGTCTGTAGATTTTCTGATGATGCCCATTCTAACTGGTGTGAGGTGATACCTCATTGTAGTTTTGATTTGCATTTCTCTAATAATTAGTGATGTTGAGCAGCTTTTCATGTGCTTCTTGGCCATCTGTATGTCTTCTTTGGAGAAATGTCTATTTAGGTCTTTGGCCCATTTTTGGATTGGGTTGTTTGTTTTTTTAATATTGAGCTGCATGAGCTGTTTATATATTTTGGAGATTAATCCTTTGTCAGTTGCTTCATTTGCAAATATTTTCTCCCATTCTGAGGGTTGTCTTTTCATCTTGTTTATGGTTTCCTTTGCTGTGCAAAACCTTTGAAGTTTCATTAGGTCCCATTTGTTTACTTTTGTTTTTATTTCCATTACTCTAGGAGGTGGATCAAAAAAGATCTTGCTGTGATTTATGTCAAGCAAGTGCTTCTTAAAATATGACATATTTGAGATATTTTAAATTACTATGATTGAAAAATAATCTCTACTAACTTCCATCACATCGATCTTCGGTTGGACATTACAGTGTGTTTTTTTTTTTTCTTGCGTATATCAGTATTTCTAAATTGGGGGAAATCAAGTTGAAGCTAAAGGAACAGAAAATAAGAACAAAGTTGTGCTAATCTAATTTGCTTTTTCCTTACATTCCCATTTGACATGTATGAGACCCTGGGCCTTGTAGGAAACTCTCAATACAGGTGTTTCCTGAAGTTCCTTATTTACTTTGATTTAGTGACAAGAAGGAACAGTAAGAGAGAAATTTGGCCAGAAGGTTAAAAAGTATAAATATTTGTAATATTAAGTTTACGTATTTTTAAATGGCTATAAGTACTATTTCACGTGTGACATTCTTATCAGGAATAAAATCACAAATATCCTCAAAAAACAACAAATATATTTTTAAAATCTAGATGTTATTAAAAATAAAAACAATGTCTTTTTTCCCCAGCACTCATCAGAGACTTAATACACTAAAATAACATACTATAGCAGCCGTTGAAATTAATGAAGGGTTCACAGGCCTGGAACTGAATGATAAAACTGTACTGTGAAAAAAATCTGTCTCTAGCATGTAAAAACTTGAATGAAATCAAAATATAACTTGGATGCTTTATTATACTCCTTTAGGGCATTGATATTACTGTATTACTAGTGAAATTTTTGTCAAGGTAAATCAGATGAGAACACTGGTATTCTGTTCTTGGTGTCTTGACCAAAGATTAACAAATAAAACCTAAAATCGCTCATTCAAAGTTATTGGAGAGTACAAGTGTCTTAAATATGCAAACCAGTAGATACTTAACATTTCTACAAAAAGAGTAAATTTAAAAGAAAATCTGTATAATCGACCCTACCTTGAAAATAGTTGCTAAGAGAAAATTATATATTAATGTTTTCCTAAGAAAGACAAAAATGACACTAGGATTTATCCACTGTTTTGGGTTATCCCTGCCTTGCTTCTTTCTAGAGTAAAAACAATCTAGTGTTAAGTCTATCTTTGTAAATAAAATACATTTTGTATCTAGATCCTTGAAGAGAACGGTCTTCAAATAATCTAAACAAGTATGTACTCTATAAATGTTAAGTAATAATAAAGATGATGCATTCAAGAAATTTTTTTTAGAGAAAATAAAGCAAAATAGCTAGAAACTCACCTGCAGTGAGTCAGTAAGTGGTTCAAGAATGAAAATATTAAATGTTAGTTTGAGGTATAAAGTAAATAACTATAAAGTTTATTAGTACTATAACCCCAAACCAACAATAAATTAGCATTTTAATTAATTACTGCTTGATATTACCTCTATACCTCCTCTCCCCACTGTTTGGGTCTCTTAGCCCAGTTCTGCCTCACAAGCTTCTCCACTTAGCTTGGATCTCATGGTCAATTACTTCAACAGTCTCCCTTGGATGTTCAATTCTCCCTTCCCTCATCCATCTTCAGTACAATCTGTCTGCTTTGTTCCTGGCTGCAGAACACTGCCAGAGAAAATTTATGTAAAACATGCAGATTATACATTTATGAGTTCCAATCTCAGATGAGGCTCTGCTTAGCAGTCCTTTCACTTACTTATCCTCAAGCACTTCTCTTTCCCAATCCCCACAGTATTCATAACAAATTTTCATTACTCTCATGTCCCCTAGCTTACCTCCATCAATCTCACGCTCAAAAAGTAAATGTCTACCACATAGCAATAAAAAAAAGTCCTCAGATATGACTTCTTCCATCCATATCCAAACGTACCTAATTCTCACCTATACACAACTCCTAACTTTCTGAGGTACAGTATAGGTGTCTACTCTTTTCCAGAGTAAATCTCCCAACCTGCTGTTCTTGATCTCATCTTTCTGCACTTCATCTGAGACCTTGTCCTATAAATCATTCCCTGACTCTCCTGACTCTCCTATTGTCAATCTCATCAATCCATCAAAAAAAAAGTTCAAGTACTAAATTAAAGTTCTTTCCTTCAACTCTATCTATTCAAGCTACTTCTTATTGCCTCCCCTTCACTGGCAAACCTCTATTTTCTCTCTGGTCTACCTCCTTAGTTATCCATCTTCCATCTTCACCACTCACTTGGCTCTGGAAAAGGTGAGGAATGACCTGATTTCTAAATTCAATTGCTTATATTCAGTCTTCATCTAACCTGACCTCACTGCTCTCAAAAATCAATTAAGGTAATAAATGTAGATGGAATGAAAGAATTAGAAAAATCACCCTTTGTAACCCTCCAATGCAATGACTGATTCAAACAAGGATCATTAATGGATGCTAAAACCGTTAGTTTAAAAGATTGTTAGGAACAGGATATTTACATGGCAATGAAGTATCACACTATCAATTATGTATTAAATAGTAGAGATCTGTCAGTTCTCACCTTTACCAAGTGATCAAGCTGGAATCACCAACAGGGGACAGCCTGACATTACGTGTCTCCTGATGTGATAAAGTGGTGGGTATATATATCATCTGTGTGGTATTCTTGCCAGAAATATTCTACCAGAATCGAATCATAAAGAAACAGACTAATTCAGAATATGGAAGATACCTGAGGACAAATGCCTCTACTTTTCAAAAGATAAACCCAAGAAGAAAGGGAGACAGTGGGACTAGTCCAGATTGGGAGAGACTAAAGAGACATACAAGCCAAATGCAATGTATGAATCTTGACTGAATCTTGCATTAAAGGGAGAAAAAAAGCTATAATTTTGGGACAAATGGGAAAATTTAAGTATGGACTATATGTTGAATAATGTTATTGAGTAATTGTTGACATTCTTAGGTATCATAATGGTATTGTGGTTACGTGAGAGAATGTCCCTGTAACTGGGAGATGCATGCTTAAGTATTAGGAATGAAGCATCATAATACCCACATCCTGTTTTCAGGTTTGGCAAAGGGGTGTGTGTGTGGGGTGTGTGTGTGTGTGTGTGTGTGTGTGTGTTCATTCTACTATTCTTTTGACTTTTCTGTGGGTTTGAAATTTTTCAATAATAATAATAATGCACAAATGAAGGCTTACTAAGAACTGAACATAAGTAGAAATGAGTCAGATAGATGAAGGGGAGAAAGGGTGTGATAAGGAGAACTCTTCAGGAATAGTGAACAGTAGTGCAAAGACTTGGAGGGAAGAGAGAGCTTATTGCCAGAAACCACAAGTAATTCAATCTGTCTATTTTAGGGGAACAGGGAGTTGTGGAGAGTCACTAGGCTAGAGAGATAAGTTGGGAAAAGAACTTAAATGAATTTATAAATCTGTTAAAGGAATAAGGAATGTGGGTTTCATCATGAGGAAAGTCACAGAAATAATTTAAGCTGAGGAATGATATAATCAAATTTGTCCTTAATAAAAATCACTGATTATAGTATTGAAAACGGATTGGAGAAGACTAATACTAGAAGAGACCAAACAGGAAACTTGTAGGTAAGAGATGACAGTAGCCTGAACTCAGATCATGGTAGAGGAGACGGAGAAAACTGGATAGATTCAAGATATACTCTTTTCAGTATTCCATACCCAAATTTGTAACTGCCTACTGGGCATCTTCACCTACAAGTCTCAGAGATACCTAAAATTCAATATATCCAAAACTTAAATTCATTATCTACCATCTTTATCCAACCTCCCCTACCTGCCAAAAACGTTATTCCTTCTCTAGCTCAGTTAACAACACCATCTATGTAGTTTACCAAGCTAGAAACACTAGAGTCAACTTAACTCCCTGACCTCTCCACATTCTTCAAAGTCTATACCAACTTGAACTGTCCTATGGATTCTACCTTTAAAATTCATCACAAATCCATCCCTTGCTCTCCATTCCAACTGACACTGCTATAGTTTAGGATTTTACTTAGCCAAATTGAAAAACAAAACAAACAAGGGCACAAACTTTCTTGACATAACAATTATGATTTCAAAATTTTACTTTATTCACTCCTCATGAGAAAAACATCATAAAATATGATGAATTACCACAATATTCATATACAACCCTTAAAATATGAAGAAAGGCATGAATAGTAAATGAAGACAGAAGGAATTATTCCCAGCAAGGTAACTGATGCAGATAACTATAGCTTACTCTTGATAAGGCTAAAACTTTTTGTATAAGGCACTTTTCAAATTTTTAATTCTTAAATTATACATTTTTATGACTGTTCAAACAGCATATTTTGAAAACAAGGTAACCTATTCTTTATAACTTAATTTCACCATTTTAATAATCAGTTTTTTGTTTTGTTTTTTGCAGTACGCGGGCCTCTCACTGTTGTGGCCTCTCCCGTTGCGGAGCACAGGCTTCAGACGCGCAGGCTCAGCGGCCATGGCTCACGGGCCCAGCCGCTCTATGGCATGTGGGATCTTCCCAGACCGGGGCACGAACCCGTGTCCCCTGCATCGGCAGGCGGACTCTCAACCACTGTGCCACCAGGGAAGCCCAATAATCAGTTTTATACTGTGTTGTAATAGTGATACCCTCAGGTGCTACTGAAGGAAGTCAGTGTGCCCCTAGTTGGAAGAGCTCCAGATTATGGTGATAATACTAGTTCTTTTACTAGTCTGTTAGCAATATATTCTTAGAACTTCTCTCTTCTCCCTAGAGAGGTTGACAGCAGTTACTATTCTCTGCCTAGCTTTCTATATTCCTGCTTTGGCACCATCTAATTTGATTCTTCTGAAACAAGTAACTCTTTTTTATTAACTGAGGTATAATTGACATATAACATTATATTAGTTTCAGGTACATTAACTAACTCATATAGTATTTTACAGTTGACATAGCATCTTAACACACATTACCTCATTTAATTCTCACAATAAGTTTATAATGCAGGAATTATCACTATTCCTACTTCATAGATGAGAAAACTGAGGCTCAGAAAGATTGAGTAATTTATCTAAAGTCATAAGGCTGGTAAATAGCAAAAGTGATTCCAACTTTTCAATCTTTTCTTCTTCTTTCACCAAATTAAGCTTGTTATAAAGAAATTAGAGTCAATAGGGGCCCATAAGAAAAAAAAAAAGATGAGATTCATGTACAAGCTTTGAATTTTTCTTCATCACAACATACACAATTAATTAAAACACTTTAGCTTACTTTCTCTCCTTTCTTCGTAGTTGAAGCTACCAGGAAAAGAAATCTAGATAGAGAAAATACTTATCTATTTCCAATTTCAAAAACCTATGCACCAGTAACAAACAATTCAAAACATAATAGTTCAAATCTGCAGTAAAGTAAGGCTGCCATTTTCAGGAAAAAATTTTTTTACTTCAGATTTGAAGACAACTAAACAGACTAAAGAATATCTGCATTATGTCACAGATTTCCTTTCAATTTTCCCTTAACCGCCTCCCCCTGCAAAGAGAGAGAATTGCTAGAGGACTTAAAGTTTAATGTAACCCACCAAACAATGCCCACTGAAAATATTTTCCAATCTGGTGGGAGTCACGAACATTTGCTCAGGCCCTTACCAGAATAACACAAACTACAGGATTAACATTACTGATATGTAGGGTCAGATAATTCTTTGTTGTGTGTGGGGGGTAGGATGGAGTAGGACATGTCCTGTGCATCCTAGGATATTTAGCAATAGCACCGCACCCTCAGTTGTGACAATGAAAAATGTCTTCCGACACTGCCAAACGTTCCTTAGAGGGCAAAACTGTCCCTATTTTAGTACCATTGGTTTAGATGTTAGGGTCCTGGGTCTTTGAAAAAGGAGGTCTCCAACCAGCCCTGTATAATTTTTAAAAATTAATTTTGTGGGCTTCCCTGGTGGCGCAGTGGTTGAGAGTTCGCCTGCTGATGCAGGGGACGCAGGTTCGTGCCCCGGTCCGGGAGGATCCCACATGCTGCGGAGCGGCTGGGCCCGTGAGCCATGGCCGCTGAGCCTGCGCGTCCGGAGCCTGTGCTCCGCAACGGGAGAGGCCACGGCAGTGAGAGGCCCGCGTACCACAAAAAAAAAAATTAATTTTGTTTTTAAAATTAGGATTTTTAAAAATAAGATGGTAATAGTACAAGAAGATAGCTAAATAATATATATGCCATCCTCCTTTAGGTTAAAGCATTTTAGAGGATTTTGTAACATGAATCGCATCTACTGTCACCTCTTCCCCTCCATCCCAAAGTTGGGGAATGTCCAGTTCTCTCCCTACTGTGCTAGTAAAATGTCAAATACTTACATACATATATACATACATACTTATATATACACAGGATCTAAACAGTTCTAACTTGCAAATCCCCATTTCTTGCCTTACATTGTCTCATTGTGGTTCTTGAGCCATGCATTCTAGAGATTCAACCTTCCACTCTTCAGATTTCCTCATCTGGTTCCTGCCATCTATTTGCAAAGCAAGCAGGAAGTAAGCTGATGACCTTTAAGATCTTTTCCAGCCCTAATATCCAATGGCAAAAATACTCCTTCAACTTTTACTTACTGACTCCCAGCTGACTAAACCACCTCCTGAGATCACTTAAGTCATTAATCCTAACTTTTTTCTTTCTCCACTCTTTATAGCAATCCATGAGGAATACAACCAAACAGTATATCAACTGTTTAAAACATCACTTATTAATACCAGTGATCAGTTGATTATTTCCTGTCCAGAACTATTTTAAACATGGAAATTAATCTTAAAAGAAAAACTTTTCAGGGAGCTGATACTATTTATGAGTGAACCACAATTCACTCATTGAGATGGAAAGTATATTAGTGGTTGCCTAGGTCTGGGGCTGGGGTGGGGAGTATGGGGAGTTTCTTTTTGGGGTGATGAAAATATTCTAAAATTAGATTATGGTGATGGTTACACAGTTATGTAAATATACTAAAAATGGATGAATTTAACACTTTAAATAAGTGTACTTTTACTCAATAAAGTATGTAAAAAGCTAAAAGCAGGAAAAGAATTTTAATCAACTTTTACTGATAGGAAAGGAATGTGATTAAGAGCAAATTCTGCAGTTTGCCATTTCAAGAGTTATGTAAGATTTGATTTTAATTCTGACATAAAAACTTAATACCTATTCAGAAATAAACCTTAACTTTTCCAGAAAACAAACATATGCAAATTTAATCATCTTTTCTTAGTAAACTTTGGATAATTTAAAAGCAACGGAAAACACTTCAGAAAGCCCAGTGTTAGAGTAACAATACCTCTCCAAGACCAAAATATATTAATATCATCAACAACAAGAAAATGTGAACAGTCTTTATAGTTTGGAATGCATTCTTTATAAAGAAAACCATAAAACATTTATTTCTTTTAAAAGTGACCCTCAGATTGTAATGTCTGTCCTGATAGTGCAATAATTCTGAAATTAACAAGCATAATTTTAAAACAGCCAAATCACAATAAAATCTCAAACATCTAATCCCTCAAACCACAACTATCAGTCGACCAAAATTTGCACGCATTGATCATTTTTACCAAAACATATCATTAGCAATGATGACCACTATGAACAATCAAGTAATACCTATTTCTAGGAAATCAGACTCTGACTGCAATACAAATACAGTCAAACAAACAAATCCCATCATTCCATCTGTTCTATCATAACTGCTTAGAAGTCATTAAGGCTCTGAAGGTACTTTTCCAACTAGAACACTTCATCAGATATAAAAGTCAACCTGACTGTCCATCAAAATCTGCAGTTTAAGTTACCACAATAACACATATCTCAGTATACTATCATGACATCACTTGCCTTGTAAGCATTTACTCTTAAGATTGCCCTGGGGTTTGACAAATCAGATATAGAACCAATTAAAAGCAAAACACAAAAACATTCCAATTTAATTCTTCGAAAGTAAGGAGAGCCCCAATAAAGACCAAAATAAAGCTGGTGAAAGGGGAACTTTAAAAAAAAACTGCAACCCGGGTCAACCAAAATTCTAAAAATACCATCCCGAACTCAGTACACGGACAGACCAAGTGTTAATTATAATGGGGAGGCAAAAGTTCCCTTGTCAACGACAGGAGGGCAGGGAAGGCTTGCCTTTGTACCAATGCAGAGATGGAAAGACACATAACTGAAGAAAAATTAATTATTGAACAAATGCTTGCGAGCTAAATTGCCAAACTGCAAAACACCGAGTTATTTTCTGGGCTGGCTTTCGCCAGGGGGAAAAAATGACTTTTTAAATTTAAATTATTCCAGTAGGATCAAAATGGGGTAAGGGCCCGGCTAGAAAAAGAAAGGCAAAGTTTGGGGGCAGCGTCTAAGGCGGATGGTGGCGGTTCCACAGCCCGGATCCCCGAGAGGGGAGAGAGGGGCGAGAACGGCGTAGCGGCCGCGGGCTGGAAGCGAGGAGCACAGTTGCCGGCCCCGATCCCGGAGGGAGAGTAAGAAGGAAGAGGAGGTGGTGGTGGCCGGGAGTAATGGAAGCTTCGGCGCTGGTCAGTTGTGACCGAAACTCTGCCGGCTCCGGCAGGGGAGGAGACATAGGGGGTGGGGTCTCGGTCCTCCCTCTACAGGAGGTCGGGGTGAGGGTGGGCCGCGAAGCGCTGGGGGCCGCGTGCGGCCGGCCCGACACCTACCTGCGGGTCCCGGGCAGCAGCCCCAGAGCGAGGCCTAGTGCATCGCCGCCGCCTCCAACCCTCCACGTCGCGCCGAGGCTGCTGCTCCGCGGCCGCCGCCGCCCGGAGCCCGGCTGGGCCCGAGCCCGGCTTCCCGCCCCCGCCCCGCGCCGGCTGGCTAGTCGGCTGGGGGAGCACAGGGCCGCCCTCTCGAGCCCAGCTCCGCTCGGGGGTGAGAGGCGGCAGCGGCAGCTCCCTCACGTCTCTCCCGGGTGTCCTGTCAGCCAGCAGTTTCCCCCAGGTCCGCAGCGCCGCCTCCGCCGCTCCTGCCACCGCCTCTCCCACATCCCCGGCCTCCAGAGGAGCCGCCGCCGCCGCCGCCGCGCCGCGACCACTACCCTAGCGCTTCTGCTCCCTGCTCCACTGGTTCCCCTCACTCCGCCCGCCTGCCTCGGCCCGGCTAGGTCCGGGGAGACAGTGTCCGAGGCCGCAGTGAGGCCGCCGCAGCCCCCAGCCCACAATCCACCGCGCGGCTCCGCCGGGGCGGGAGGCCGCGGCCCGGACCGGGGGGTAGTTCTCGCCGCCTCAGGAGAAGGCCGGGGCCGGCGCTGGCGCCGCCGGCGTTCCCCCGGAGCGGGGAATACCCCGCGCGGCTGCTCGGCGCCTCCTCTAATCTATTCTAATAGCCCTCCAGGCAAAGAGAGAAACCCACGCTGAACTCGACTTTTCCCCACGACCCTTCCCCCACCCCGAGGTGCTCTCGGCGGCAGCCAGGTGCCGTCTGCAGCCTTCCGAGGGACGGTCCGCGAACCCTCAGGGTGGCCTTCGCCCACCCCCCAGACCAACTGACTCCAAGCATCTCTCAACCACCCAGCGCCTATTAAAGAAGATACTTCCACAACATTCCACCTCTCCTTTCACCCCCTTCAAAGTGAAGGCTGCTCAGAATTTCCCAGTTAAGCGTCCTTTTAAAGGTTTAAGGTGACCCCTCCCCAACAATCCACTGGACTCTGGAAACTGCATTGTCTCTCTCTCGAGGCCTTCCCTCACTAAGTTCTTCTAAGTTTTCCCCTAGTTCCAGGCCTTCCTTCCAGGCACCTATCAAACTTCTCTGGCACTGAAATCAGTTATTCCTGCTATTTGACTGAGATGCTTGAAGTGTGTGTATATTATTAATACCTCCTCCCTGTGATTCTCAACGGTAATCCAATTTAGCCGGGTTTCAGAGGGCTGGTGATCTTAATCCAATAAAATACAATCCACAAGAAAGGGAATGTCTTAGGATATTTTTTAAAAGAGAGGAAAGGGCCATTTGAGTGCTTACGTCTTAATTTTAGGAAGATTTCTTTCAATTTTGAAATTATTTCTTTGCCTAAAAATATCAAAGTTTCAGGCATTTATAAGACACTTAACAAATCAAAAGTGAAAATATAAGTCTTACCTTTGGGGATTGAAAAAAATGATTCAAATTTCACTTCTAAGAAGTCACTTTGAAAACTGCAAACATAACTCTTTGTGAAATAATAATTTACACACTAAGGAGCTAAAGTTGGGGGAAGGGAAGGACAAAAGAGAAGGAAGCAACAAAAATAGCTGAGAGGAAATTCTTACAGTATGTTTTTCAAATTCAATTCTCTACAGTTTTGTAATAAGGAGAACGAGAATATCAATCTCCAATATGAACTAAATTTAACTTTAAAATAAGAAATCCTCTAAATCCCCAATCTCATATAAAACCAGATGAGTTTACATTATGAACATATCAAGGAAAGACTCACCAAATTTCATCAAAGGCCAGAAAGGAGAATAATTCACTTTAAATCTGGAATCAGTTCACAGATTATACTAAGAAATATAGCAGGTTCCTATATTTTGGAACATCAGGAAATCAACAATAGTTTAAAAGCTGCCTTAAAACTGGCAGTTTGGCCTTTTAAAAAATATTTGCATTTATATTATACCCCACCTTGTTTCAAAAGGATTCCAAGTTGCTGTAGTTGGCACTTGGGTTAGACAATAGCCACGAAGTATCTCCCAGACACTAGAAGAAGACAGACTGGTTTGCTTTCCTCATCCATCTGTAGATAACATACCATAGGAAGAAAATACACACTGAGTATTGCACTTAGTTCTTTCAGGGATCCAGCATGATTTTATTTTTACTTTTCCACAGAACAGTTCATAATCGTGAATCTAAATGTAAAAGTAAATGGTAATGATCAGGTTTGCCAAAAATAAAACAAAACAAAAAACTGTTAACTGGACAAGTAATTTAATTTAGAAGTAGATAAATTTCAAATTAATTAATATGTTCACTTGTTATCCCTTGAATCATTTCAGTATTAAAAAGAAAAGCCAATGGTGGTGTGATGAATTGGGCGATTGGGATTGACATGTATACACTGATGTGTATAAAATTGATGACTAATAAGAACCTGCTGTATAAAAAATAAAGTTAAAAAAATGATGGAATACTGAAAACTTGTATATTACTCCCAACAATTACTGAGTGTATTATTATCACGTGAAATATTGTAACATTTCTAGTGTTAGAAGATGTTTGCATCTTCTAAATCAGCTGCTTGATTACTTTGGAAACAATTATTTAACTCTGTTAGATTGCCCTGTTACATTTCTCTTTGACACTGATATTCCACATTTTCATTTGATTACCATAATAGCAACTACCATTTACTAATAATTTACTGTGCTCCAAGATAGGGAAAACCAAGGTAGCATGGTGTATTAGTTTTCTATTGCTATGTACAAAACTTAGTAGTTTAAAATAACACATATTTATGATGTTATAATTTTGTGAGTCAGGAGTCTTGGCACAGTTTAGCTTGGTCTTCTGCTCAGGATCTCATAAGGCTGCAATCAAAACATCAGTTATGCTGTGTTCTCATTTGGAGGCTTGACTGGGGGAGAATTTGCTTCCAAAGTCATTCATGTTGTTAGCAGAATTCCCTTTCTTGTGATTGTAGGACTGAGAACCCTAGCTTCTTGCTGTCTGGGGGCTGCCCTCAGCTCCTAGAGGCCTCCTGCAGTTCCTTGCCATATAGGTTTTCTCACTATGGCTGCTTATTTCATCAAACCGGCAAGGCGTTTCTCTAAACTCTCTAAAGTGAGTCATCTAGCAATACAGAATGATATTCTATCTTCATGTTCTATGGTTTAGAAGCAAGTCACAAATTTTGCTCACACTTAAGAAGGAGGAATTACACAAAGTTTTGAACACCAGGAAGTGGGAGTCATGGGGGCTACCCTAGAGTCTGTCTACCACCTGCAATGATTAATTCCACAGGCTTTGGAATTCAGCTAATTTTGGGTTTTTCAACCTGCTTTGACACTTTAACTCTGTGATTTTGATCCCAATTTCTAATCCTTTGTTTCTTCATCTGTCAAATAGGAGTAATATCCCCTTCACAGTTAATTTTTCTCCAATGTAAAGTGAGGGTAATGATAAAGTTGTTGTAAGGATTAAATGAGCATTTTAGCACAGTAACTGATAACATGAGAGGCTCAATAAACACTTGTTAGTTTTCTTCCTTTTCCCTCCTCTCTCTTTTTTTTTTTTGTTTTGTTTTGTTTTGTTTGCAGTATGCAGGCCTCTCACTGTTGTGGCCTCTCCCGTTGCGGAGCACAGGATCCGGACGCGCAGGCTCAGCGGCCGTGGCTCACGGGCCCAGCTGCTCCGAGGCATTTGGGATCTTCCCGGACCAGGGCACGAACCCGTTTCCCCTGCATCGGCAGGCAGACTCTCAACCACTGCGCCACCAGGGAAGCCCCCTCCTCTCTTTTTTATTTTGATCTTGGTCTCCTAGAAGTCCCCACTGTCATTTCTACTTTCAATGGCTACTTTGGTAGCCTGCGTGCAGTGTACGCATACGTGCGTACCTGTGTCTGGGGCCATGCAAACCCAACTCTACTATCAATACCTTTAAAAATAGGACTGTATTGCAAATGTTATCTCTAACTTCAACTAGGAAAATTAAAAACTGATAAACCCATAACATTAGAAGGATAATTATTAAACATAGAGGCTTTGAGAGTTTAGAGAAGTTTGTTGGGATTGACATTTTTTACTCCCTCAGAATCATGTTTAATATGCATATGGTACAAAAGACATATTATTGCATAGTAGTCTTCATGGACTCTGGGTTTGCATCCTAGACCTGCCACTTTCTAGCTGAGTAACCTCAGGCATGTTCAGCTCTCTAAAGCTCAGTTCCTTGTAGGAATAATGATAGCACCCACTTCACAGACCTTCTATAAGGATTACATTTAAAGTATACTTAAATAGCATCACTTACTGCCTAGCTCATAGTCAGTACTTTAAAATGTTAGATATCATACTCATTATTATAATCTTTACTATCTCATTATTATTAGGAAAGCTGTGTTAATGAAAAGTACAGAACAGGAAGCAGCAAGACATGGCTATGAATGAGGTGGGTGAAGTGAGGCATGAGAAGTCACAAAATCTCAAAAGTTCTCGAAAACCAAAGGGCTGCAAGTAAGATAAATGGTCAGAAGTATGAAAATTTGCAAGTCAGAAGTTGGACAAGTAAGAACTAGGGGCCAAGGTAAAATTGTGAATTCTCAACCAAACTGTGAGTAATGCAACCTAAGACATCAGCAAGAGAAGGTCACATAAAACAGGTAATTCCTACCTCAGACATAAAGTCTTTTATATAGTTCCTCCTGGAGCAGGAGTCAACCATATAGCATATCTAGTTGCGTTTGGAACAGGAAACACTGAGTCCTGTTACTATTGGAAAATAGTGAATAAATTGTTGAATAGGTTAGGAGAGTATAGCAATCAGAAATATGGGCATATCCTGACAAATGTAAAATTATTTTCAAATTGGACCATTTCCCTAGAGAAGTAGTTATACCATTTAATCGGTCCCATTATCATATTTTTTCTTATGTCGCTTTTTACAGTATTGGTTCTTTTATCTATGGAGGCTTTGTCTAACAAACTAAGCTATAATTATTTCCAGGACAGGATTTTCTGTTGTTGCTGCTATTGTACTTTTTAAAATATCCTACAGAATCTGGAACAATGTACTACATAGTAGACTTTCAATAAATGCTTGTTGAATTAAAAAATAAATATGAATTACTCCCACTTAGTAAATGGTATTTGGTATAATGAATAGTAATAATTCATGAAATTAATGGATGACCTTGAAATCATACTTGACTCTTTCATATTCCACATCTACCATGTCAGAAAATCCTATTAGTTCTACGTATTA
The DNA here is from genome assembly GCF_963924675.1 of Phocoena phocoena. Classification (NCBI taxonomy): domain Eukaryota; kingdom Metazoa; phylum Chordata; class Mammalia; order Artiodactyla; family Phocoenidae; genus Phocoena; species Phocoena phocoena. The sequence goes on along the minus strand of NC_089232.1, from coordinate 36,620,326 downwards.
GTTCTAGATATACCTTCAAAGTATATCTTGACTAAACACTTCTCACCACTCACATTGCATCCACCCTGGTCCAAGCCATCTTGCCTACAGAGCTGCTAACTACAGCTGCTGGGCTATACACTGCTCATTATGGAAAGCACCATTCTCAGACACTGCAGGGTGAATGATGCTTCTTGGAGTTGTATAGTGCAATGATCCTACTTGCCTGGATTACTGCAAAGGTCTCCTAGCCTTTGTCCCCCACCAGCTTATTCTCAACCCAATAATCAGCTTGATCTTGATGAAACTTAAGTCAGGTCATGTCATGTCATTCCTCTGCTTAGAACACTCCAGTGGCTCCATCTCATTCACAGTAGAAGACAAAGTCCTGGCAAGGCCATAGTTGATCTCATCCCACTCTTACCTCTCTATCTTTATCTCCTCCTAGTCCCCCCATTTCTCACTGCTGTAGTCATATTGGGCTCCTCACTGTTCCTAAATCCAGGCATGCTCCTGCCTCAGAGTATTTGCACTTGCTCTTCCCTCTGCCTGGAATGCTTTTCCCCCACATATCCTAATGGCTAACTCCTTCACCTTCTTCAGGTCTTTATTCAGATCTTACCTTCTCAGTGAGACATTCCATGACACCCATATTTCTCATTGTAACACCATGTCCTATGTGTTTTTCCACTTTATTTTTCTCCTTAGACTTTATTATCACCTAAGCTCCCATATGTTTTACTTATTATCTGTCTTTCCCCCACAGGAATGTTAAGCTTCATGAGGACAGAGAGTTTTGTCTGTTTTGTTTACCACTTCAGCCAGCCAGTACCTGGAACAATGCCTGGTGTGAGCTGAGAGCTCAGTAAATACTTGTTGAATAATGAATGAAAGATAAAGACAAACTAGTGCTTATAAACATAAACCACTTTCTTCCACACATTAAGCAGAATGAGTAACCAATTAGTCTAATGTTTTTTCAAGACTTGCCACTGATATGTTATAGGGCTCAAGATTTTTGTTAAGTCACTATTAATTTATTAGATAATGATAGTCTTGGCTTATTTTACAATTGGAGTATTTTAAGTAATAACTATATGGAATTATTTTTTAAGTATGCTATTCTATAATGAAAAGACAATGGTTAAACATCTATTAGAAAAAAAAGTTTTTTCATTTAAAACTTCTCTAGGTTAAGGAAAAATTTCATTTAAACTTTTCTAGGAAAATTATGGGCAATTTAGAAACCATATATTTTCAGAGAAACAGAAGCCATGGTTGGCCTCTCAGGGATTTTCCTCAAGAACCACCCTCTACATCAACTGGGTACGTGACTCAACACCAACCATCACACAGAAAGAACCCCCTAAGCAGCAGGAATACAAATTCTTATACCGCTATGTAATATTTTTAAATAGAGAAAAAAATAAAACAGGAAATATTTTAGAAGCAAAATAAACAGAGACAAAAACAACAACAACAAACAGTGGTATCATGGAAACAGGACAATTTCACAACATAATCCAGAGTAAAAGATTAGTATAACAATGGATTGCAATTATATAATGGACTTCCGTTGGATACCAAAATGCATCAGAAAGGCCATTTAATTCTCATGCCACTGTCTGGTCATTTTGATTCCGATTCTACCAGGAAGTAAAATATCTGTGTTTTCTTGCCCTATTCTCTTTACTTCTGTGAATTCCTGAGCATTAATAAAAACAAGTTCTCAGTCAGAATTTGATTTCAATCTAGAAGTCTTATTTCTGAAAATCTAGCCTTAGATTTAAAACAGTATTTTCCCCTTCCACACTATTATTTATTAACTTTTAAGGATCTATATAAAATAAAAATAATGAAAAACTCAAAAGAAAGAAAACATCTTTGAAATCAAAGACTTTTGGAACGGAAGAGGTTTTTCACTTGCACATGAGGAAATGGAGGTCCAAAGGGCTGAGACAGATAACATTTTAGCAGTGGCAGCCGATTTCTAATCAGAAGCCAGGTTTAAGGGCTTCCGGTCCCATGCCGTTTGTCCTACACTATATTGTGGGAATGCCACACCAAGAAATTACTGAAAAAGAGAAGAATTATGTTAAGTGGAATTACTTATTATTTGAATCCAAAAAATATCAGATTCCCCTTCTTCTCCAAAGAAAAGTTAAGGCTTTCTCGAAAAGTATGGAATTTGAAGGTTCTCAATACTTATAAGAAAAAGACATCTTGTAGGGAAGATTTTGCTTGGAAATAAGTCTTTAATAACTTAGTAAATAATCAATTAGATTAATTTATTATTTCAGGTATTCTTTACCAGTTCACAAATCCAAGAGACAGTTCCTATAGTTGGTTGCAAGAATGCAGTATTTTAGAAAATGTATAGCTTATTTTTGTGTGTTCCTCCTTTATAAATATGCAAAAGCCTATTTCCATTCTTCTAAGTTTACCCTAACTTTATTTTACAGCTCAATATGCCCAGCAAAAGAAATGGTAAAGAAAGCATACAGGACACATTTACAAAATGTAAGTATTTTTGTGTCTAATACACAAAAATTGAAGGTCAGACTAGTGACAGCTTTTTTTCCCACAGATCCCTACAACAAGCGTATATCAAACCAGTGAGCAAACAAAAAGCCTGTATAAATGGCTTTGTCTTTATGATTAAACTGGCTCACTGATGCGTGCCAGGGAGTGCTGCTTTGATTCCAGGTGGTCAGCATATCCCTCTAGTTAATGGCATCCAGAGGGAAATGGCTCTCCTCTCTGGCTGTCTGATTCTTTACTGCCTGCCTGAGCTGCCTGCCTTTTGCCCCAGTATGTTAGAGGCTACCTCGGTTACTCACTACTTGTCCCCAGAATTAGGTTAATTTTTTGTCAAAGTCATGACTCCTCTTAATGGTGGAAGAAATATTCTGATTCTAAATCTCTTATTAGAATGAAGAGGTAGGGAAAATGTTCCTACACCAACACTCCTTAACCCCCTACCGTCATCCTCATTCTCCAGTAAACATCCAAACATCCATTCACACTCAGTGGATATTTATCAGAGATGTTTCTGGGTCCTAGATGCTAGCAGTAAGCAAGATTGATTCAGTTCATGCTCTCATAGCACTCACAATCTGGGGGTGGTTTGGAGAGGGAGTACAGAAAAGAGACATTCAACAAATATTATAGGAAATGTTCAACAGTTGGGATACATGTCATGGAAAAGTAAAAGAAGCTATGAGAGCTTGTAAAGGTGAGTGTAACTTAATGTAGGTGAACAGGGAATCCTTGCCCATGGAAGCAGCATTTAAACTGAGAAATGAATAGGAATTGGCCAGGGAAGGGGAATAGTGGTGGTGAAGAGTCCCAGGCAGTGGAAAGAGCCAGCAGAAAGAAACTCTGAGACATGAAGGAGCTAGGTAAGCAGAGGGAAGAGAGAAAAGGCTGAAGAAGGCCTAAGCCAGACCATTCAGGGAGTTACAGGTCATGGTAGAGTTTGGACTTTATTATAAGTTTTTACAGGGCTCTGGGGAAAGAGATGACACAAGCATGTTTTTAAAGGATCAGTTTGACCACTCTGTGGAGAATGAGTTAGTGGAGATAACCAAGAAAATGTATGGCACTAGCAGCTAGAAAGGTATCTGTTATGGACTGAATGTTTGTGCCCCCCATACCCAAATTCATATGTTGAAGCCTTCATTCCCAAGGTGATGGCATTTGGAGGTGGGAACTTTGGGTGGTAATTAGGTTTGAATGAGGTCATAAGGGTGAAGCCCCTATGATGGGATTAGTGTCCTTATTAGAAGAGGAAGAGTGAGAGATATCGCTGTCACAGTGAGACACAGTGAGACACAGTGAGAAGGTGGCTCTCTGCAAGCCAGGAAGAGGGCTCTCACCAGGAACTGAATCTGCCAGCACCTTGATCTTGGACTTCCCAGATCTCATAACTGCTAGAAATATTTGTCTGTTGTTTAAGCGACACAGTCTACAGTATTTTGTTATAGCAGCCGGAGCTAACTAACACAGTGTCTGAGTGGTCCAGGTGCTGGGCTAAGGTGGTAGTGGTAAAGACAAAGAGCAGTAGACAGATTGAGAAGTATCCTTGGAGACAGAATTGACAGTACTTGGTGACTGGTTGGACAAAGGGACTAAGAAATAGGTAGATGTAAAGGATGATTCCTAGGTTGATGATTCCTAGGTTCCTGACAAGAGCAACTAGGAGGATGGTGGGACTATTTAATGAGGTAGGAAACATTGGAGGAGGAAAAGATTTGGCACCATAAGTTCAGTAATAGACATGTCCAATTTTGGATGTCTATGTACTAGCTATCTGGAAATACTAAGGAGGCAGTCAGATATATGGGTCTGGAACTAAGAGAGACCTGAATGAAGATATAAATTCAGAAGTTGTCAACATGCATTTAATAATTGAAAGGATGGATGTGTATGAGATTCCTGAAAGAGTATAAAGAGATAAGAAGAGAAGAGAAGGGAAAGGAAGGGAAGAGAAAAGAAGGGAAGAGGGCCTACGACTGACCACAGATCCATACAACAAGCATACATCAACATATATCAAATCAATGAACAAACAAAACATTTATACAAATGGCTTTGTCTTTATGATTAAACTGGCTCGCTTATGTGTGTTAGTGAGTACTGCTTTGATTCCAGGTGGTTTAGCATATCCCTCTGGTTAATGGACTAGGTCCTAAGAGGAGGAAAAGCAACCAGGGGAGACTAGAAAGAGGAACCAGAGAAATAATAGAAAAGCCAGGAGACCATGGGGTCACAGAAGACAAGGAAGCAATTTTTTGGGAAGAAGATGGGAGTGGTCAACTATGGCAAATAAGATGTGTTGTCCATTAGATTTAGCAGCCTGAAGGTCACAACTGATCCTACCAAGAAAAGTTTGGTAGAATTAGAAGCAGATTATCATGAGCTGAGGACCGTTATATGAAAAGAACAAAGAATGAGTAAACTGTTTCTAAAAGCTTAGTTATAAAAAAAAAAAAAGTGGAGTAGGGGGAGGGACCAATGGAGTGGTAGGTGAATGTAAGGGAGGATTTTCTTAATATGGTACATATTTGAACATGTTTGAATTCCCAGAAGTTCTCTTCAAAAAAAAAAAAAAAAAAGTAACTCCATTGGGCATAATAATTAATTTTCTCCCAAATATTTTTCACTCATGTTATTCTGTGGGTCAGGAGATCTAATATCACTTAAAACTTTTGATTGAACTTGACAAAAAAAATCTGGCTTAAGCTAAAAATTGGGGTGGGCGGGTGGGGAGGGGAAAATTTATCACCTTATGTAATTAAAAAGTCCATGGTTGGGGATGACTTAGGACATGGTGATATTTAGATGCTCAAATGATCAAGCAGGAACCAATTTTCCCCATCTCTCAGCTTTACTGTCATTCATTTATTCATTTGAAAATATTCATTGAAAAGCTACTATGTCTATTTTAAACACTTGAGATACAATGATACAAAAAACAAACCCACTTTCACTACTTCTTTTCAGCATTTAACTGGAGGTTCTAGCCAGTGCAATAAGTTAAGAGAAAGAAGTTTTAACAGTATAACAATTGGGAATAAATAAAATTGTTATTATATTTATGTAATATAACTGTATTTAGGAAATCTCAGTGAATCTACAGATATATTACTTGAAATAATTAGCCAGTAAGGTTGCTGGATACAAGGTGTGGGAGGTAGAATTCTAAGTTGTCCCTCAAGATTCTGGTCCCCTGGTGTACATACCCTATGACATTCCCTCCCCTAAAGTGTGGGTGGACCCGTGAATGAGATTTCACTCACATGATTAGTTTAGCGTGTATGGCAAAGGTGAAGAAATTTTGACGATGTAATTAAGACCAGTTGAACTTGAGGTAATCAAAAGGGAGATCATCATAGTGGCCCTACCTAATCAGGTGAGCCCTTTTAAAAGAGTTTAGAGGTCAAAGATGTCAGAAATCAGATATATTTGAAACAAGAGAAATGGTATCCTGCAGGCCTTGAAGAAACAGAATGCCATACTCCAGAGAGGACTACATGACAGGAAACTGCAGTGTCCTCTAGGAACTAAGAGTGGCTGCTAAATGACAGCCAGCATAAAAGAGGAACCTCAGTCCTACAACTGCAAGGAACTGAATTGCAGCAATAATCAGTGAGCTTGGAAGAGGACTCTCAGCCTGAGGTGAGATCATAGGCATGGCTGACACCTTGATTTCAGCCTAGTGAGACTTTGAGCAGATGACCTAGCTAACTCATATCCAGACTACTGACTCATGAAAACAGTGACAGAATAACTTTATTTTTTAAGATGCTAGGTTTGTGATAATTTGTTATGCAACTATGGAAAACCAATATAGAAGGTCAACATGCAAAATTCAATTATTTTTCTATATAACAGCAACAAACAGAAAAAAAAATTAAATTGTTACCATTTATAATTGCACAGAAGTATCAAATACCTAGGAATAAATGTAATTAAAGAATGTAAGACTTATCTACACAGAAAACTATAGAACTTATGGAGGGAAACTGAAGATAACCTAAATAAATGGAAATATGTGCATTGTTTATGGATTCGAATTTCAATGTTGTAAATATGTCAATCTCTCTAAATTAATTTATAGATTCAATGCAATCCCAATGAAAATCCTAACAGATTTATTTGTGGAAAATAGCAACTTGACTCTAAAATGTATATGGAAATGCAAAGAGCCAAGAACAGCCAAAACACTCTTAAGAAGAAGAGTAAGATAGGAGGACATACTCTACCAGTTACCAAGGTTTACTATAAAACCACAATGTAATATGGCATGGTATTAAGGTAGCAACTAAAGATAAAAAATTCTTAAACCTCTTACAAATCAAAAAATAAAAGACAAGTAACTCAATAGAAAAAAGGGCCAGGCAGTTGAACAGGCACTTCATGGAAAAGGATATCCAAATGGCCACATGAAAAGGTATTTAAACTCATTAGTCATGAGGAAAACGTAATATGATATACTATACTACACATCCACACTTAAAAGACTGAAAATACCAAATGTTGCCAAGGATGTGGAGGAACAGGTACATAACAGGGTGAATTTGTGTGATCACTGTGTTCTTTTTTTTTTTTTTTTTTTTAAATTAATTTATTTATGGCTGTGTTGGGTCTTCGTTTCTGTGCGAGGGCTTTCTCTAGCTGTGGCAAGCGGGGGCCACTCTTCATCGCGGTGCGCGGGCCTCTCACTATCGCGGCCTCTGTTGTTGCGGAGCAGAGGCTCCAGACGCGCAGGCTCAGTAGTTGTGGCTCACGGGCCTAGTTGCTCTGCGGCATGTGGGATCCTCCCAGATCAGGGCTCGAACCCGTGTCCCCTGCATTAGCAGGCAGATTCTCAACCACTGCGCCACCAGGGAAGCCCTCACTTTGTTCTTTTAATTAAAAAAAATTTTTTATGGTACGATCATTTTGGAATGTAATTTGGCAACATCTTCTAAAGTTGAACATACGTACACTCATGTACACTCTATGACCCAGCAATTCTATTCTTAGGAATATATCTAAAAATGCGTGTATATGTTCATCAAAGGCATTTATAATAATGTTGAGTAACAGAATCGCCAGACACACAAGAATGAATACTATACTTCTATTTACACAAAGTTGGGAAACTCAAAACTATGGTGTTAATAGTCAAGAGGAGAGAGCGGGTAGTGACTGGGAGGAGTATGAGGTGGGTAATGTTCTATTTCTTGATCTGGGTGGTAGTTAAATATGTGTATTCACTTTGTAATAATTTTTTACTCAAATTAGTTTTGTGTGTTTTCTTCTGTATGTGAATGATGTATCAATAAAAAGATTTTAAAAGAGTGCCAAGCTTCCTCCCCTCATGGACTTTATATTCTTCTGTGAGGATCCCTACGCTCCTCTGTGTTGGTGGCTTCGATGTCAGGCTTCAAGTGGTGGGAAGAGGTAGGAAGATAGCTCCCAGCAGCTCCTCATCTACAACTTCCCACGTTCAAACCAGAAGCCAAGGTAGGCTTCTCTGCTGAGTCTTACAGGCTCAGCAAAAGTTCCAGGTTGCCCCTCTCTGGCCCTGACTGAGGGATGCTCTGATCCCAGTCACTGAGGCCAGTGTGAGATTCTTAACTGGGAAGCCTGAATCACAGCCAACCCTGAAACCAGAATGAAATAGGGTCAACTTCACCAGAACACATAAAATAAGAATGAGGAAAGATGTGGTTCTCCAAAAAAAGAAAAATGAAACAAAACAAAAAACAAAACTGGGGCCCCATTTCAGAAAAGGAAATAAATGTGGGCTGAAAACCCAGGAAGCGTGTACCACGGGTCTCCTGCAAGTGAAAAACCAGATTTGCCAATTCATATTAGGTCAACTTCCCTTTAATCTCTTTCATTTACCACACATGTTTCAGGGATTTGTTTTGCTTACTTCTTCCACTACTAACATGATTGCAAATAGACTCTTTTCTTCCCTTTCATTAGCTGAGAAGTAGGGTACTCCCTGTTTCTATGGCTTTGAGACAAGCTGAAAACAATCAACCAAACAAAAATTAACAACAAAAATCCGTTTAGAGTTTTAAATATCTGTGTCTGCTAGAGACTACAATGGTTAATAAAAATAATCAGACCTTGGAAAATAAGTTCTATTTCCGCTCACCTTCAGAGGCTCCTTTCAGGTGCCTCAGGGGATACCTTCTCTGGTAAGCTTTCTTTACCATCTCCTTCCCTGATCTGAGTTACTCAGCTCCTCTGACTGCTTGCTTACACTGTACTGTAATTTCCTGTTTTCTTATCTGTCTTACCCATTGCCTCATGTGTTCCTTGAGGACAGGCTTTGGCCTATATCGCTGTATCACCAGTACAAAGCTCACTGTCTGGGACATACACAACGGAGGGTCAATAAATATTTTCTGAATGAATGAGTGCGTCATATCCCACTTGCATTTAATTCTGGTAACAGCCTGTGAGATCGAGATTATTAGCCTGAGGCTTGGAGGGGTAAGGTAGGTGACTTGCCCAAAATCACACACAGGTAAGTGGAGTCAGGATTTGAGCTTGGATCTATCTGATGCCAAAGTCTGGGCTCTTGGCTACTGTCTTGGTCAAAAATGTTCATTTATTTGGAATAAGGTTCAAACTCTAGCTTGCAAAAGTTGTCCATAATTGGATCCTATCTGCCTTTCTAAGCCTTTCTGTCATTCACCTTCACGTATCTTTCCTCACAGCCCCTGAACAGACTTGGGTTTTCCTGCCTCTGTTTTTGCTAGGCTTTGCCAACTCTGCCTACTAATCTTATTCCTTCTTCAAGGATCAGCTCAGATGTCATCTCTTTGATGAAATGTTCCCTTATCATTTAGCCAGAAGTGACATCCTCCTCTTCTCAATTTTCATATCCTTTATTTCCTGAGCCATGGACATGGCATTTATGACACACTAGTGTCCTGTTCAAGCTATTAGCAGACCTCTTAGTTTCCATATTAGACTATTGCTCCATGGCCTGTCCCTCTATGGCCCCTCATACAGTGACTTGCACATGGTAGACTTTAAAAATGCTGGATGAATTAATGGTGGCAATGGTGACTTTTTGATATGCCACCCATCTCCCTCCCTGTCTAGGGATTATGACTGTGCAAATCATTGTTAAATCTGCCTCATATCTTATATCCTCCTCATATTCCATAGTCTGTGCTCTCTTGGGACTCAAAGGGATCTTCTGCATTCAGAACCACCAGCTCTTAAGTTGGAAAATTGAAGTATAGAAGGGGTTTTTTTAGCTGTCAACAACGTGGTTTCACAAATAGTTTGGTGACATGGCTTTGTGAATAATATCTTTTTTTTTTTTTTTAGTTTAGAAGGCCTAGTGACTGTGAGAGGAAAAAAAATAAGGGAGTTTATTCTAGGTGTTTCTAGAGCTGAGGTAATTTGGTCTGTTAACAGTAAAACCTGAAGTTAACCAGAACCCAATTAATTGGCACCTCCAATGACACAAACACACACACACACACACACAAACACACACACGCGCGCAGAAGAGGGAGAGAGAAAGAGAGAGGATTTGCCCTTAGAAGAAACAAATGACAAGAACAACACAATATTATCAGGTGCACTCAAAACAACCACTAGCAGCATGTGCCCTCCTCTCTCAAACATCGTTTCCAGAAGTGAAGCAACTCAAACTTCTGAATCATGCAACGTGATAGAAAGATAGAAGGGTTTACCAGAAAATTCATTTAACCAGCACATGTTATTTCCCACAAATTGTGGTTAAGCAGTGTTATATCTTAAGACTATAGTGAGCTGCCTAGGAGTTGTGGGCAAGTGTAATTCCTTAAAAAAAAAACAACTTTGCAAACTTGTTCAAGAATTATAGCAACTCAACTAACTAGAAATGTAAGCCATTTTCAAAATGAAACCAGAATCCTCAAGGTACAGCTGGAGCAGAAGATTCTGGAGTGCCTTGTTTTCTGCTAAATTGCAGGCTCCTTCAATGATCAGGTTTCAAGTTTTACTGCAGCAACTGACTCAAAGTGATTACTTAGCTTGCAAAAGAGAAGAGTGTAAAGGAACATGACTGAGGTACTGAAAATTGCAATTAAAGAGGGCACATGAAACTTGATCTGTTCCTCCTTTAAATCTGGTTGAACAATACATGGACAAGAACATTTAAAATAAAGTTTAATATTAATGGAAATACTAGAGAAGCAACTAAGATTTCTGGAGACATTTTTAAAGGCATAGTATTTATAATGGCAAAGGGGGACATGGAGAAAAAGGCCAAAATAAGATATATTTTTAACTGAGTAATCACACATATTAGCATTTGATGACAAAGTCAACAATGTCAAATTTCAGATGATTAGAACCCAAGAACTTGGTGGGCTAACCCTGAAGACGCTGCTGGAAGAACACAATAATAGCCATTGTAAGATTGGAGGCAAATTAGCATGGTGAGCAAAGTGGCCAGTACATCAGATCTTCAGATGATGGTGACGATGAGGAGAACTGATGTGTTCACAGCTACTTCCCCATTATTTGAAAAAAAATTTCCCTGAGTTTTTTTTTGTTTTGTTTTTCTCCATTTCTTGGATTACCTTCCCTGCACCTCTTCCTACCTGCCCCACCCCCAACTCTGCATATCCAAATTCTACCTCTTCTTCGAATAAACTTTTAAAAATGCAGTCTATTCCAGAAAGTGATTTCTGAGCTCACTACTAGGAAAAAGCAAGCCTCTTCTCTTTATCCCTCCTCCACACCTCTTGTGAGGCACTAGTCATTTTCTGCCTTATAATATGGATACGTATAATGGGGCTTGTTTCCCATACTAGACCTTAAGCATAAGATTCATGATTTATCTCTGTATTCTCTACCTCATCACTTCTTTCTTATGTATAGAAAGCAACCAACAAATATTTGTAAATAATTATAAATTTGTGTTTAGTGAATGGAATAGTAGAGATGGAGTTGCACTGATGTAACTTTGTCTTATCCAGATTCTCTTTGACCAATGTCTCATCTTTTCAAAGGCTAAAGGTGCAGTTCTTATGACTTCATGGGCTAAGGATTATCAGTATTAAGACAACATATGATACACATGTTTTAGAATCTTTATGTGAATTAACTTTATAAATTTAATTATATTTTAATGCCAGAGGGGTTTTGCTATTTAGAGGAACCATGTATAGGATCCTTTTGAAATACTTAGCTCCTCCTAAGTATTTTGCTGTAATTTTAATGCATGGAGATAGTTTTTTATTTAAAAAAATATTTATGTACAATAAAAGTCACTTTTTTGATGCCTAGCATTATAAGTTTTGACAAACGTATAGAGTCACATAATTAAGACACAGGACAGTGCCATCACTCAGAAAGTTTCCTGATGCTGTCCCTTTGTTAGTCCATCCCCTCACCACAAACCCTTGACAACCACTGACCTATTCTCTGTCCCTATAGTTTTGCCTTTTCCAGAATGTCATATAAATTGAATCAGATAATATATAGCCTCTTGAGTCTGGCTTCTCTCACTTAGCATAATGCATTTGAGATTCATCCATATTGTTGGCATATCAATAATTTAATTCTTTTAATTGCTAAATTGTATTCCATGGTACAGAGGTATTACAGTTGAAGGATATTTGAGTTATTTCCAGGTTTTGGCTATTATGAATATATCTATTATAAATACTCATATACAAGTCTTTGTGTGAACTATATTCTTTTCTCTTGGGTAAATACCTAGGAGTGGGATTATTTGGTCACATGGTAAGTGTGTAACTTCATGAAAACTGCCAAATTGTTTTCCAAAGTTTCTGCAGAAATTTGCATCCCCATCAACAATATATGAGAATTGCTCTGCACCCTAACCAGCACTTGGTATTATAAGTTTTGTTTTTAGAAACCATTCTAATGAGTGTGTAGTGGTATCTCATTGTAGTTTCAATTTGTATTTCCCTAATAACCAAAGATGTTGTGCATCTTTACATGTACTTACTTGCTATCCATCCTCTTTGGTTAAAATATCTGTTGAAATCTTTTTTTCCATTAAAAAATTGGGTTGTTTATTTCATATGGCTTGCCTTTACTTAAATAATTTTTTAAAATCACATAACTTTGTAGAAAAAGAAGAGAATTAAAATCACCCATGAATCCATAATAGGTGATAACTATTTTTAAATATTGTATATGTACTTCCCATCTATTTTCTTAACGTAGGTTTACCCTAAGTTTCCTTGGTTGCACCAGCCTAAATATATAAGTGAGGTCAGCAAGTAGTAATAAGTCAAATGTAACTCAGGTCCTTTCTATGCCTTGCTCACAAAATGCTTAAGATAGAAGAATGGAGGATTCTTCAATGGAGAAACTAAATAGCCTTAGAAAAAGATATTTTCACATACTGGCTTTAGGTAATTGGCCAATAAGAAGGCTGTTATACCAATTGATCACCCTAAGAGAAGCCCATCATTTGATCTGTTCCCTTCACCCCAGCAAGTGCTTTCAATTTACTTTTTTAGTTGATTTCTGTCACTTAGAAAAAGAACAGAGACCCAAGAGTCACCCGACAATTAAGAAAAGCCTTGGAATATTACTCAGCCATAAAAAAGAATGAAATAATGCCATTTGCAGCAACATGGATGGACCTACAGATTATCATACTAAGTAAGTCAGAGAAAGACAAATATTATATGATATCACTTATATGTGGAATCTAAAAAATGATATAAATGAACTTATTTACAAAACAGAAACTGACCCAGACTTAGAAAACAAACTTATGGTTACCAAAGGGGAAAGGTGGGGGGAGGTTGGGATTAACATATACACACTACTATACATAAAACAGATAATCAACAAGGACCTACTGTACAGCACAGGGAACTCTACTCAGTATTCTGTAATAACCTATATAGGAAAAGAATCTGAAAAAGAATAAAAATATGTATATGTATAACTAAATCACTTTGCTGTACACCTGAAGCTAACACATTGTAAATCAACTATACTCCAATATAAAATAAAAATTTAAAAACAAGTCCACAACATCAGAGGTAACAAAGAAAAAAGGAACTTGGAGGAAACAAAGATGATGCAGGATGCAGAAAAAAACGCAAAAACAAAAAACACCTTTTTTAAAAAAAAGTACTTGAGGGAATTCCCTGGTGGTCCACTGGTTAGGACTCCGTGCTTTCACTGCCAAGGACCTGGGTTCAATCAGGGAACTAAGATCCCACGAGCCATGCAGCACAGCCAAAAAAAAAAAAAAAAAAAAGTATTTGAAAAGTAAAAATACAATCACTGAAATAAAAAAGTCCCAAAGAAGATCAAGAGGAGAATATTGAAGACGAAGAAGACAAGGAGATAGAAAGTCGGGGAAAAATGTAAGAGACTTTAAAAATCAAACAGAAATTCCATTGTTTAGCTAGTTAGAGTTCCAGAGAGCACAGGACAAAAATGAAGGAGAAAAAATTATAAACGAAATCCTAGAAACTTTATCTGATGTAAAGAACATAATCACCAGGTGAAATACCCAGCCCAATGATTGAAAAAAGTCCTGTAACAAGGACATGATGATAAAATATTAGTACACTGAGCATAAAGATCATAAGACCTTCTAAAGAGGGGAAAGATGATTGTATCAAAAGGAAGAAAAGGGTTTCCCTGGTGGTGCAGTGGTTGAAAGTCCGCCTGCCAATGCAGGGGACGCGGGTTTGTGCCCCAGTCCGGGAAGATCCCACATGCTGCGGAGTGGCTGGGCCCGTGGGCCATGGCCGCTGGGCCTGCACGTCTGGAGCCTGTGCTCCACAGTGGGAGAGGCCACGACAGTGAGAGGCCCACATACCGCAAAAAAAAAAAAAAAAAGGAAGAACAATAACTTCAGCCTTCTCAATAATATCACTCAATTCTAGAAGAAAATGGAATATTATCTTCAACATTCTGAAGTGAAATTATGTTTAGCTAAGAATTTTATATCCAACCAATACAGTGTGAGGGTAGAATAAAGACATTTTCAGAGATTCAAGATCTCAAAAATGTATGTTTTATGTATCCTTTCTAGGGAAATTACTATTTCAGAAATATAAGACAGTCAACCAAGAAAGATGACAAGGAGCCCAGGAAATGGGAGAGCTAACCCAGAGGATGGTGAGAGAAGTCTTAGAATGCTAGAATGACAACCATGCCTCAAAGCCTAGGGTTCATTCAGTCCTAATTAGATCAAGAAGAAAGAGATTTTTTTTTTTTTTTGAGAATAAAAGTGGACTGATAGATTGATGGTTCTGTGTTTGGAGGCTTGGAAAAAAAATATTTCCAGCCTTTTGAGACTTGAAAATCTTTATATATGGTCGTAATTATGTAAGTTCTGACTACTGGCTTAAAATATTTTTGCCTTGTGACATTTTTGCCAAAAAGTCTTGCCATGTGACATTTAAAGATTATGATAAATCTATAGTGCGAGGAGGTGGGGAAGGGAAGTGGAGGTGGAGGTGGAGTAAAAGGGCTAAATCCTCAACCACCGTAACAGGATGTCAATAGACAATGTCTTAAATTGAGAAATCGAGAAATAGCTGAATGAGCAAAGTACTTAAACACAAAGAGGTAAATAATAGATAAAACAGTTAGAAATTGAAAGTGGCAGCCTCTCAAGAGCAGTGTGGATAAGAGATGGAGCAGAGGTCCAACTGTATCCCCACATAAGTCTTCTAGAATAATTTACTTTTTTAGAACCATGTGCACATATTACTTTGATGAAAAAAACACAAAAATTAAGTAAAAATATTTGCAAACACTTCAGATAGAATTGGAGTTGATGTTTCAAAAGGCCTTACACTTTTTAGGTATTTGCTATATACTGTACAATTGTCTTCTAGAAGTTATCAGTTTTATTGCCACCAGCATGTATAACTAGTATCCATTTCCCTACCTCTTTGCCAATCTATATTATTTTTTTTCAAATCTTTGCTAGTTGGATAGGGGGTAAAAAGTTTCTAACCATTATTTGAAATACATTTTCTTTAATGGGTCCTACTTACAGTTGAGGCTAAGTGGCATTCTGTCAGTTTGCTTCCTGTTAAATTCCTGGATTGCTACTTGATGAAATTGCTAATCTTCTATATGAGTATATGTCTTAACATCTAGACCTAGAGCTAGACAGACTACAAAAATTGCCTTAACTGTGAAGTAACAGAAAACATATCTCAAACAGAATTATTGATCTTCTTTCCCAAGCAAGTACCTCTTCCTGACTTTCCTACTTCTATTTAAGACCCTAGTAATTTTGGACCCTTTCCTTCATATTTAGTCAGTCATCTAATGAATCAACTTTGACTCTACGTAGACTCTTATACTTGTTTCCTTTTTATCCCCTCTTACCACTCAAATGTTGCTTTTGCTTTCAGAAGAATTTTGATAGATATTTCCAAATCTCCCTTCCAAAAGATTTTATATGAACTTATATTTCCACCAATAGTGTAGGAGAGTAACTTTGTCCTTGAACTGTCAACACTTGGTACTAAACTTTTTGATCTTTATCAATCTAATAGGTGAAAAATAGATGATACCTCATTGTTATTTTGATTTGTACTTCTTATGTATGTAGCTAAAATGTATAATTTCTGCCTACATCTCAGTAAACAACATTAGGTCACATAGACAGGCTCAGAGGCAGGGGGCTCAAAATGCCAGCATTTCACTATACAGCCTTTACAGTGCAAGGCAGGGAGGAAGGGGGCTGGAATGGATGTTGAAGCCATCGTCATTTTTCTCATATATGACTGTTGGGTTTTATGTCCTTCTCTAGCCTAAGATTAAAATTTTGCTCATTTTTTTATAACTTTTTGCTATAAAACCATTGAAATACACAAAAGTAGAGAACAGAATAACAAACTTTCTGGTATCTATCACACAGCTTAAAAATTATTAACATTCTATATTTTGTTCACTTATCCCATGCCTAATTATTTTTCTGAAGTCTTCTAAAATAAAATCTCGGATACTGTATTATTTCACTCATGAATAATTTAGTAGGTTTCCCTAACAGGTAAGGAGTTTTAACTGATGTATAACTTATAGACATTAAAATGTATGGCTCAATTAACTTTCATAAAATGAAAACACTCATGTAACTACATCTCATATCAAGAAAGAGAACATTACCAATACTCCAGAAGCCCCCTTTCTGTCTTCTCCAGGTTATTACTGTAGAGAAGAAAAAAGTTTTCTTTGACCCTCTTAGGGTCCCTGGATGGGTCTGACAATTAAACTGACAGAGACAGGTTAACAGGAGAAGAGCATACAAATTTAATATAAATTTTACTTGACACGGGAGCCTTCATATGAAAGTGAAGACACAAAGAAACAGCTGTGTATTTTACACTAGGTTTGATGAAGAGTGGACAGTGATGGAGGAAGAGGCTAGGTTAAGGAGTATGAGATAATGTAGTAAACTAGGGGAAATTCACAAGGCCTGTTTGTTAGGATGCTTCTTGGTGTCCCTTTGTCTTCCAAAATTAGGATGCACCTCTACTCCAGCTATAGTGAGGGCACCTCTCACATGAGAGTTTTATGACCTGTTTCAGAGGAGAAGAGTAGGAAGGGGGGTGAGTAGGGGAAGGTGGGAGAGACCTTCTTGCTCTGCTGTTTTTTCAACTCCTTCAGTTCAAAATAGTATTTCATTATATGAAAATTTCATAGGTTTTTAACCATTCATTATATTAATGGATATTTGGGGTATTTCCAATTTTGGGCTATTGCAAAAAGTGCTGCTATGATCATTCTTGTACAAGCCTTGCTGCACATATGTCTGCATTTCTCTTGTGTATATACCTCGGAGTACCATCATTGGATGATAGGGTATGCTTATGTTCAGTTTCAGTAGATACTTTCAGTTTTCTAAAATGTTTGTACCAAGTTACAGTCCCACAAGCAGTGTATGAGAATTACAACTGTTGCACATGGTCATCAACACTTGGCATTGTCAGTCGTTACAAGCTGAGTTCCCTGGGAAGTAGACTCTGAGAAGGAGATGATCAAGCAAGGAGTTTACTGGGATCAACACCTGCAGAAGGGAAAGGGAGTCAGGACTGGACAGAGGGAGGAGTTGGACTGTGATGTAGTTTCAACCAGGGACTCAACTGACCCCACAGAGAGCCAAGTTTTGGGGCCATTACAATAGTCCCCGCCCTGCCACCATGGCTGCTCTGTTTATATGTCTATTAGATCAGCATAGGAGCTGATGATGGAGGCTGAGTGAATCAGCCAGCTGAGTCATTTTGTCTCCTGGTGTTTAGTGCCTCTTCTGTGGTAGATGCTCTCAGTGGGTGTTCACATGCAATCTTCATATCCACTTTGTACCTGCTCCTATATGGCCATCCCACCCCAGACTTCTTCCTCCCTGATCTCTCAATCTTTCTTCTTCCAGGCCCTGACCAGTTGGCCAATGCTTTGTCACTGATCATGACTCCATGTATATTCTAACCTCCGGCTGCTTCTCTTTCCACACAAAGTAGATGATGAGTACAGTGAGATAATTGTTTATAAAAGCACCTTGTCAGTGGTTCTCCATGCCCAGGCTATATACCTCAGGCCAATTAAATAAAAATCTCTGGGAGTGGGACTCAGACATCAGTGTTTCTTCAAGGTTTTCCAGGTGGTTCCATTGTTCATCTAAAGTTAAGAACCACTGCTCAGGTGTTCAGCTTTCTGCTAAAACTTGAAAGACAGTGTTGCTCCAACTTTGTTGTGCATTAGAATCAACTTGTAGATGCAGATTCTTAAGCTCCAAACCCACAGAGTCTGATTCAGAGAACTGAGTTAGGGCCCAAATCTTTGGATTTCTTAAGTCACCCAAGAGACGGGTAGATACAAGTCAACCAAAGAGGTAACTCTGACAATCTCTGATATAAGTAAACCAAGTTTCTTGCTTACAAGGAACTCAAATCTCATAGAGAGCAATTTATTTTAATTGGTGGCAGGAGGAATTTTAGCAAACAGTGTTGAAAATCATCTCTACAGGATTTTAGAAATCAGATAATTCATTATCTGCTAGTATGACAAATAAATCTGTACTTGAAAAATAAATGGGTCTGAATTACTGTGAGACACTAAATAAGCTTATATTTCAAGCTCTCCATAATACATTTGACTTTTTAAAAAGCCAGGCTATACTATTGAGAATGTTTTCAAAAGAAGCACCCAACCTAAAATTACAGCGGCTCTTTGCTGTCTTTAGGTTCATGTTCTTAATATTCATGATGGGTTCTCCTTTCTGCTAAAGCCCAGAGACAACTAGCAGCAGCAATTTTCACTGTCAAGAGTACTGCTTCTCCAAGACAGCATCTTCAATAAGTGGTGCTGGGAAAACTGGACAGCTACATGTAGAAGAATGAAATTAGAACACTCCGTAATACCATACACAAAAATAAATTCAAAATGGATTAAAGACCTAAATGTAAGACCAGACACTATAAAACTCTTAGAGGAAAACATAGGCAGAACACTCTATGACATAAATCACAGCAAGATCCTTTTTGACCCACCTCCTAGAGAAATGGAAATAAAAACAAAAATAAACAAATGGGACCTAATGAAACTCAAAAGCTTTTGCACAGCAAAGGAAACCATAAACAAGATGAAAAGACAACCCTCAGAATGGGAGAAAATATTTGCAAATGAAGCAACTGACAAAGGATTAATCTCCAAAATTTATAAGCAGCTCAATATCAAGAAAACAAACAACCCAATCCAAAAATGGGCAGAAGACCTAAATAGACATTTCTCCAAAGAAGATATACAGATTGCCAACAAACACATGAAAAGATGCTCAACATCACTAATCATTAGAGAAATGCAAATCAAAACTACAATGAGGTATCACCTCACACCGGTCAGAAAGGCCATCATCAAAAATCCTACAAACAACAAATGCTGGAGAGGGTGTGGAGAAAAGGGAACCCTCTTGCACTGTTGGTAGGAATGTAAATTGATACAGCCACTATGAAGAACAGTATGGAGGTGCCTTAAAAAACTAAAAATAGAACTACCATATGACCCAGCAATCCCACTACTGGCCATATACCCTGAGAAAACCATAATTCAAAAAGAGACATGCACCATAATGTTCATTGCAGCTCTATTTACAATAGCCAGGACATGGAAGCAACCTAGGTGTCCATCGACAGATGAATGGATAAAGAAGATGTGGCACATATATACAATGGAATATTACTCGGCCATAAAAGAAACAAAATTTAGTTATTTGTAGTGAGGTGGGTGGACCTAGAGTCTGTCATACAGAGTGAAGTAAGTCAGAAAGAGAAAAACAAATACCGTATGCTAACACATATATATGGAATCTTAAAAAAAAAGGTTCTGAAGAACCTAGGGGCAGGACAGGAATAAAGACACAGACATAGAGAATGGACTTGAGGACGCGGGGAATGGGAAGGGTAAGCTGGGACAAAGTGAGAGAGTGGCATGGACATATATATACTACCAAATGTAAAATAGATAGCTAGTGGGAAGCAGCCGCATAGCACAGGGAGATCAGCTTGGTGCTTTGTGACCACCTAGAGGGGTGGGATAGGCAGGATGGGAGGGAGATGCAAGAGGGAGGAGATATGAGGATATATGTATATGTATAGCTGATTCAGTTTGTTATAAAGCAGAAACTAACACACCATTGTAAAGCAATTATACCCCAATAAAAATGTTAAAAAAAAAAAAAAACAGAGTACTGCTTCTCCACTTCATGTGCATAAGAATCACCTGGAGCTCTCGTTAAAATGCTGATTTGGATTCAGTAGGTCTGGGCTTCTGCATTTCTAACAAGTGATGCATTACTAACATCTTCTGTATTTCTAACATCCCAGGTGATGCTGATGCAGCTGGTCTGGGAACCACAGTCTGAGTAGCCAAGATCCATGGCCTCTTGTCCTTCCCCTGTAGCTCATACTTCACCTTATAACAAATTCTGTTCCACTTTGGTCCTTTGGGTTAAAGTCAATAAACCCAAACTGCCTAAGATGTTAAAATCTGGGAGGTTAACTGATCCCATTACATGTTCTGCTTTGAAAGTTAGAATGAGGACTTAAAGAATTACACTATATTAAGCAAAGACTTTAAAAACAATTAAAAACGTGACTCACGCTCCATATTGATTCAGACTCTCCATATCCTTTGATTTCAACAGTATTATTGTCATGCCTTGACCTCTTGTTAATTAACAAGATTTTAAAAGATGGATTGATGAAAATGATGTGCTGATCAACTTATCTGACGACATTGAAACTAAGTAAAAATTCTTTTGGAAATTTACTTACTCTATACCAAGAGACATTAAGTTTGTTTACACCAGCACTGTTTTAATATTTGATCTCATATTCGCATTCCTGATAACATATTACAAATAATTTACTTATACAACAAATATTTGCCGAGCATTTACTACATGCCCCTCTCTGTAATAGAGGTGAATTAACTTAAAAGAAGGAAAAAAGCACTTTCTGCAAAGATATTTATTTCAGTATTAACTAAAACGAAAAACTTGGAAACTAAATCTTCAACAACTGGGGAATAATTATGTACATTTTGATATAACAACTCAAAGTAATAGTTCAAGACATTAAAAATGCTGTGTAGATTACAAAATTGTGTGCAAAAGGAATTTAAAAGAGGATTAAAAAACTGTAGAAGCAAAAAACTGAAATAAAAGCTAGGGAGGTGTATTGTTATAATATTACCGTAAATAAAATGTTGCCATAAAAAGCTTATTAAAAAACTACACACACACTCACACACACTTGTAGCAGCATCAAATACCATAAAGGTTCATTTCTTTGACTACTGATGCAACATTTAAAAAGCCTTCTCTTACATCAACAAAAACATTTCTGTCCTTTCCTGCCTCTATAGCCTGCTTCTTCCTGTCTGTAAATGCAGGCAGGAGATGTCGAGGAGGTAATCTAGAGCTCTCCTGATTTACAGTGAGGAAAATAACGGTTTCCTGAAGAGGCTGGCAAATGTTATGCAGACATTTTACATCCGTATCAGTGTTACCAATGACATGGATTCTACAAAGCTAAACCCAGGCACCTAGGTATTTTTCTTTCAGCTATTTTTGCTTAAAAGTTATTCGTTTGGGGTTCTATTTTTCTCATATTGCAAACTTTATGGATATTGGGTTTTTAGTTGTAAATATCATCTTGTTTATATTTGAGTTTACTCAGTGTTGGAATCCCTATGTAATTCTTTAAGTTTGGTAACTTCTCAGGTACAAAGGCATAATTTAGGGAGGGGAGTGGGAGGGGTGTGTGTGTTTAGGTAGACTACCACAGCTAGTGGGTGATGAATGGCGTTGGGGTGGGAGTGGGGGAAAGGGAGCTTGGGGATTTTTTTTGCAGAGAGAGTGCAAGGCTCAGGGATGCTGTCCTGCAAACTAACAATTTTTATTCTTCTCTCATCCTTTCACCTACCAAAGACTTGCCAGGGCTGTGAAGAATAGATAAATATACACAGAACTAGAAGAACTGAGTAAGTGATAAGCCTTTTAACAGCAGAGATTTTATGAAGCTTACTATGAGCTAATTTGAAAAACAGTGTTGCTGAATGGTGAAGAAAGAATGCTCTCATATTCAGAGTTAGAGTGATGCCAGTTCCTTCTGGGCACCATTCATAAGGATAGGTTTGCTTCTTTGCCCTATGTCAAGGAATTAAGAGGAGTGCTTCCTGGTTTGCCCTCCTATTTACACTCCTGACACACAGAGGTGAAGGCAGGTGGGGTTTTGCATTATTTTGTACGTGCAAGTGGTTGTTCAGTGACCTTGGAAAAGCCCAGTGCTAATGTATTACAGCAGGTGGCAGCCTTTCCCTGGGAGAGAAGGAAGAGCTAGTCTTACCTAAGGCAAAATTGTTTTTGGTTTTATAGCTTTTCTTTGATATAAGTGTAAGGTGATTCATCTAGGGCCTGAAGTTAAGACTGGCTTTATAACAGAGGGAAGAGGTGCAGGAACCCTGGAACCCAGAAAAGGGGATGTGGGCTCACTTCCAGGACCCAGCTGCTTAGTCACTGACTCTGAGTTACTCAGTGGCTGCCCTTGGGGACCCTGGTCAAGTTCAGACTCCACACCAACAGGTTTGGGTGAAGGCATCAGCCTGAGGCTCAGAAAGGGGCTCTGAGCAAGAGGCCACAGGGAGGTAAAGAACTGACCTAAAGGTATAGAATCAGAGCAGATCAAGAAGACTCTGCTCTATACAGTGAGGAAGGGCGTTTGATAGCAGAAGTATCCCTTTTTCATTCCAGATCTGTAAAGAAACATCTAAACTGCCAAATGTTTTTTTGAAACGGTTATTAAGTTATTCTCCTTCAAGTTTGCAAAGTGCTTAATGGAGAGCCAGACTTGGCTGAGAAGCTTGACGCTGGATATATATCCAGTTCGTTTCTACTTTCTTAATGGTATGATTGTATTTTATCATTTATCAAGAAGGAACTATGTCAACTATATTTCAATTTAAAAAGGTTTTATGTAAAAAATGATGTTATTCAAAACAGTGTGAATAAGGAGACATTTACTAAAGTACTTACAAATGGATTTGCTTTGTGACTAAAGGTAATTACTGTGATGAGATGGGGTAGGAACATTCAGATATCAAGAAACTAGCTGTGACTATTTAAATTAATTAAAATTAAAGCAAAAATTCAATTCCTCAGCTGCACTAGCCACATTGCAAGAGCTCAATACCCATCTCTGGCTAATGGCTACCATATCGGATAGCACAGATTATTGACCATTTCCATGGTCACAGAAAGTCCTACTAGTCAGCACTGGACTAGAGGAAAAAACTGGGGAGTGCCGCCAAGTGAAAAGGCATGAGGTTAAGAACAAGCCCTCCTTGTAATACTAAGTATTGTAATCATAATACCTCAGTGCCGCAGGAGTTTCAAATAGAGTATTTCATATAATTCTGAAGGCAATCCACGACCATAACAACACTGCAGCCTACATTTTTGGAAACCTTAATGCTGGCCAGGCACTAAGAGCTCTGTTGTAATAACTCATCGGTCTTTGCAAAAAAAACCTTGACTTCTAACTTATCTGTAGTTACCTGGCTTGTAAGGAGCAGCTGGAACTCAAACCCATGTTTTTCTGGGTTGTAATAATTAGAGAGAAGACGTGGGAAATGCCTAGCACACTCTGTATGTGAATAAAATCTGCTTTTAAGCCACTTTCCCCTTAAACCCGGCCAACTCTTTGGATTCTCTGTCACATACTTGTCTTTCTGGCTGAAGAAGGCTTTTATGCCTATTCTGATAGAGTAACAATGATGCCCTGTTTGTCAGGATGTGAGCCATTTCCTCCCCCCACCCCGCCCCCCCCACCCGCCGCAAAGCAGAATCAGCTGTCTGCACAAAGTAAGTTGGTTTCTCAGAAGCTCACCTTTGTAGAAATCAAGCCTATTTGGGTGAAAATTTTGAAGTAAGTTATTCTTGTTTAAGACAAAAATATTCTTATTTAAGCCTGGAAGTGTATATGGGAAAATGCTGTTTTCTCTAGGTTGGTACAATTATGAAAAATATTTCCTCTTTTTGCCCTTTTCTCCTTTTTCTTCAAAATGTTTGCTCTATTTTGTAACTTTTCTACATGAATATGTGTAATAACATTTAACAAAATCAAATCCAGATACTACATCATGAAACTGGTTAATTGGTTAACAATATTTTAAGCTTTTGATAATATAGCAAATACTTTAATACTAGCCAATAAAAAACTTTAAATTGAATGATAAATAATACTTTAACCAATAGCTGAGGAAGCATGGAATTTAATTATAAGGTTACAAACATCAATAAACAGTGTTTGGGTACTCACTGCCTCTCTGCAGGTGGGGACTCGGGGTTGTTTTATGTCAGTGGCCCCATGGATGCCTGCTTCATGTCATCCCGTTCAAGATGAAGTAGGGACTGGTCCATAAAATAGTCTGTGATTCACGCTGTTACTTTTATCATCAATTAGCACCATATGGTCTTTGAAAACTAATAAACGTGGTGTGAGGAAAGAGAAAAGGGATCTTTTCAAACTATGGCATAAATGTCTGTCCTTCCAGGTGAGGCTCATTATGTAGGAGTGCTGAAACTGCAGGGAAGGCAAAGGGGAAAAAAGAGGTTGAGAACTGGCCCGTACTTGCTATAGTTCTTTTCTCCAATAAAATTCAGACTTTGTGATAGTTTTACTTTGAAAGCACGTCTTTACCCACTTTTAACACACCATTGTAAAGCAATTATACTCCAATAAACATGTTTTTAAAAAGTGGTGTTCTTTTAAGTGTGTATGCATTTTAATTTTCTTTAATGAAATTTGGTATGCTGCTAAAGGATATCTTTACACTTTTAGTTAAACCTGTAGTGAGTCTACTGTGAAATAATAGCCAAATGAAATGGTAGCCAAAAATGTTTTCAAATATCTAAGAATTCTGATTGAATACAGTTTATAGATCATTCACTTTAATGGCCTAATAAAACATTTTTAAATATAAAAGATAATTTAGAGGATCAAGTGATAATGTAGCAGCAGAGAATCAAGAATTTACTCCTTATTCCCTCACTTCCCCACCTCTGAGGCTTCCATTTAAAAGCATTACTGCTAACTTTAGAGTGTAATTTAAGTTAGGTGGCTATAGGTTTAAAGCTAAGGAAAAACAAAAGACATGTGAATTCCCAGCAATCATCTGTCTAAGCAGGCAGTTGGAGATAAGAAAGAATGAACTGAAAAAGGGCAACAGATTCATTCCACAGGTGGTGTACGCAGCTGCAAGGACTCGGTGAGCCAAGCGCTTTTCAGAAACACAGAGAAATATTCAGCCTTGTCCGCTCTCATTCCCTGCAAGGGGATAGACCTGGCAGCCTTAAAAAGGAAGAGTCCTGGAATCGGACCAGGCTCTTTTGTGTTTCCTGTTTGATTGAAGGCATTTTGAAAAAAAACAGAATCCTGAGATCAATTCACTTAAAAAAATTATGTACATAAACATATGAATACCATGCATTTTATACTGCCTGATGGATGCCAAACAATCCACTTCTGCCAACTAAATTGTCTTTGCAGATGTCTTGGAGCTACCTGTTTATCTCCTCTCTTCTGATTTTCATAGTAAGATATTATTTCAAATAATTTTTCTTTTTGCTTATGAAGTAACAAGGCTAGGGTCACTGATCTGATACCACAGAACGATATGTTCATTCTTGGTTCCACACTGCACTTCTGGTTTCATAAAGAAGGCTGCACTTAGGCTTTGGTTTACAGAGTTCAGTTTACAGGTGTATCCTCCACTCTATTTTATTCCCATCCTCTGGCTTTCCACTGTTGTGTGCTTTGCTCAAGTGTGGTTAAATGGATGAGCTACTCACACAGCGCTTCACATGGATTATCTCAAAAGGCAGGCATCACATCTCATTTGTGGAATGAAAAAACTTCAGGAAAGATAGGGTTTACATCTTTCCTTTTTTTTTTTCTTTTGGACTTTAAGTGCAAAGACTTGAGTTAATCACCCTCCTCAGTTCAAGATGGTACATGATCATTCATCCATGCAAGGTCTTTTCTTGTTTCATTTTATCATTTTCTTCTTCTACTTTATTATTTTGCCCTTTCATCTCCAGCATCAGCAGCCACTCTGATATATTTAATATGTGCTTGGATATGCACAGACCCCCAAGTTTTTAATATAATATTGTTTTATGAATGTGTTTTAATTCTGTATTGTTCAATGGATCATTTCTGTTTATTGATTTTTTTTAATGCAGTGCTGTTTTTAAGTTCTTTCCATGTTCCTTTATGCACATGTAGCTAATTTCTTTGAACTGCTACATAAGGTTCCATAGCATGTGTCAGATACCTTTAATATGTCCATCCCCCTAGTGACAGGACACCTGGACTGCCTCTAACTCCCCTGTATCGCAAACAACCCTGTGATAAACATCTTTATACACATCTCCTTATGAACCTGTGCAGAGAGTAATTCCCGAGTCATAGGTTGCATGTGTGCATGTGAATGTGTGCAAGCACACACACACACACACACACAATTAAATACTGCCAGAGTGCTCTCTAGAATACCTGTATCTATTTACCATCCCATCAGCAGCACACAAGGGTCCTTGTTTTCTCTTTGCCGAGAATGCCAAATCATTTTCCAGCTTTCTAATTTTTACAAATCTGTGTGTAGGTGGTATCTTAAAAAGTCTTAATATGCATTTCTGTGTTTACTGGTGACACTGAACTTCTCTTCAACCCTTCTTAGCCATTTGGGTTTCTACTTGTGAGAAATGGCTATTTTTACTCTTTGTCAATGTTTTTTTTTTTTTTTCTCAGTCCAGATCTTTTTTATTTTATTTTATTGAAGTATAGTTGATTTACAATGTTGTATTAATTTCTGCTGTATAGCAAAGTGACTCAGTTATTCATATACATATTCTTTTTCATATTCTTTTCCATTATGGTTTATCACAGGATATTGAACATAGTTCCCTGTGCTATACATTAGGACCTTGTTGTTTATCTAGTCTATATATAATAGTTCGCATCTACTAATCCCAAACTCCCAACCCTTCCTTCCCCCATCTCCCCTCCCCCTTGGCAACCACAAGTCTGTTCTCTCTGTCTGTGAGTCTGTTTCTGTTTCATAGATAGTTCATTTGTCAATGTTTTGACAAAGATTCTTTACTTCACCAAACTTTAGTCAGGCTCCTGAACCTTCTCCTAGGCCCATCTCTTCTCTGCACTTCCTTGTGAAATCCAGCTTTAGCAAGAACCCCGCTAAGTCAGTTTAACCAGAACCCTCCACCCTCGATATCTGATCACCCTTGATATCTGATCAGGTTCCTCATCCTCTACCATCCCTCAGGTGATGTCTGATCACCCAGGTCTATCTTCAGCGAAAATCTTGTTAGTTTGATTTAGCCAGAATGCCGCTTACTGCTGATTTTCCTCTTAATAATTTTCCATTCACTGACCCCTCCACCCCTGCTCACTTACCCATGCTCTATTTGGAGTTGAGCCCAGTCTATCTCCCTTACTGTATAATTCCATTGCAGTGGTCCCTATACCACAAAGTAATCTGAACAGGGGAAGTTTAATATAAAGTATATTAACTGAAAGTGGGATTAACTACTAAGGAGTAAACAGAACTCTAAAGAATACAGGAATAGTCTATATGGGGAGCAGTACTTTCTAAGGCAGTGTTACTGAACTTTTTTCATTATTGCTCCACTAAGGAGAATTTTTAGACATTTTCCCCCCTTAATGCTCCCCTCCATGAAATTTTAACATTGCAGATATACTGTGTATCTGTTTATGTGCTGTGGCCTTTTTCAGGGCCATAAACCATTGTAATACTTAAGATTATTTCACACCTCCCCCACCCAAGAACCAGTTTTTACCCCCACTGAGAACACTTGCCCTAGGACTAAGGCCAAACACCCAAGGAAGGGACATATTTGGAAGAGCCCTTTCTCCCCTCAAGGCTGAGATTCTGATCTCACTGAAGAGGGTGTAGCTGTCATCCATTGGGTGGTAGAGAAATTCACTGAGTTGCTGCAAGTCAGGATGGGGAAGAAATCACCTCACGGAGTGCCTGTGAGACGTGCTGGGTGGTTGAGTGTGGTCGGGATTCTGGTACCCACTGGCTGCCATGCACTACAGGAGAAGGAAAACCACATCAGAACAAAGAAGTACTTTCCTCCTGCAGTGGCCCTCCCGTGCTCTTTACTGACAAGGCATCATGCCAGCTGCAAAGGAGAAATATTCACAGGGTCCAACTCCAGCATCACAAAGGAGGGTAGTAAAGGATGGATGTGAGCTGAGAAGAAATAAACTGGTAACTGGAACATGCATCAAAAGAAATTCTTTTAAATTTAAGGTTCTAATTAAGTTCTGGCTAATCAAAGCTTTACAATGCCAACTCACCACACTGTGGTATATACACATCAAAAACATCTAGGAATTTGCAAAAATGCAGGGCATATCATCAGTAAAGCAATTTATTAATGTTATGTGTTGCCATTTACATGTAATGTTTATGTCTTTGGCCCGCTGTCAGTGAGATTTATACTTTGAGTTATTTTCTTGAGAATGAATGTGAGTGTCTGATTTGTCTGTATTCTTTCTCTAAACAATTCAGCCATAGACTGTTGACCAGCTGACACCAATCTTGTCTTTTTGATAGTAACATTTCTCAGGGTAATTCAATGAACATTTTGATTTACCAGTAAATCTGTTGTGAGGCTGATAAATATATCAGTTCATCAGGACCTGATTATTCTTGGGTGAACAGAAAATTGAGTTTCTGAATCACAAATCAAAGGTCTAAACCTGTGACGTAGAGCAGAGCAGATGTACAAATCATTGTACCACGGAAGCCTAGGTTGTCCAGTGAGACTTCCCCACTCACCATATACTGAGCTACCTAAAGGTAATCTGGGCAGCCAAGGGCCAGAGCAAAGATAGCTAGTCAATGTCTTTGGCCTTGTTTGAAATTTGCCCCAGTGCTAATTGCTTATGTGAGCCTATAGCTGCATATCATATAGATGTCTCGATTCATACTTCTAGTTTAGATTTGGGCGTGAAATGGCTTCCTAAAACAGGGCATGTGAATCAAGCTCTCTGGAATTTAGTTTCATTACTTGTAACGTGAGAAAGTTGGTAAAGATTACATAAGTGGTATGTTGAATAAGCACAATTCTCTGATCTAATCGAAAAGCAACCTTATATATTTATTTTTGCCCCCACTGTTCCTTTACACATATATAAGGTCAGATTGTGAGGGGGAAGAGAGGTCATCTTTCTCTGCCCTAGGCTGAAAATTGTGGCAGGCCCTTAAATTTTCTGGCCACTCTGGCATCATAGACTTTCAACTTCAGTTATAAACAGTCCTGATACAGAAATTAGATAAGTGTAAGATATTAATCAAAACTCCAAAGCTGATGTTAAGAACACACCTTTTCCTCTCCGCAAGCCCAAGACATCTTCACTCTGAAAGCTTGCAGTGGGAAGGGGGAGGGATATTGGATGGCTCTTCCTCAAGCCTTCTTGTCAAGCAAATGGAAATATCATTACACTGTTTCTGAGATCCACTCTCCACTGTTTTCTACCTTCCTCTCTGCCCAGGAGGCTGGCCCTGCATGAATGCGTTCTCTTTCTCTTTGGCTTCCAGTTGGCTTTGGCCAATGGGGAGCCCTTGCAGAAGACCAGAGAAGGTCAAGGTATTCATCCCTTGGCTTTTTCCTAGTGAGACTGCCTTTGGTTGGCTTGGGTCAAGGTCACTGCTCCTCTTACTGTGGTCTGCTCCTAATAACACTCCCTTTCCAGATGCTGATAATCACTCCCTTAGGGTCCCAGGGTGTCAACCACTCTGTTTCTTTTAACCCCTAGTTCCCAGACTGTCCCTTGGGTTTACATTACACCCCCAACAACCTCCTTACAAATAGTCTCTTTGAAAAGAAGCTCTTCTCAACTTATCCTAATTTAAGTGTACCATCTGTTTCCTGTTGGGACCCTAACTGGAAAAAATTCACCAAAATTCGTATTGCATAGCAACACTTGAAGTTTAAAAAATCCGTTTTCTTAGATTAAGTAACACATCACAATACTCACTCTTAAAATCATTTGCCCCACAATATTATTATCCAAAGAACTTCAACAACTACTGTACTGTACTGGGCCAAGTCTAGGTTCAGAAAAGCCAGAGCTGGGGCTTCTAGTCTCTCCCAATTCATCTCTTTCCTTCTTGTTCAGGGCTCTCTTGCTGGTAATCTCTCCCACCGAAAGGAAAAATGGACCTAATTAGTTTCAATATCTTCATGAATTAGTCTAATATATTTCCAGGAAAATATGCATTTTAAAAGAGAACTCCAGGATAAAAAAATGAAGCTCTAATGACAGAAATTTCAGACTCTGCGACACCAGGAATGGGGAAGTATGTTTGACCTCATCTATTCGGAGCAAGATGAGGCCTAATTTTCCTACATCTTTGTTCTAAAACATGTCACACAGGGCTGAGTTTTAAAGTCCCTGCTGCAGTGTTTGTGCAACTGTTCAGGACTTTCCAGGGTATCAGTTATTCAAAAAAAATTTAGCCCAAGTCAAGGAGAGCTTAGCGTTTAGTTTTGAAAGTACAAGAAATACCTAAAGATTGTGGGTAATTGTCTTATAGTGTGCCTGAAAAATCACTAATGTTACCTCTCTTTTTACATCTTGCCTCTGATCAGCCTTGCAGTTTCAGCTACACTTAAATGAAAGAAATCAAGTAAACAACTTTTAGCAATCAGTGAACCTTAAAATTGCAGGTGATCTGTAGCAGGTTAAGCACACAGCAACACACATGCAATCATTCAAATTTTGTACCTGGCAAATGAGGCTAACAATTTATACCTTGATCTGACTTGATTATTTGAAAAAGCTGCTTTTCTGTGGCATAAATATAGATGCTAGTTCTGTCTTGCAGCCAAGTTTCTCACTAGAAAGCCACATTAATCTTATGATTCCCTTACAAAGAAACTAGTAGAAATGATTTCTTCTAAATTGTAAACTAATAAAAAGGTATCCATGAGTGCTTGTCAAGTTTAAAAATATTGTCTTTCTCCTTTTCCCCTCTGCATGAACTTAGTTGGCTTTGGTCCACACATATTTACTGCTTATTATGTGCCAGGCACTGTTTAATGCAAAAATACAGCGCTGAAGAAGGCAAACCAAGTCCCTGTCCAAGGTGGTTGCCCTCCAAGTAAGGGGGAGAGAGATAACAAACATTTAAACAAACAAATAATACAATTTCAGGAACTAAGGGCTATGAAGAAGACAAAATAGGGTAATATGGTCGATGGTACCTGGGGTGGGATGTGGCCGCGTGGTGACATCTGAGTTGAGATCTGAAGGCTGAGAAGGAGGCAGTAGTGCGACAATCTAGGGAAGAGCTCTGCTAGCAAAGAAACAGTAAGTGCAAAGGACCTGGGGTCGAAATGAGTCTGGTGTATCTGAGAGCAGAAAGGTGGGCAGTGTGGCTCTAGTAGAGTAAGAGGGAAGGCTTGGAAGATGAGGCTGAAGAGGGAGGCAGAGTCAGGTCAGAGTGATAGGAAGCTATTGGAGGATTTAAAGCAGGGAAGCTGGGAAGTGATAGGATCTAATTTATATTTTACAAAGAAAAGTCTGGCTGCTTTGTGGAGAATAGATTGTAGGAGGTCGGACATAGAAGCGGGAGACCATGGAGGAGACAATGGCAGAAGTCCAATGACAGATGCTGGCAGCCAGGCTGAGGGTTTCAGCAGCAAGGCCACAGCTGGCCCACACAGTGCTTTTGTGACAATTAGAAAAAAGTCTCCCATTCCCTTTGGTGGTTCTGAATAGCAGATGGGTGATATATGGAGTGTGAAGAAAAGAGAGGAATCCAGAATGACTCAGGCATGCACTGCCTAATTGGGTGGGTAACGGTAGAATCAGGTTTCTGTTCACTTTGAGGACCATGAAGTTTTTGCATCAAGTGGGTTTACCCAAGTCACAGCTGAAAACTTAGTAACATTTACCACACTGACACTGGCTTCCCCGCAGCACTGGAAGCCTTATGCTGATGTCATGGAGATAACATTGTGAGATATTCAACCAGCGTGTTTCCCGGTAAACCCAGTCCCCATGGATCCTCCACCCAATGAGTCAATGACATGCTTTGAGTCACGGGGAGGAAAAAACCCAGCCAAGAATGGGTAAGTCATCATTTACTTTGAGTTTCAAAATAGGATTAAAAAAAAAATTCATAGCAAGACAATAGTTTGAAATTAACTGCCTTTGATTCGTAAAAACCAGACTTTGTTGAAAGAAAAAAGAATGTATTTGCATACACAGATGAGGCAGAGCTTGGAGGGCTGCCCCTGAGGAGGTCACAGACAGTGCCAGGAAGAACACAGGATGTGATGTCAGAGCCGTTTTCCCATGACTGGAAAGGAAGATAAACGTTAAAGCAGCAGGCAGGAAGTTGTGAGAATCAGAGGGTGTGCGCACAGGGCTGCCCTAGATGAGGGGTGGAGGGGCCCTACGGCAGGAGGGATGTGTACCCTGCTTTTCCCTTTGGAACTAAGCCAACTACAGAGAAGCGGAAATGCCAGGGTTGGGCAACGAGGGGCCTTGAGAAGTGCTCCCAGTTCCCAGGCCTGTGCACGGTCTGCAGCAGAGCCCGTGGGAGAATGACGAAGGCTGACAGGATGAACGGGCTGGAGGAGGCCTGGCCTTGGGCCAAGAAGGTACAAGGTGTGCGGCCATTACCACTGAGGGCCGTGGTGGGGACCGTGGCTGTCAGTAGCTGGAATCAGTGTAGCCCAAAGGCCAGAGAAAACAATTTCCTCACCATGGCCTCGTGGTCAGGAAGGCCGGGCGGTTGGCAGACTTCCCCTGCACCTCCCCTGTAGCGTGCCTTTCACCTGGGCAATATTTTTGGAGAGGGAACAGGGAGAGAAGAACCCTGCGATGAGGGAGAAACCCCGAAAGACTGAGTGATTTCCCAAGGGAGACTGGTTTAAACCTAAAGGAGATATCTTTTATTTGCAAGATCCAGTGTTTTCCACCTACATCAGCAATGGGGGCTTTTTAGCAAGAAGTCGTTATAGACAATAAAGTTACCATATATATTTTTGTAAATCTGATTTATTTAGTGTGTCCATTTCAAGGCTCCTACATTAGGAAGGTCTGTATCTTTACTGAATGAAGAGAACTCAGCTTATGTACCTCAGCCTATGACGGAGGAGGGGAGGGGTGAGGGAGAGGGCAGGGCTTGATTCTGTCCACACTGGTTGCCTCCAGGGACAGTAGCTCCAGGACAGAGGAGAAAGACTTATTTTTCACTGTATACCTTTTGTAACTTTTGTATTTGTACCACGTGTAAGCATTAACTATTCAAAAAATAAAGTAAAATGGGAAAAAAATAAGTTTCTGAAATGAAAAAAACGCAGATGCACAGAATCTAATATTCGATGCTCGACAATTAACATTCAATACTTTTCATCTCACCAGGAACCTCTGAGCTATTTCTCCTTCTTGGTGCACCCTGGGTTTATTCCTTTCATTTGTGCTGGTGTTGGTTTTGTAAGCTCTCTTGCCACTCCAGCTTGCCCATGACCCATCTGTGCTTTGTACCCCAAACACAGCACATCCTGTGGGTAGACCGTCCATTATCCAGGGGAAAACAGTCCTACTGACCCAGTCAGTCTTACCTGCCGTCCTGGATTGAGGTGTGGAAAGGATTAACGAGGGGTAGATCTGGTTGTTTCCACCTCTTTGGCATCAAGTAGCAGTGGGGAATTAGCGGAAAGGACTTGAGTACTGGAGTCAATCTCACTAGGACTTCCCTCTGCCAGCTACTAGCTTTAGGTCCTTGGGTGAGTCTTGAGTTTCTTCTTCTACACATTAGAGTTAATATAAGCCTCATTGGGTCAACCTAGCACAATGCTAGAACTGTTCTGATTACCCTCAATCCCCAGTCCAAGAGAAGAGAGATTAATTTTGATAAAATCTTACATCCAGCCAAACTCAGCGTGCCTCTTCTCCCTGTTTTCCTTGGTTTCTACCCAAGGCCTAAGCCCCTCCATTCATCTATCACATCCTTTACTCTCATTTACATCCTTCCCTATACTTTTACTCCCGTGACCCAATCTTCCTCTATTTCCTTCTTTTATTAAATGTGTTTTCATTTGCAAACAGGCAGCTCAAGTCTAACTGGTTTGAACATTAAGGGCATTTATTGACTCAAGGGGCTGAAAATTCAGCAGTGGCAAGGGCCTTGGGTTGGCTGCAGTTCAGAATTACTATGGTCTCTGTTTCTTTCCATCTCTCCACTCAACCAACCCTCAGCGTTGCTTTATTCTGGGACTGACTCCCCTAGTGTTTATAGGCTGGATGTCAGCAGCAATTGGGCCCACATACTTCCTCATTATGTCCAGAGGGACTGAGAGGGAGTGAGTCTATAAGCATCAAACAAAAATCTTAACCTTCCATTAATTGGAATAGCATGAACCAATCATGGTGACTAGGAGATAGCCATGTGCTACTTCACTAAGGTTTAAATTGTCCACCCTTGAGCCAATCAAGGGAGAGGGGATTACCATCATTAATTTAGACCAATGGTCCTCAACTGTGAGCAGTAACACCTCCTTAAGATTATTGAAACATGTTATGACTGGGGTATCACTGGCATTTAGTGGGTGGGAGCTAGGAGCTTCGAATGTCTTGCAATGTACAGGACAGTCCTGTACAATGAAGAATTGGCCTGCCTCAAATGCCAATACTGCCCCGCCAAGACATACTGGCTGAGACAATCAGGGCACATCACCCTGAAGTTGGGGGTTTACTTTCCTCTGAAGTGTGAAAATACATAAACCACACCAGGGTGAAGAGATACCTGAACAAAAATGACCAGATCACTCAGCTCCTTCCTCATCTTTATTGCCTCCCTTCTGTCTACTTAAATCCCTCTTGACAATATCATTTACTTCCTAGCCCCATTCTGTTGTACCTACCCAGGTAAACCCTATTGTGGCAGTGATTCTTAGTATCTCCCAAGGTCTGGACTCAAATTTTTAAATTTAAAATGTAACTGGTCACATGACCATCCATAATAAAGACTAAAATTTTCGGCCTCCTTGCAGCTAGATGTGTCAAAGGACCAAGCTATGGTCAATGGATTTAGGTAGAAGTGGCATATGCCCTTCTGCTGGTCCTGCCTTCTTCCTGCTGACCAAAATGCAAACAAAATGGATGGAGCTGGAGTAACCATGTTAGAACATGACATGGAAGCCAAACCCTGATGGCAAAGTAAGGCACTCGAAGGAATTTTGATTCCTGACACACTGGTGCTCTATTCTAGCCTTATTAGTCTACCTGGATTTTTATGTAAGAGGGCAATTGACTTCTTTCATGTTTTTTTTTTTCTGTCACTTGCAACCAAACATAACTATGTAACAATATTGGACCAATAACTGCCTCCCCACATCAATACTGGGGGTTCAAATGCTGATGGTCAGTCAAATCACATGACTAGGCAGATCGTTGCCAATATCTGGTATATTCTCCACCCTCACCTGGGTCCTCAGTGCTGCCCAGCAGTGTCTCCAATTCTCTCCAGTAGCCACTTCAAACCTCCTCCATGCTCCTCAAATTTTCATTCTTTCTTCTCCTATTTCCCTCTCTGCTTATTTCAGAGGGAAGATACAAGAAACCATTAGATAAGAACCTCCCCCCTCAGTTGCCCACCTCCAACATTGCTTATATCCACACCGTTGGTTTTTTTCCCTTTTCTCCAGTTACAACGAAATTAGCTTGT
Source organism: Phocoena phocoena (assembly GCF_963924675.1). Taxonomy (NCBI): domain Eukaryota; kingdom Metazoa; phylum Chordata; class Mammalia; order Artiodactyla; family Phocoenidae; genus Phocoena; species Phocoena phocoena. Next base: position 36,584,518 of record NC_089232.1, on the reverse strand, counting down.
CTCAGGCTAATTCTTCCCATGTGCTACGGATCCAATCTCCTCCATCCTATGCTCTATCCATTATCCTCCTCCCCTCCTCCAAAGGCTCCTTCCTTTCAGCCTTCAAACATCCTTAAGTAGCTCTAATCTGCAAAGCAAACACACAAAAATCTTTCCTTCAACCTTGCATCTCTGTCCAGTTTTCTCCCTTCTCCTCCTCTCCCCTTCTTGCCTCTCCTCTATTCCCCATTTACTCCCTTCCCTCCCTTCTCTCCTTGGCTTCTCCCTCTCCATCTCCTCCCTTCCATAACCAAACTATTTGACTTTTCCAGGTCTCCACTTCTTCATCCTCAAACCTCTGAAGCTTGGCTTCTACTTCTCTCACTCCTTGAAAATGCAGTTGTCAAGGTCACAGACACCTTCCTTGTAGCTAAATCCAATGAATATTGCTCAACCCTTGACTTACTTTGCTCCTCAGTAATTTGACACTGAGACCAGCCCTCCTTAATGGGTTCTCTTCTCTTGACTTCCACGTCAGCGATCTCTTCTGGTTTTCTTTTTTTTTTCCTCTGACATCTCTCAGTCTTTCCTATGGGTTTCTCTTCTTCCACCCTACCCCTTCATGTTAATGTTCCATCTGGTTGGGTCACAGCTTCCTGGGAGGTCTTACTCATAGGACCTCAGGCTGATACTCTCCAAATCCATATCTCCAAGGTGGATCTTATTTTGGGTTTCAGAATCATACATTCAACTGCCAACAGAACAGCATCATGGATAGTTTATAGTATCTCAAACTACATTCATCTTCCTCCCCTTCCCTATAAACCTGCTCTTCTGTTATACTATACAGTGAATGAACTACCATCTATCTAGTTGCCCAAGCCAGAGTCATGGCTCCTCTTTCATCTGGTCAGTCATAAAGTCCTGCCAAGTCTACTCTTAAATACATTAAATGTTTAAGATACATCTGCCTCTCTCCATTCCCACCGCTACTTCCTGTATGCAGTTCCCCATCATCTCTCACTTGGGCTATTCTGCAACTTTTTGTCTCTCTGCATCCAGTCTTGCATACCTGTTCTCCACAGCAGTCAGAGAGAGTGATCTTTCAAAAGTGCAGTTCTGATCTCGTCATTCCCCGTCTCCCTATGGCTATCAGGATTGAGCTCAAGGACACCTTGGCTTTTCTTACAAAAGCCCTGTCTGATGTGTCTCCCGCCTGTATCTTTTCCTCCCCTTTTTTATACTTTCCACTTACCTACATTCAGTTTCAGTTCCTCAAATATGCACTGCTCTCTACTGGTGCTGAGCCTCTGCACAAGCTCATCCCTTGCTAGGAATCCTCTTCCCACTGCCTCCACTGCCACCTTCCCCTGTCCTCTTCCTTCAAGTCAGGCTTCTCTGACCTCCCAAGTCTGGTTCAGTGCCCCTCCTATGTGCTCTTAAACGATCTTTATTTCTGTCATGGCACTTACACATATTGTAATTGCTTACTTACTCGTTCCCTTTGACTAGATTTTCAGCATTGTGAGGGTAGGGACCATGTCTGTTTTATTCTTTGTAGTTTCAGTGCCTCTCACTTACTAGATGCTCAATATATTTTTGCTGACTAAATGAACCCAAAGTAGGTATTCAATACATGCTTCCCTTCCCAGTGGATAAACACGTCTGACTAGTCAGGTAATTAGAAGGTATTCAATGAAACAACTGCTCTCAGGGTGAGGGAAATGGAAGAATCCCTCTCCAGATATCTTATTTAATGTTGAAAAAAAAAAAAACCCACTGAGTTCAATAGAGCACTGTAAATTGTGATGTTCATGTGGAGAAAAAGACCAAATTAAAATCAGCCCTTGGGGCTTCCCTGGTGGCGCAGCAGTTGAGAGTCCGCCTGCCGACGCAGGGGACATGGGTTCGTGCCCCAGTCTAGGAAGATGCCGCGGAGCGGCTGGGCCTGTGAGGCATGGCCACTGAGCCTGCACATCCAGAGCCTGTGCTCCGCAACGGGAGAAGCCACAACAGTGAGACGCCTGCGAACCGCTAAAAAAAAAAAAAAAAATCAGCTCTTGCTTTCCAGTTTAAGTTGTCAACAGGCTTTCTTCTTTGAGGTTTCCCCATGACTCCCACAGAACAAGGAGAGAAAGGTATATCACAACTGTCAGCAAAGATTCTCATTACTTCCCTCTCCACTCAAGAATGAAGTTCCTCTCTCCTTTCTTGTGATCTCAAGGTTGCTAGAAAATTAAAAATAACTCTTCATCCTTCATGAAGGATGAAGGGTCCAGTTCTGCTCAAATATGCAATGAATATTTAACTGAAGGCTGACTCTATACAAGACACCCTCTTATTTGTCACACTCTCTTCAAGTTTTATGAAGGATTAAACTTTGTCTCCTGCAAGTATTTTATTCTCTTGCACAGACTTCCCTTCAAGAGGCCAGCCTGTACTCTATTGCCAAAGGCCCGCTAGCTTTTAAGAAGCAGAATGAAATCAGATAAACAGTTTCTGTCCCAGCCATACAGGTCCAAATCACATCACTCATTTAAGACACCAAAAAGAATTTTGCTCTGAGCTACTTTTCTAATCACATTGATCATGATGCATCGCACTACTTACTCTTTCTTATCCATTAATTCCAGTATATATTAGCCCCTGGTACCTGTTTGCTGGTCATAGAATAGTTTTTCTCCATGAGAAAACAATTGGTCCAGAAAGGAGATCAAATTTTGGATCAAACAGCAAACCAACTCCACTATCTCCAATTTCATTTAAAGAACTGATCTCTGGAATTTCAGAAAAGCATGGCATTACCTTGTTGGCACCCATCTAAGTTTAGTTTGCTTAGATACAATGCCAGAAAACACAAAGCAAATGCTGGCATTTCAGAAATGCTGTGTTGGCTGGAAATGAACCATGAAAACGGAAGCAAACGGAAGCAAATGAAAGAGGGTCTTAAAGTCAGTGTGTTCTTGCCAATCAGGAAGATGAAGTTGTCACTGCATAAGATTCCATTTTGTTTACTTATACCAAGTTCTCCAAATAAATATAGACTTCTATCACCTTTCCCCATAAAAGAGAAACTTAAAAAAAAAAGCCACAAAACAGATTTTCTGGAAATGTTCTCACTCAACGAGATGTGAGCTTCCCGTTGTGTGTAAATCTTCTCTAGTGAATGCTGGGTCTTATGGTTACAAGTGTACTTACAAATCAGACCAGGGGTATTTGGGAACCCAGAAGGTTAGTTGGTAGCTCAAAGTGTCAGCCATAATGAGCAATGAACATGACAAAAGTTAAATTAATGTAATATTCTCAGGCTAAAAATTTAAACTACTACGTTATATCAATTCTTTCACTCACGTCTCTCCCATTTTGTAGAATATTTCACTGGTAAGCAGATGTAATTCATAATGAAGGAATGCATCAAAAGGTTAAGATCGACTTTCTATTTGAATTCCCATTACAACCAAGCACATCTGCAGATCAAAAAGATGTTCAAACTGGTGTCACAGGTCAACATATAATTAAATTCCAACAAAGGCTCACAAAGACAAGTTCCTTGGAATTTGTTGTTAGGGAATTTGACATGTTGGGTCACTGCTCTGAACTGTCCCCCAAACTATACCCTTTCAGGGATGTTTTGGCTATGAATAATTTGGAATATCCTTTCCTTTAGCCACTGAATGATTAAAAAGGTCACTGAAGATAGCTTTATAATTCATTTAAAATTCTTTGACTTTGTTGTATATCAAAGAAGCTACTGAGCTCCCCAACTGAAGAGACCATAAATTTCTTAGCCTGGGACCATCTGCTCTTACAAGTCTAGTTCCACACATAGGACCAGCACCAAAGTCCTTAGGAACTAAGATGAGGTAGAACGAGTATTAATTAACTGATGTCAAAGGGTTGGCTTTTCTTTTCCCATAGGATATCAGGTAACAAGATTCATGACCACAGATAGATATCAGGTAATAAGATTCATGACTACAGATAGAGCCAAGGAGTTAAACATAAAAGTATGTTACAAAATTACAGGAAATACTGGCTTTAGTATAATTAGATCCTCTCCAAAGCGACTGTATAGCTTGATATTTTCTCACTCCCCTCACTCACTTAGGCTCTAGTTTATTTACAGTGAATAACTGCCCATTGTTACTGACTCTGATAAAGGAACATCTGAGGACTGGTATCCGAGGCCAGACTGGATTAAGGCTTGGACTCGTGCCTTGTCTGAAGAATTCCTTGTTTTTGTGAAATTCCACCCAGACATTTTCAATGGCTCTTTTGTATTTAAAACGGAATTACAACACTTTGGTAAATAAATATGGCCATATTTGAAGTCAGTAGCAATAATGAAACCATAAAAGCATCTTCAAACAAACTCTTGATTGTTAACTTTCAAACTTTAAAAATCCTATAACACGTACCAAAGCAGTAAACGTTCTTTTAGGGCTTCTCTGCGAAAGGCCACATCTCAAGAGTAGTATCTCTGACTTTCATTTCATCACCTCACAAGTATCACGTCATAGTTATATTACGTTACCTCTACAACTAAATACCAACTGTGCATAGTACACCTGACTCAGGGCTTCTTGCCACGGTTGAGTGCTCTGAATAAAATCAATCAAAAATACAACTAACATTTGCATTCATTCAATGTGACTAATATAGAAATTACACTAACAAACTTGTCAGAATTTACACACTCAGGTGAACACTGTTTCTTTCAAAAAGTCATCGTGAGGAGCTATACTTATTCCAAAATTGGGAGCAGGTGTTTGGGGTGTGAGGAGGGGGGTAAGGAGAGAGGGAGAGAGAGAAACTGATTGAGAGAGAGGCAGTGGTGGTGAAGGGGGAATCCAAGAAATTGCCTGTCTCTGGATGTAATGATTCCTGCCCATAATTTCCACACCTGGACATCAGGATAATTACTCTGCTTTCTCTGTTGGGGGCCACAAGTTCTCTAACTTCCCACCCCCAATCCCTGTGCAAACTCAACTTTGGAAGTAACTGCCTTAGGGATCCTAACATGTTACCAAGACCCACAGTGGGGAATTCCTCCCATTACCCCTCTCAGCTGTCACCAGAGCCCATCCCTTCTTTGGGAGCTCCGACCACCTACAGGTCTCTGACAGCCTTTCTTGTGGAAGTTCCTTTTCTTGTGTCTGTACACCTAGCCCAATTTAACTCCTCTCTCTCCACCTAAAGATCTGCCCCTCATGATTCAAGATTAAGACAACTTTATGAGCACTTAGGGTTTCAGTTGCTACTATTATTCAATTACATTGTGGACCAAGAAAAATTCTGAGTTGCTTGACAATACAGTAATTTTAACATTTTAATGAGACATTACAATCACCACTTCAAATAACTTATTTTTCCAAAGGTCAACTGAAAAAGAAGCCTACTGAAAGTGAAGGGTATCTGAATGTGTTGCATTCCTGCACAGGTGCGGTATGCAAAACAACTGTGCTAACTTCACAATAAATAGAAAAGTAAAATAAGTGCCCTGTCACTGAGTGAGCGCTCTTATTGGCTGAATGTTTCACGTACAGGCCAAATGACTATAAGTGACACTACTGAACAACTCTTGATTTTCTTTCCCTACTCTTATCTTTCATTTCCAAACTAGATAACCATTTAATGAAAAGAATTCTGAAACAGACCATCCCCTACGTTTGGGAGCCATTGTTTATATGACAATGAGAGTTGATGTTTTAACTCTGCTGACTCTTTGAATTTAAAAAGAAAAACGATTAAAGTGCATGTACTTAATCTCTGCTTCAACAAACAAAACATGGGAATTTAACTGAATCTTGGTGACTCAAGTTCATGATAATTTAGACTGTTAGGGGACACAGGGGACCGAGGTTCTAGTGCCGGATTTATCAATTGGTAGCTACTACCTAACAAGGCCTTGGTTTCTCACCTGTAACTTAATTGCCAAGATCCCTTCTAGTTTATATTCTATATTTTTATTAATAGTTATACAGGAATATGATATAGTAAAACTTTAGGAAATTCTAAGGTGGGTAGATCTTAACTTTCCCTTTCAATCTTGGCTGTTTTCTGTGTCTTCCCCAACCAATAAAAGGCTCAAAACCTTGAATTTCTGGATGACATACTTTTGGGCTATAACTGATATTTCTTCTCTCTTCTCCAGGATAATCCTTTTTGTTGTCTTCTGACACCACCCATGGGTTTTCTCCTTGTTGCCCTGTCAACCTTCTAGTAATTGTTACTTTTTGCCATACCTCCACCTTTTCCATTTTTGTCTTTTTGACCAATGAAAACACATTTTCTGATTAAATAAACAGCTTCTGTAACCTTCATTCTTTTGACTGTTTTTGTTAATGCTTCTACTCAGACTGTTTGGATAGCTTAACAGTTCAGAGTTCTAACAGTTTTCTATAATTATATAAGAAATAGTTTTTGAGCATCTGCATGTGCCAGGTACCATGACAGCCCTTTATCAACCTGGGAAAGAATTCTTTCAATGTGTTCCATCATTAAAGTGGGGAAGCAGCAGATATGACACCGAAAGCACAGGCAACAAAAACAAAAATACACAAGTGGGACACACTAAGAAGCTTCTACACAGCAAAGGAAACAACAGAATGAAAAAGCAACCTATGGAATAGGAGAAAATATTTGCAAACCATGTATATAAGAAACTCTTATAACTCAATAGTAAAATAAACTAATAACCTGATTAAAAAATGGACTAAGCACTTGAGTAGCCATTTCTCTAAAGACGACATACAGATGGCCAACAAGTATAGGAAAAATGCTCAATGCCACTAATCATCAGGGAAATGCAAATCAAAACCACAAAAAGATATCACTTCACACCTGTCAGGTTGCTATTATCAAAAAACAAAAGATGACAAAGTATTGGCGAGGAGTTGGAGAAACTGGAACCTCTGCCCACTGTTGGTGGGAACGTAAAATGGTGCAGCCTCTACGGAAAGCAAAACTACCATATGATCCAGCAATCCCATTTCTGGGTATTTAACCAAAAGAATTGAAATCAGAATCTTGAAGAGATATTAGCACTCCCTGTTCACTGCAGCACTATTCACAAGAGTCAGGAAGCGGAACAAACTGTATGTCTGACAGATAAATGGATAAAGTAAATAAATAAACACACACACACATACACATATAGTCTGGAATACTATTCAGCCTTAAAAAAGAAGGAAATTCTGCAATACGCAACAACATGGATGAACCTTCAGGACATTATGCTAAATGAAACAAGCGAGTCACAGGAAGACAAATACTGCATGAATCTACTTATATGAAGGAATGGCACTGCTTCCTGCATGTGAATTTCTCTGCTTGCAGGAACAGAAATGATTACAAGTTTCTGTAGCAGTGGATGTGTTGCTACCTTCCAGGCAGCTGCCTGGATCTTGTAACTGATCATGTACCCCTATTGAATAACCTACTAAACACCTTGGCACTAAATCGATTTGTGACTCACCTTTAGCAAGTTTAGAGGCCTTCATTAAATCTACTTGTGTACTCATGCCAATGCTGATTCTACCTTACTTTGTTATAATACCAAATTCTTTTACTTCTGTTCTTCCCAAAATTTTTACTATTGATGTTTAACGTTCTTAATTATAATTTTTATAAGCCACCTTAAATCATTTTTGAAAAATTGTTTAAAATTGATTTAAAAAAAGACTTCAAATTCCATTAAGGCTGGGGGGCGGACAGTAAAACGTAGCCGCCTGTGTACACAGGTATGGAGCAAGATTTCCGAGGTTCAAATTTTGACTCCTCTAGTGACGAGCCATGTGGACCTTGGGCAAGTTACTAGACACTGCTGTGTCTGGTTTCTATTGTAAATGGAGACATACAGATATAGAAAACAAACTTATGGTTACCAGGGGGTAAGGTGGGGGAGGGACAAACTGGGATATTGGGATTGACATATACACACTACTACATACAAAACAGATAACTAATAAGTACCTACTGTAGAGCACAGGGAACTCTACTCAATACTTTGTAATGACCTATATGGGGAAAGAAGCTAAAAAGAGTGGAGATACATACATATATATATACACATATATATGTATATACACACACACACATATATATATACATATATATATTTAACTGATTCACTTTGTGTACAGCAGAAACTAACACAGCATTGTAAATCAACTATAGTCCAATAAAAATTAAAAAATAAATAAAATGGAGATAATAGTTCTCTCTCAAAGGGTTGTTTTGAGTTTTAAATAAAATCAGTAGTATACTTAGAATGATGCATTTAAAACAGTGCTTGGCACATAGCAAACGCTCAAATGTTAGCTGTGAGGAATTTTTATGCTGTAGTTTAGCATACATAGCTGGGTTTACAATCTAATGTCAGTCTAAACAAATCAGCATTCCCATCATATCATGTAACAGAATGTCTGGACATGATATTTTACAATGATTACTAGAAGAACTCTTTTGATCTTCTTTACTGCATTTTCTGCTGACAATATTATCAAAGACAGGCATATTTCCTTAAGGGAAGCTGGATATTAAAATCTGGACTTATAAAATAGGTTCAAGAGTTCTTTGTTTTCCGTTAACATTTAAATATTAAAATTAAAACAAACACAACTGTGCTCTGCCACTGCCAGAAAGGATTTGAAGCAACAAAATATTAAGCTTCAATAAAACTGAGAATTTTTTTAAAAGCAAGACCTAAGGAAAAAGGTGTATATGAGCGAGATGGGAGAAAAACTGTATCAGAACAAGTTGGCTAAAGGAAGTTACTGTAGTTGAAAACAGAACTTCATTTCCTCAGAGGGCAGCCAAAGCAAAGGGAGAAACATGAGAAGTATCCTGACTCTCTATTTCAATGAAAGGAAGCTGGCCCTTAATCAGGAGGAATACTTTTTTGTTTCTAAGCTAGCATAGGATACATGGGGAACACTGATGATAATAATTAAGAACTTTGACCGTAGTCAAAGAAAAGAAAAAAGCAGAGACAGTTTTCGGTAAATACCTCGTCTAAGAGGAGTCTCAATCTAAGTACCAGAGTCAGTACACCCTCCTCCACAAACTGTTCTCTACTTCACTAAATGACAATTCGATCCTTCTAGTTAGTTATTCAGGCTAATAACCAAGTCATCCTTGACTCCTCTTCGCTCTTTCACACCCCATATCTGATCTGCCGCAAATGCCATCAACTCTGCCTTCAAAGCATACTCAGATTCTGGTTACTTTTCAAACCAGCTCCACTGCCCCCACGCTTTGACCTAAGTCGCCATCATTTTCCTCCAGGATTACTGCAACAGTCTCCTAACTGGTCTCCCTGCTCCACTTCAGCCTATTTGGATCCTATTAAAATCGAAGTCTGAGCACATCATTCCCCTGTTCAAAATCCTCCTATGGCCCCCCACTCATTCAGAATAAAAGCCAAAAGTCTCAGGAGGCTCTCTGAGATCTAGTTCCACCCCCATGCCCCACTTCTTCTGTCTCTTTACCTCTTTGACCTAACCTGCTCCTCCTCTCGCTTCACATCACATGGCCACACTGGCCTCTTGGCTGTTACAGAAATGTTTCAAGCATCAGGACCCTTGCAATTGGTGTTCCCTCTGCCTAAATGCTCTTCTCCTAAGTAGCCACTCCCTTCAGATCTTTACTCAAATACCACCTTTCCAGCGGGGCTTTCTGTTGCTCTATTTAATACTGCTAACACTCCACACACCCACACACATCACACGTGACGTTCTGTATCTCCTTTTTCTGCTTTATCAGTCCCTCAGAACTGCTCACTATCTATCATACTATATGTCTTTTCATTTTCATGTTCATTTCCATCTTCCCCACTAGAATGTAACCCCATGAAGGCAGGGTTTTGTTTTGTTTTGTTTTGTTTCCTGCTACATCACCCAGTGTTAGAACAGGGCTTGTCTGCACAGTGGATATTCAAATATCCGTTGTAAGAATGTGTGGGTAAAATTCTGAGGGCATGGCCTTAGAGTATACTTATATAGGAGTAATTCTGAAAGTGGGAGTGGGAGATAGAGTAATACAGTTCAGTTATGTAGTATTTTGGTGATCTGATTTGCTACATGGTTAATGCTTAGAACACAAAAACCAAAGAATGGATCACAGATCTTTCAGCCAGTGGTCTATAAAGTGGGGAAGCATAAGATGACCGCTTAGGATGAGGGGTCAACATGTTGGAATTATATTTTTTTTTATAAAGTTAAAGAAATAATGGATGGACTTTCACTGGTGCCCTCACTCAGTCTATGTGTCAGAAGGTCACGCATCACACTTGGTTCTTGGGGCACTCTTCTGAAGGAAGACTGGAGTGGGAGTACTCATGTTAGATGTAATTATATATTTACATGATTATTTATTCCTATCCTGTTTCACACGTACTAGAAGATTTTTATATCATGAAAGTAAGCAAACACAGCTTCGAGAAGATAACGTGATGAAAGACTCCTCTTTCTAGATATCTACCCTGTCTTGCTTCATGACCCTAACATTTTAGTTGAAGGGAAATTTAATTCACTGTACAAAGTAAGGAACATTTAGATATTAAGATCACTTTGATAAAAGAATTGAGCCACAAAGATTGTCTTTCTTGAGAGTGCATTTAGGAGACCTAAATACAACTTTTTCTCTTTGGTCAGAATACTGACATTCCCTTAATACAACTGAATAAGTAAAAGTATTCTGTTAGGCATTGGCAAAATGACAGAACTAATAATTAAAATGCTTGAACAGAAAAAGTATGACTAAAGATTTAAATTACCTGAGTTTTCAAAACCTAAATTTGAAAGAAAGTGAACCAGATTTTTCTTACTTGGTAGGAGGAAATTCAGGCACCTTGGGAAGAACATGAACCTTTTATGATCACTAAGGCACTATTAAACGGTCTAGTACGCAACTTGCTACAAGCCATCTCTCCAGCAGGGCTTGACTTAGAGAAAGGCCTCAATTATTCAACTACTAAAGAAGTTCCTCTATTGATAAGTAAGAGATGCTTTCCCAAGAGAACCAGAGATTCAAAGTGTTACATTAAATGCAAACTCCTCATCTATTTCAAGTGAATATTTTTGGAGTGAGGACTAGATTTGTCCACAAGTTTTCACTTCTGGTTTCCCATTCTCAGTTATGCAAAAATGAACTCACAAAGGCAAATTCAAATATCTATTTTGAAAAGTATTTACTCAGTTTGAATAAATTAATTGCAAATAAAAATCAGCTACAATATATAGCCTGAATAGAAATGACTAGAACAAATACAACACAGGACTTGATTTCCTTGCATTAGTCACAAAGCATGTGACAATCTAGAAAACTTCAAAATCAATTATATTTCTTTGAAAAAGGAGTAACAGCAGTTACTGATACATCACAACTAGTCAACTTATAATACAAAGTTTCCTGACATGCATTTCCTGAGTGAACCCAAATGATTTTTTAAAACAAGGAAATTTTGACAAGTTGAAGTAAAGTAAAATAGTTCATGGCTTCTAAGCAACAGGTTTTGTTTTTTAAAAACCAAAAGAAAATTCAGAACAGCACTGTAATAGGATAAATTAAAGTTGTGCTATCACATACAAAATTTTGCTAGAGTCAATTAAGTATAATACAACTTTTCGAACTAAAGGAAAACAAAAGATTAAAAAAATGATTCTGTCTAATCTAAAAGTGTACTGATTTCTACAAGTGTCACAAAGAGTTTGATGTAGTGCAACTGTCTATACTTTCCTTGTGGTGTGTTAAAAAAAAGGGGGGGTAGGGGAGGGGAGAAGAAATGTTTTCTTGCTTCTGAAAGCAAAGAACTTACTGAAATTAGAGAATAAACTGACCATGCAAGTATGTCCCTCCATTTGGCTGTCACTGGTGCTCATTTGCCAACCAAGCATTTCCTTGAGTCACACTGTGGCAACTGTCCTTTTAGGATTCAAGCCTACAGTTAAGGCTGGTCTGTTAGATTAAAAAAAAAGAGCACTGTTGTCATTCAACCCTTTATATCTCTCTAAATTTCTTACCTGAATAAGTCCAAATACAAGATAGTTAATTAAGCATTTCTTTTTCTAAAAGCAAATCAAGTCACTCTCCTTTCTTGTTATTTATGCTTTTTCTCATGGGAATGATTTTTTTTTCTAGAAACAGTGAACAGATGAACCACAGTTTATATCCAAAAAATAAACTTGCCAAATGTTGCTGATACTAAAAACAGATTAGTTATCATGGGGGAAAAATAGATAATCTAGATTAAATTGCATATTCAAAGGAGCATATGAAATGTTTCTTAGCATTAAGTTTTTGTTATAGTACTACACTTGGGAGAAACATTAAGGAAAAAAAATCTTTCCCGATTATCTTCAATGTGGTTAAAAACAAACACCTCTTACCTAATGGTAATTAATATGAATTTTGTTTTACAAAGTATTCTAATTTACCAAATTTCATATTTAGATGGGGGTGGGGAGAGAGGCTCTCTTGTCCTTCTTCCTAACTTTGCAAATCCTTGAGCTATGCTTGCTAAACTACCATTCACACCAAGAGTGTGAGACCATCATTACCATGCTACTCTACCAAGAACATTCTAAGATATTTTCTATAATAAAGATAAATAGAAAAAAAAGTTAATATACATGTTGCTGTATTTTACAATGTTTGCAACAAACTGTAAACTAACATAGTTTGAACCAACAGTACCCTCAGTTATACAAAACAATTTTTCAACACTGAGGATGGGTGATTCAAAACACTAAAATGAAGGCATCAAATTAGACTATGTCTTTTTCTCCTCAAAATATATTTTCAAAACTCAGAATTCAGAAGTCTGGTACTTTTGGAAATTCCTTTGAGTTTCCCAGATTTTTGCTCAGAAATTGCTACTATTTATTATAAATGTTTAAAAAAATTCTTCATCTTAATGCAAATGACCAGAGCAGAAAAACTGTGATGTGGACAACAGGTTGGAAAACCCAAATCACTTAGCTTATAAATGTATAATGTAGTCCTGGAGGACAATGGTCTGTTAGTCTAGAGGTCCTTGGAAAATAAGTCTGATGTAGCCTTGTTCACCAGCCAACTGATGTGCACAAAAGGGACAGGCTGCATGAAAAGTATGAGTACCATGAGGAAGCGGGATCTGGGACCAGTAGGCAGTTGTCTTTTCTGAACACACATGCCCACACGGGCTAAACGCATGGGTTGGAGGGCCGGCGTCCACATAAAATCCAGCTTCACATCCAAGCCACAGAGGGACATAGGGACCAACAGACCTACACATAGGACATTCACGATCTTTTCCATCACGTTCTTCTTTGTTTCCCCAGTTATGATAGCCATGCACATGGCCGCAGTTCAGATACACCCATGGTTGCTTTTCATCAACAACATCTTTCCTCTTCATACTAGGAAATGCTAGTGTGTTGAACCCTACAGGGCACTGAGGTCGTGCTGCATTGATTTCTTGTCTTAAAGCTTCTAAATGCTTCACGGTAGGAGTGTGGGAAAGGCCTTCTGCAGTACGCCACAGCAATGTTGCACCACAGAGGTCAATTAATGAGCCATCTTGTAACTGATTGGTTTCAATTTCCACCTAGAGGAAAAAAGAATCAAAAAAACACATTGACCACTGAGTTTTGGATTTTTACCTAAGAGTCTTGGTCTTACGTGCTCCTTACTCAAGAATCAAGATTTCCTCTGGTTGTTTATTTAAGAAACTCAAATGGTAGTCATGAAAAATATGGGTTTGAAAATCAAGGATAAAATATTGAGCAGTAACTTATCTCTTTTCAGCTTTATAGTAAAGACAATTTATGATTAAAACATCTGGCTAATCAGTAAGTTTAATATTTCCAATTTGGTAAATATGTTGGTCAAAGATATATAGATACAAGTAGAAAATACACAGAGTGCTGTTTAAATTGGGAAAGCTTAGGTTTTAAAATATATTAATATAAAAGAAGAATAAATTTTTAGAGTGTTCTAATTGAAACATTAAGATATTATCCTCCTGGTATAGTATTTGGTTGTCAGCACTTGATAGCCATACTTGGTACTCTGTGTCAGTAAAAGATTAAATAGTTTTTGGGAATATGTAATGCACTCAGTCCAACTCACCCTATGAGTTTATTGTTGTTTAAAAAAAGAAGCTACATCTCAGTACTTACCATTTTCCCTCTCTGCTGAGCTGATCTGGTTTCACGCAGGCTGAATACATTTCCACACACTGATATTTCTCTCCATATTCCAGGCTTAGAGTCTTCTGTGAACCCATTGCGTGGATGCATAACAAGAACACCATTGGTGGTCAAGCCATCCATCTGTCCATCTGATGTCTTCCATTTGGCAGCCTTCTCCTAGTAGGAAAAATAGTGATCTTCTGTTTATTTATAACTGGGAAATAGAAGTGGTTATAAAATGCAACATTTAGGAAAAAAGCTTTTTACCCCAAGAAAGATGTTTTTTGATGAGTCAAATCCTGCAGCATAAATCCGTGCTGTAAATGGGGGATTCCGTTCACATATAATTCTACAGGCAAATCTTGATATGGTGCTTTGCACTGACTGTGTATCAGAATTACTTTGACTTCCAGGAACTGTGTCAGTTACTACAAAGTCAATGGGACTTTCAGTCGACCGACCAATCTAAGGGAAAAACAAATATCTATAAACCTATTCAAAGGAACACAATGGAAAATCCACTCAAGAAAGGCACAAACAGTAAGGTGAAATCATTAAGCCTCCGAAATTTCTAATGCTCAAACTTATCATACTTAACTCTGGGGCATCTATACCCTTGAAAACCAATCTGTCACATTCCCTCTGATGTAGTAATCACTTAGAGCATAAAATTAAGTAGGAACTTACAATCCAGAATATATGAAACCTCAGGGAATGAAATGTTTAGGATGGCTGAGATTTCTGGGTGGCTGCAGATTTTAATTTTAACCTCTTTGGACAGAAATATGTCTACCATGTATTACTCTAGTTTCCTTAACAGAATATAATGAACATAAAAGTAAATCTTTTATGATGACTCCAGGACATTATACTACGAATACCTTTATATTAAGCTGAGCTGCCCTGATGTCTTCAGGTGCTATAAAGGTGTAGAGGAACGCTGATCCTTATGTTAAAGGCTTACAAAGCCGTGCTTTGAGGTCTTATGTATACTTTACAGGATTCTTGTGTCTTTTCTGTCAGGTTGTCAGCCATCATTTCTTGCTGTTGGGCATATTTGTCTCTAGCAGCATAGCCCTCCTCTAACTAGTTACTCTAATTCTGCCATGCATTGAGAAATCAAATAACCAAACTTCAAAGAATAGTATTTCAAAAGGTTCTTAGTGATGGCCTAAGGGATTCTCCAGGGAGCAGGGAAAAGTGCATGGACTTTGTGGCATTTATTTTATATGCCTAGATGTCCTTTTTGTTTTCTTCCTCGTTCTTGGTTATGTTTCAGAGAGACAAGGTTCTTAGAACAAAGTTCTGCTGGGTGAGCTGTCAGTGAACTAAACATCTTCAAAGGTCTAGCAAGTATAAATTAATTTCATTTTGGAAGATGAATGTTGAAAAGAAAAAAGGAAATCAGTGGAAGAAATGACAGAAGTGACAAATGTCACAGAGTTTTAAACATTTAGAAATCAGTTCATTAATGTATTTGTTATAAAGTAGTATCATAAAAATTAAAGAATACCGTTACTAAGAAAAAATATTGACCCTTTACAAAGATGACGACTCTTAAGTCATTCTCTGCATAGTTGAGCTTTAAGAATTCCTTATATCAGCACACTTTTAGATAAAATTCTTCAGTGTTTTTATCCTGCCACGAAGTACAAAGTCTTTATTTAGTTTGGATAGTGTTAGGGGGAAATTTTTTGGTTAAAAAATGTAACATTGGATGTCCCTTTATTTTTAAGAATATGATATCCAAAGAAAATGGTCTCAGACCTTTGGAACTAAAAATATTTCTACTGTTCTAAAAAATTCAGCATTCCATTAAAAGGATGTGGGGGATAGTGACTTAAAGAAATACTTTGTTACTGACTACAGCAAAGACATCTCCAGGCCTTTTCATATTCATTTAATTCTTTAAAATAAAGAAAAACTGAAATGTCATTGGGGCTACAATTATAAGAACAACATTATTAGGTACTTTATGTCCCATTTGTTTGAAAAAAGCCCAAGGCCTTACAAAACCCAATATTAAGGGAGAAGATATCATGAATTTTGCTTATGTCTTTGGGTTTAGCTTTTCTATCATCTATCAATTTATAAAACCATCAGCACTGGATTGGTACAAAGAATGAGAGAAATAAAAACTGTTATTGCCAATAGCTTTGACCAAATATGTGTTGAGAAGCAAGTTTGACTCCACATATATGATGTGAACAGTTAGAAACTGCCTGTAGTTTCAGTTGCCTAGAGAGGAAGGAGACAAGCAAAAAAGAAATCATAAATGTGTACAAAATATCTCTTGGCTCCTTTTTTTAGATAATAATAGCTAATAATTATTATAGCTACTAATATTACCAGTTAAGTGTTTACCAGGTACCCGGCACAGTTCTGAGGACTTTATAGGTATTAACACATTTAAGCCTCCTAATAGTCACCCGAGGGAAGTTCTATTATCTGCACTTTATAGGAGGAAACTGTGGCAGAGAGTAACTAAGTAATGTTTACCAGGAATTCTGATTTCAGAGCCCATCTTTTAACCATGCTACATGGACTTCTACATATGGGGTTTAGAAATCAATATGTGTTTTAATGAAATGCATTCAAATATGACAATCCTTAATCAGACCACAGCACAAGTCACTTACAACAGGTTTTTAACTTAAAAAAAAAAAAATGTAGATGTTACAATACCTGAAACATATCAGTGTTGCTGTCATGAGTATATTCAACCACCACTGTCTGGGCCCGAGACAAGGTGTATGATATGCTATGCTGGTCCTTGTTGCTTATTGCCTAAGGAAGGAAAGATCAATAGCAAAAATTAGCAGGTAGGTCAATCAAAATAGATAATCTTTTCATAAAAAAAGAAAGGTCATCTATTTATTATGCGTGTAACATATTTTCCCCCTGAAATTTAGGGTAGAGATTAATAACTCTTGCATAAGCTCGGCTGTGACAGTGGTTTCTTAGGTTAAGTGGGATGCGGAAGAATTCAGGCAGACCTCATTTCATTATGCTTCACAGATTTTGCGTGTTTTTTTTTTTTTTTTTAACAAACTGAAGGTTTGTGGCAACTCTGCATTGTCAGATGATGGTTAGCATTTTTTAGCAATAAAGTAGTTTTAAATTAAGGTATATACATTATTTTTTTAGACACAATGCTCTTATTGCACACTTAGTAGAATACAGCATAGTGTAAACATAACTTTTATATGCACTGGGAAACCAAAAAAATTTGTTGTGATTTGCTTTATTGTGGTGGTCTAGAACTGAACCCCAAATATATCTGAGGTATGCCTGTACACTGAAGCAATTATAGAGTAAGAACATAAGTTCACTGTATAAAAATATTATACAATCTGAGTCTCCATTATAAGTATTTTAAATTATAAGGTAATCAAAACCAAATCCCAGGTAGAAACTGAAAGTAGTACTCAGTAGTGCTCTGATAAGGAGAAAATACAAAATCTTGCAAGATAAGAGGAATCTTATTTTTAAAGTAACTCAAAGAGGTTTAAAGTTAACAAATAAGCAGAGATAATTGGTTTTCCTAGCCATTCTGTGACTTTATAGATGACAAATATTTGCCATATGCTGGGCTAGATACAGAAAAATTCACAGAATGATTAAACATACCAAAGGAAATGGATACAATGCTTATGACTGTACTTCTGACTTATGCCAAACTAAAAACATTGCTAAAAAGAACTTTTCAGTTTTGTTTTCAGGCGTTTTCTATGTATATGAGTTGACGATAATAGCAAAGGGGGAAAAACCTGCACAAAGGAAGTGGAAACAGGTTGCATAAAAGAAAAAACAGAAAGACACAGAAGAATGACTATAGGCAGTAAAGAGGTTAAATGAAAAAACTTTCTTAATTAGAACTTTGACATTATAAAATTTTACTTGGTTTTAATTTGTAGCTAATCTGTAATAGATAAAGCCTTAAACCCATAGTTTTAAGATAATTAAGATCGTGAAATTTTCAAATATACAAAGAGAATAAACAAACACCTGGGTACTAACTACCCAGCTTTATCATTCTTACTAATGTCATTTTTGCTTCTGATTTTTTAAAAGAAATTAAGCTGCAGATATAATGAAGGCTGCTTACATGTCCTTCCCTACTCCCCTCTCTCTGTGGAGGTACTAAACCTCAAGAGTGCAGTGTAGGTCACTCCCATGCATGTGCTTAACATGTTTTACTACACACTTATGTGTTCATAAACATTACAAAATGGTTTTAAAGGTTTAAAAACCTACAATTATTTTAACTCAGCATTAAGCAGCTGATTTTTCAATGAAAGAATTGCTCAGTATTTTGGAAGTTAATTCTTTTCTTTTTTTTTTTTTTTTTTTGCAGTACACGGTCCTCTCACTGTTGTGGCCTCTCCCGTTGCGGAGCACAGGCTCAGGACGCGCCGGTTCAGCGGCCATGGCTCACGGGCCCAGCTGCTCCGCAGCATGTGGTATCTTCCCGGACTGGGCCACGAACCCGCGTCCCCTGCATCGGCAGGCCGACTCTCAACCACTGCGCCACCAGGGAAGCCCTGGAAGTTAATTCTTAATGGCTAAAGGGATTTAAAAACAAAGGTTTTGTGTACTTTGAGATTGTAAGCCCTGGATTTTTTGTTGCTGTTTGCTTGTTTTTTAAACTATCAGACCTACTCTTAGATTGAGAATAAGAACTACGTCAAGTTCTCACTGGACTGGAAGGCAGGGTTTAACCACTCATCCCAGATGACTGCCAGACTAAACAATTAGTTTTCTTCATGACCTCATTACCACATCCCTCCAAAATTGAAAGAGGAAAATGTCAATTTTTGACCCCTAAGATTCTTGTTGCCTAGTAAAGATGAAAAGGAGCCAACAATGAAACATAAGGAGCATGACAGTAAAAATATGTAGAAAAGTACAGAATAGGAAATTACAGAAGTAAGGATCAGAAAGATTTCTGATAGTGGGTCTCAACCAGAGGTAATATTAGCTGTGTAAGGGAAATTTGGAAATACGTAGGCGCATTTTTTGGCTGTCACAATGATTTGAGGGCTTAAATGGCATTTAGTGGCTGGGGACCAAGAATATTAAATATCCTACAATATGTAGGACAGTCCTGCATAAAGAAGAATTGGCACACCCAAAATGTCAAGAGCACTTCTGTGGGGAAATACTGGAAAGAAACTCCTCAGACTGGATCAATAAGCCTTTCACTCCACCACCTGCTTATTATTTATCAGCACATCCCTTCTCTGCAAAGGAGCAGAAAGAAACACCTAGAAGAAACTGTCCCTTTTCTACATTCACTGGTTCTTGAACAGTAAAAGAGGAGACTACTCAAGGCATAAGATCTCTTGTTTAGACACCACACTGGATATAAAACAAAGCCAAAAATCCAACTGACTTCAGGGACCAGAGCTGTGACCTAGAGCAAGGCACCGTATGCCAATTTCTCTCTCATTTATTAAACCTACAAAAATATACCTCAGGTGGTGTAATATTAATGTACATTCTGGGGCTGCTTAGCTAAAGATGTAGATACTTCCAGAAGTCTAAGAACTCTTTGTAATTTTTATTCACTCACCACAGTATCAAATTCAGTCTGTTATAAAATTGGAAGTAGAGGAATTCACAGGAAATGTAAAGATCTGAAAATTCCCCCTTATTGTCTAGGAAAAGCCCAAGGGTCCTGAAATGGTGGCCCAGCTTCTTGAGATCTTGGTTGGGAAATAAAAAGGGGGTGAGAAGCATTAAATAGGCCAGGAGATTGAGAAGTTACATTATAGACACAATTGGGTATTTGCTTTCATAGCTTTGATTCAATTTAATAATTATTCAGGTCTACGGTGTTCAAGGCAGTATGCTAAAAGCCATGAGGATCATAAAACAAAAAATAAATAAAAACAAGAGCATCCATAGGATCTTTAGTTTAAAAAAATCACCCCATCCAAACATGCTTCTAGTACCTGAATACAAATATTATGAACCACATTCCCTGCCCAGCCCAGGCAGGGTCTCTCTGGTAACAGCAGGACGCCCTACTTCTCAGGGGAGTTTCACAATTCCAAATACTACATAAAGCCCTGGCCCCACCCCACCCACACCTTTTTAATAAGAAAAAGGAATTATTTCCTTCTAATTTCCACCCACTGATCCCAGTTTGTTATAAAAAAAAAAAAAAAAAAGTCCTATGCTCTTCCAGATGGCAGTTCTTCAGATATTGTATCTCCAAAGTGTCCTCTCCCACCCAAACAAAAGGAAGCTTCTGGTACAGAATGTGAAGGGAATGCTAAAGAATATGAACAGCAAGTACAAGTCTTTCAATTTCTCCAAGTTAATTCATTTAGTTTTTATTTTTTGGGTTTTTTTTTTTTTTTTTTACCTTTGCAGCCTGAGGAGTACAAGCAATATGCACAGTGCTGGGCTTCACCCCATTTGCCTTAGGTCTTTTAAACAAAGCAAACCTACTTTTCCTCCTTCCTCTATCGCCGTTTGGGAGAGACCCATTATACCTGATGGAGGAGAAAAAAGTTTAGGGGATCTCATGTAAGAACCACACCAATTCTAAAACAAATGTTTTACACTGTCTTAGAGGATATCAGTCCCCAATTAATTATGTATTAGCAGATTGTAAGTGTCTGGAATTAACTTCTAGCAATTGCTGATCCTCAGACCAGCTGCCTGAGTGTGAAACAAAATGAGATTCTTTCTGGTGACATTCGAAGTCACAGAGAAGTACCTTTTGGATTACACACAGCTTTGAATTATCTATATTTTCCTTCCCTCTTTTATTCAAGATAATCAAGAGCTGATTAATGGCAAATCTGATTTCTTACGACTCATTCTATTTTTTTAAAAAGGTGAATGTTTGCATGTGCTAATACAACCTTTAAAAGTACAATATAATCTCCTATAACTATGAACCAAACACTTTATAAATAGCTGAACTTCTGAAATAAGGAATTTTTAGGTTTGTTTAAGTCTCAGCTACTTGCCATGTACACACTCACATTCACATTATGTCAGCAAAACCTGCCTGAGTGTAACCAGGTGGCAGTTAAACATACTTTTGTTGTTCAGACCTTATGACCATTTCTCCATGATAGCATATATATGCCCTAAAGCTAAGCAAGTAAGCAAGGACTGAACTAATAGGAAAAAAGTTCAAAACATTTTGGTGCTACTATGTACTAGGCACTAGTGGGTTCTATTCCACACATCACCTCCCTTAATCCATTCTCATAAAAACTGCGAGACTGGCACCACTAGCCACCGTTACAGGTTAGGAATTAAGTTATCCCTCAGAGGAATTAAGTTCCTCAGAGGCTCAGAGGAATTAAGTTATTTCCTGAAGGTCACACAAGTGACACTGGCAAAGCTAGAATTGGAATCCAGGTGTTTGTCACTCTTTTTTCATTCTTTACTGCACCGTTGCGGCATGAACGGTAGCTTAATAATGATCTCTCCTCATGTACTATCCCCTCACCGCCCGACAAAAAACTTTGGTTTGATGGTTTCTTATTTACAGTTGGTTAATCTGGGGGAAAATGAGGCAAAAAATGGGGACACTTTTGAGGGTGGAGGAGAATGTACTTGTAAAATGGCCTATATTAGTGTCTGACAAGGAAGGGAAGGGAGTTTACTCAAAGACTGTCAGATACAGCAATTACACTGAAGCTTTATAAAAATGTCACACACTCTGACTCTACTGGAGAAAACCCCTGCTGGAAGTTCAGAGTGGCGCCGGCAGCTAATGCATGAAGTCTGCTATTCTAGGCTGTGCTGGCCCCAGCCCACCCACTGTGGGCTCTTCACTGCCCCTCACAACTGTCCACCCAGAGCCTGCCTTGTTCCTCTCCTGGACATATGCTCTCTATTCCCACACTGTGTTCCTGCAGCTCAGAGCTCATTTTTTAAAGAGCAACAGCATGAAACTGACAACCTTATGCAGCTTGACTTCTCCTTCTAGAGGGTTGAGAAGAAGCATTATTTGCATTTTAAGATACCAAGTGCCAGGTACAGAGACAAGTACTACTGATAAGATTAACTGAGAAACTGCTGGGCTAAAAGCCAGTTTAAACCATATACTAAATTTTAAATTCTAAGTCTTCAAATGACTCAAATTTCCTGAAGAATTTAACTTTGAAAAGTTTTTGGTGGTTAAAAGCTGTTCGTCATTAATACATCAAAACCCATGTGATTTGAAATTGTAATATTGTAGTTACTATATTGTTTATAATCTTTTAAATTGATTTTGGGAAAAAACATGCTTTTTTTTTTTTTTTTTTAATCTCAAAGGGCCTTAGATGATCTTGTCTAACTGTCATTTTACAGAAGAGTAAACTAAGGCCCAGAATGGTTAACTGACTTGCCTAAGGCCATACAGCTAGCAGTGTTGGAATAAGCACTGGAATCCAGGATTCCTGGCTTCTAGTCAAGCTCAGTAATGCCATATTATCTCCCCGGTTTTTCTTACTTTCTTATCTGAAACAATGGACACATTCTCATTTAAAGAAGAATTTGCACCAACCTGATTCTAAAACATGTTGTAATGTCTAGAGCCGCTTTTTAGGCAGGAGAGAAACAGTAGGGGGAAAATAAATGTCACAATTTCTAGTTTCTGAGATCTCTAGTAAACAGAGTAACACTGTGTCTCCATTTTGACAGCTGTGGCAAGTTTAGATTGAATAAACTGAAATAATGGAATCATCTATTCCTCAATCACAGATTATATCTGTGTGAGTTGAATGGATGAGATTACTTTTGAAGTAAACAAGTAGCAAGGTCCTGGCTGCAGAATCATCATATCGTCATGTCTATACAACTCTTTTCTTCAAGTACAAGACTATAAGCACAAAGCAGCAACTACCTCAGAGGGGAAAGGAATAAAAATACTAACCTACATGAAATCACCTACGCAGAGAGGGGATTTCTGGTAAAGTCAGCTGAGGCAAGTTTTCTAAAAGGGACAGGAAAGACAAATGGACTGGCTATGTGACTTTAGACAAATACCTCTTTTACTTCATCTTTACAGTTTGCCCTTTCCAGGGGTGAGGATGAGGCAGAGTTTATGTAGCATTTGAGTACTTATAAAAGATGATATTAAAATGAGAATTAAAAGAGTTTCTTGATTTGGTAATATTATTCTATAGCTTTAAATACTCTTTGGAAATAGGTAGGATATAAATTCTAAAAA
Organism: Phocoena phocoena; assembly: GCF_963924675.1. Lineage (NCBI taxonomy): Eukaryota > Metazoa > Chordata > Mammalia > Artiodactyla > Phocoenidae > Phocoena > Phocoena phocoena. Next base: position 36,561,178 of record NC_089232.1, on the reverse strand, counting down.
AGGTACTTTTAACCTAGATGTTCAAGTTACCATATATCATTCAATTATATGCTCATCAGATGGAGAAACCTTACCCTAAGACAATGAGTTCACCGTATTTTACTGGTGCTTTGGATGGATGATTTTCTTGATCAGGAGAAAACATGAGCTTGGCTGTTTTTCTCAAATCTCTGTTCACTGATCAGGAGCCTTGGGACACCTTTTGCATTATTTCCTAGAGGGGAAAAGTTTTCATTAATAATTTGAACAATGAATTTCAGTTTAAATAAAGATGTTCTTTTCTAGCAGTCTTTGTAAGCACAATATTATGTACATAATATATAAAGTATGTGACATTTTCCCCAATAATGGTTATATATTTGATATAACCCTTTAAATACATTAAAAATGTAAATTTAGCAACTTCTGGTTCCAGGGAGATGAAGTAGACATTATTTTCCCTACTATTTCTGTTAATTATAACTAAAAACCCTGGACATTATATATAATACATAAGAAGACTCTGAGAAGTAGAGAGAAGGCAGAATAGTTAGGGGCCTCCGGGTCCAAGGAATGACTCAGTGGCGAGTTCTCTGGGTTTTCTTTTTGCCTAATATAATCCCAGACTTGGAGCTGAAGAATCTAGCAACCTGGAAATACCAACTGGCAGACAGAAAAAACAAACAAACAAACACCTGACAAATGCCTGGCCTCCCTAATCGAAGGAACAAGAAAACAGCAGCCTTAGCAAGACAGAAAACTTTTGACAATGACTGCTCTACTGCAGCCAACACCACAGAAAACACTGTGACCCTACCACCACCTTCACCGGCAAGGCCTGAGTGGGGAGCCCAGACTTCTACCTCATGAGGCCATAATGAGGCAGCCTGACCTCCCCTGGCCCTGGCCCTGCCCCTGCCACAGGTAGTGTCAGAGCAGGCCAAGTAGAAAGCCAGCACTTCCAGCCTGTTGGCTAGTAACATGCCCCCTCCTATGCCCTAGTGGTGTCAGTGGAGACCACAGGGAGCCTGGACTTCCATCCTGGACTCGGCAGGATCTCCTTCCCTCAGGTGTCAATGGAGGCTGAGGAGGGAACCTGGACTTCCATGTCCACCTGGCAGTAAAACAAAGAGGCTCCCCCTCTTCCCCTGACAAAGCAATGTGAGGAAAAGCCAGTGAAAAGAGAAGGTCTGGATAATATCCAGTGTCAGAACTTAATACAAAAATGTCCAGGTTTCAGAGAAAACCCACTTATTATATCAAGGACTAGACAGAATTAAAACAATGTAAAAAGATAATCAACAGATGCCAAAACTTAGATGACACAGATGTGAGAATTATCTAACAAAGATTTTAAATCAGTCATGATAAAAATGCTTCAGTAATCAATTACAAACAAGCTTGGGATAGACAAACAAACAAACAAAAAAAATAGAAAGTCTCTGCAAAGAAACAGAAGATATATAAAGCTCACTGGATGGGCTCAACCCAGAATGGAAGGAATGTAGTAAAGGATCAGTGAACTGGAAGACACAAAGTACCCAGTGTGAACAACAGAGAGAAAAATAGACTGGGAAACAAAAAACAGAAAAAAACAGAGCCTCATGGACCTGTGGGGCTACAGCAAAAGATCTAAGATTTTTATCACCAGAGTCCAGAATGAAAGGAGAAAGAGTGGAGCTGAAAAAGTACTAAAAAATAATGACTGAAACTCATCAAATCTGAAAAGAGAAACAAAACCACAGATTCAGGAAGCTGAACAAATCCCACACAGGATAGAACTAAAGAAATCTATGCCAAGACACATCAAACTTTTGAAAACTAAAGGCAAAGAAATTTTCTTAAAAGCAGTCAGAGAAAAACTACACCCTACCTATGGGGGAAAAACAATTAGAATGACAATTTTTCACCAGAAACTATAGAAGCCAGAAGAAAGTAGCCCTTTTCAAGTGCTGAAGGGAAATAACTATCAACCAGATTCCTACACCCAACAAAAATGGAGGGGAAATCAAGACATTCTCAGATGAGGGGAAATTAAGAGAATTTGTCACCAGCAGATCTACTCTAATAGAATGGCTAGAGGGAATTCTCTAGACAGAAGATAAATAAGAAAAAAAACTTGGAACATCAGAAAAGAGAAAGAACATGGTAGTAAAAATATGGGTAAATAAGCTTTCCTTTTCTTGAATTTTCTGTATTAGGTTTGACGGTCAAAGCAAAAATTTTAACTGTCCTATGTAGTTCCAAATGTATGTAAAGGAAATATTTAAGGCAATTATTTAAGGTAATACATATATTGTACTCCTGGGCGTTTCTCGCAAAGAAATCAAGACTTATGTTCACACAAAACTTGTACATAAATGTTTATAGCAGTTTTGTTTGTAATAGCCAAAAACTGGAATCAACCCAGATGTCCTTTACTGAGTGGATGATTAAACTGTGGTACACCCATACTATGGAATAGTACCCAGCAAGAAAAAGGAACAAACTATTGGTACATGAAACAACATGGACAACTCTCTAGAGAATTATGCTGAGTATAAAAATCTAAGCTCAAAAGGTTACATATGATTCCATTTATATAACATTCTTAAAATGACAAAATTATGGAAACAGAAAACAGGTAAGTGGTTGCCACAGGTTAAGGAGGGGGGAAGTAGGAGGGAAGTGGGCGTGGCTACAAAAAGGCAACAGGAAAGAACCACAGTGGTGATGGAAATATATCTGTATCCTTATCAATGTCAATATTCTGGCTGTGATATTGTACTATATAGTTTTGCAACTATTACCATTGGGGGGAACTGTGTAAAGGGTACAAAGGATCTCTCTCTCTCTCTCTGTATTATTTCTTACAACTGCATATGAATCTACAATTACCTCAAAATAAAAAGTTTAATTAAAAATATAAATTTGACACATGTATGAAAAACAAAAGACTAGCACTTCTGATAAGCTAGAAAAATCACTACAATAAATAATCCCCACAATACTATGATGTCTATTTTATCAGAAGTTTAATGGGACCAGGTACTTCCTATATCTATTCTCTCCATGGTCATCCTGATAGCCCTGTTATGAAGGTTTCACAAGAAAACTTTTCTAGCTAACCCATGAAAGTCTCTTGTTTTTATCCTTCCACTAATTGGTTTCATAAGCAACTCATGAATGAAAAATGCCTACTTGCCTTTTTCTACATTACAGTAAAATATGCTTGTACAGCAACACTTCTGGAAAGAAGGCAACACAGAATATTTGTAGCCCTTGGGCTTCCCCAGTGGCGCAGTGGTTGAGAGTCCGCCTGCCAATGCAGGGGATACAGGTTCGTGCCCCGGTCTGGGAAGATCCCACATGCCACGGAGCGGCTGGGCCCATGAATCATGGCCACTGAGCCTGCGCGTCCGGAGCCTGTGCTCCACAACGGGAAAGGCCACAACAGTGAGAGGCCCACGTACCGCGAAAAAAAAAAAAAAGAAAGAATATTTGTAGCCCAATGAGTAAGAACAAGTAAAAAAACAAGGCTTAGCTTTTTTGATGCCCTTTTATTCCCTTGTAACTGACATACACATTTAGACCAGCAATCCAGACAAACACACTTTTTTGTTGGTAAATTTTAAAATTGCTTATTAAATTAAAGAAATGACACATTTGTAAAGAATTACTTTAAGAAAAACATTTCCTTCAAATATGCTATAAAATCTTCTCATCTCCCCAGATGAATTTGCTTTTGATGACCAGATTTTAATATATTAAATTGTTCGAAGTTTACAGAAATCAATATATAGGTATAGCACCATAATTATGAGACATTAGGTTTGTGCAGAAATGTTCACTTAAGTAAAATAAACTATACTGATCAAATACCCCATTTAGAAAAAGAAACTGATGTGAAGCTAACTAAATCCTTCAATGTAAAAATGTAAAAGTTTTAAGAAAAATTAACTAAAGAACAATTTAGTTCCATATAACAAGACCATCTAATCTACACTGCATCATATTTTAATATATGAACATGTATCCATATCTTTTCTCCCCTAAAGAAGCATTCCATTTTAAAAAGCTAAGCAGAAGCTTAACTAGAGGTTTTAAATGTGGTCTTCTTAGACAATTAAGGTACTGCCGTCAAACATGAAAACATTGCTTTGACACACTTCTGACCAAGAGCAGCAAGAATTAAAATTTTAATAAGAATTAAATTGAAATTTTAAATTAAGTTTTAATAACACTGCTTTGTCTTGATTCAGATTCTTTTTTAGAGTTACTTTCTATTTTTAGGAAGTGGGGGGTTTTCATTTATAGTAGCAAAACATTTCCTTAAAAAGAACTTATTTAAAGAAGTCAATTTCAATAGCATTAATAGGATTAGTAAGTACACATATATGGCAAAAATCTGAAAATGATACATGAATGTCCATATTTGGCTGATATTAGTTTAAAGCATGGCTAGCAAGTATTAGCCTATGTTCCAGTTCTAACTCTCTCTTTGAACAAAGTAATCTGTTTCCTCAACTCTAAAGATGAAGGGACTAAAGTAAAATGAAGATAATTTTGGAGGTGGAAATATGTAAGAGACCATCTGGTCCTAACATAAGAATTTACAAGTAATGTGCACATGGCCCTATAGATTTAGTCCTATTGCCTCTATAGAAAAAGGAACAAATTTTAGATTTGACAAGGAATTAGTAGAGTAGGGCTGGTGTATACTCACCATTCTATACTTTCTAGAACCGCTGGCCAAATGAGCCAAGAAAAATAACATATTCCCAATTATTCTTACTCTGGTTAGGTCCCTTAGAAGGTCTGATTTGGTATATTTTATCAGTGATATCAAAATTTCAATCACAGGAACACAAACTTGGCTTCTACTTCTGTATCTAATAATCTAAAATCTGTAATAAAGTACTTTAGTAGTACTGGTTATGTATAATCCTAAAGCCCAGCAGCTAGATAGTGCTCTTGCATTCACTCTCTTTATATAATCTCTGTGTTTTGAAATCTGAATAATATACAGATTTCTTCAAAATCAATTCCTTAAGTCATGCTCCTGAGAACATGAAATGGGTATATACATAAAGTATTTATATTCTAATGCCTCAGTCACAGGCCCCACCTGTTGGTATTAAGTTAGTTGGTCTGACCCCATATATTCAGTCCTACCCCAAGGTGATCTAGCACAAAGAATATGAAATAGCACCATTAGTTCTACATGAGACTTGAAAAAAATGATAAAGAAAACCTTGCTAAGATATTAATAAGGCTGTTTTCTATAATATCTATTACTTTGAAGCTCTGCTTGATGCTTGAAAACTAAGCATGCTGTTCTCATCAGCAGGGACCTTCCCAAGTTAAACAAATTTTTAAAAGAAATATATTCTGGAATAGTGTTGTTTTTTGTGTGGGCAAGGAAAATACGAATAATTAGCCATAAAAAATATATTTCTTAGAAATAGTCTCATTAATTTGACTGATACAACATTCTAATCATTTGTTCTTTAAAGCCCAGTGAAATACAATTGTTTTCTTATCAAGTCTTTGCAAAGGAGACTCTCCATAATAGGTAATTGTCAGTTTTACCTTAAGAAGGAAATCTGGGAAACCAATCTTTGTCCAAATTGCTCCCTCAACATAACACTTTTCTTTTCTTTTTTTTACATTGCACACAGCCTTTTTGCTTGCTTACTAAATACTAAACACAAGTACAAGATTCCTGTCCTGAAAAATAAAAAGAAGCAAAACAAACACTAAGCAAGGGACAAAACAGATCTTAGGAAGATGTTTACATAATCTTTTGAACACTCCTATTTTGGCGGGCAAGTGAGTAGGCATAAGGGGTGCTGGGGAAAAAAAGAAAATGTTTTAAAACATGAAAATGTTATAAAGCTTCTTTATGGTGAAAAATACAACGTGGATTGCATATATTATCTCTGATGAAACAGATTTCCATCTACACTAGAGTTCTCCTGTGGTTGATTTCAAAAGGATGACTCAAACAGAAGGAACTGTTTTCTTATATTTGTGGTAGAGCCATTTTATGAAACCAATTTAGCTGATGATTGGAGGGAGGTAAACTTATAGCAGCTGCTTGATAAGAGTGAAAAATTAATCACCTTCTTCCTTCTTTCACAACCAGCAGGATTAATAAGCAGCATTTTTCCATAAAAGGAGAGGAGGGATAGGAGAAATAATGGTGTCAGCTGTAGGAGTACGAAGTTACTACTTTACTTTCTGTCGGTGTCTTCTGGCTTCTGAGTATAGCACTGAAGGAAGTGAAGGCCATGTTCCCCTTCTCAGGATACAGGGCATCCCCTGGACAAACTCCCAGCCTCCCCTTTTAAGGTGGCCAAATGACATGCTGATATTCTATCAGCTACAGGGATAACATATTTTCATCCTGATGGGAAAGCAATGAACATCCTTCCCACAGACAGTATTTGTTCCTCTAAGCTAGGGTTTCTCAGCCTTGGCACTACTGACATTTTGACATGGGGGCAGGGGGCTGACCTGTGCATTTTAAGAAGCTCAGCAGCACCCCTGGTTGTAATGATCAAAAATGTCTCACCTTCCCACACTCCATCCCCTAACTTCCTCTCCATTCTTCTTCACTCTCAGAGCCACTGAGAACAAACGGGATAACAATTTTTTTTTCAGAGGGGAATTTCCCATACTTTTGGTATAATGCTTGGTACATATCAAGGTATTTAATAAACATTTGCTTACTACCATAATCATACTGATGTCTTAAAAGGTTATTACTAAGCCTTGTGATAGTGAAGGCAATGGCTTTGAAGCTGCAATTTCAGTATTTTATCAGACTTGAAAAGAGTGGCTGGGAGTGAGAATGGGAGAACTATCATCTTACCTTGATGGTGATTAATTATTAATATTTCTGTGCATTTAAAATATTTTAGTATTGTAGCAACCTCTCTCAAGTGGTTGAAGGGACTGGAGTTGGGGTGGCCAAAGAAGTAGCTATAATGCCAGTGCTGGGTAGCCTGACATTTAGAGAAAGGCTAATCTGTGGAGGCCAGATAAGGAAATATCTTCTTGACCTAGGGGACCCATACCTAGAGAAACTAGAAGTAGGCTTTGGAAAGCATAGGGGAATGCTTTTAAATCAAAAGGCGTATCAATCTGAATCAAACTTAGATTAAGGTCTATTTTGTACTTGCACAGAATGTTAATTAGCAAAGTGCTTTCTCATAAGATTATTTTATTTGACCTTCACAATAGCCATGTGAATTAGGTAGGAAAGTCTTACTAACTCCATTTTCCAGACAGGGAACAGAAGTTGTCAGTCAGAAGGGCCAATGACTGGTTCAAGGCCACACAGGTAATATTTGGCAGAGCTAGCTGAAACCCATATATTAATTAAACATACATTATTTAACTCATTTAATTTCTATCACAACTATATCAGGTATAATCATTTATCCCCATTTGATAAATGGGAAGACTGACACTCCTAGAAGTTAAGTAGTCCAGGTTTTTTGATACCACTAATCACACCCCAAACAAGGTTGGGTGGGGCTGACTCCTAAATAAGAGCAAGAGACCCTATTATGGGGCCATTTAGGAGAGAGACTAAAAAGTATAATAAACTCTAGACAAGTTACACTCCAGCATACACTAGTCACAACTATGCAACTATGACTAGGGCTTTTTGAGATTTGAAATTTTGTCACTTCCTCAATGCTCATTGTATTTGTCAACCCTGTTTCCTGGTAGTGACCAACAACAAAAACATCAGTAAACAGTGGACTTTGCACGCTTATTTTAAAAATGAGGAGGGGAGAAAGGAACCCAAGGGGAAAAGCAGGGTATTACACTAAGACAAATTCCTGGCACCACCAGGAAGAAAAAAACGTGTAGTAGAAGAGAGTCCAGATAGCCTATGGACAGAAGCCTTCATGCACTCCCAGAAAAGTGACAGCCAAGAGAAAACTGCAGGGCAGTATTCCTGACTGGGGAAGGGGGTTTAAATACAACCTTGCCACCCCACTCCAAAATGATCACTTAATTCCCCACATCTAGAAAATGTGTTTTAAAAGACACAACTAAGGACTCAAACATTTTTACTGTCTCTGCCCATGCTTGGTCTGTATTTAACTCTTTTAGACTACCAAAGTTCCTAAAATGATAATATACTTCTCAGAAAGCAAGACTAGAAATTCCCCTAGATTTAACCGCTAAAGTCTCAAAGAAAATTCTGCAGAATGCAGCCAATTCAGTGGGATTAGCTAGCTACTTGGAACATAAAACATCTGATAAAAGTATACTCATTGGAAATTCTATAGTTTTCTAAAGTCAGCATCCAACACTGGCAGGCAACTCATGCTTGTGCTACCCTTTTCTCATAGTGTCCAACACTTCCTGGGTTTTGTCTCTGTGCCAAGCACTGTTCTAAATACTTTACATGTATCAACTGATTTAATCCCAGAACAACCTTATGAGGTAGGAACTATTATATTCCTTGTTTAATAGATAAGAAAACCAAGGTTACAACTCAAACTCTAGCCAGTACTCTGGAACTGCTGAAACAACTGAGTTTCAAATGAAAAGTTTTAAAAAAAAAGGGCAGTGGTTAAGACTCCACGCTCCAAACGCAGGGAGCCTGGGTTCGATCCCTGGTCAGGGAACTAGATCCTACAGGCATGCCACAACTAAGGAGCCCGCTTGTTGCAGCTAAGACCCAGTGCAACCAAATAAATAAAATTAAATAAAATTAAATGAAAAGTTCATGGGGGGTGGGGAGGAAAGAACTACATTGGGAAACTAAACAACAAACAAGAAAATCCCCCAACTCTTTTTCTAATATAATGTATTAAAGAGTGAGAGTTTACATAAATGCTACAGTCCTAATATGGGATAAACTTCTATAATATTGACTATTTAAATTTTCTTAGTAATTCCATTTTAAAGCTGAGTTTAAAAGTCCCTTGGATAAAATTTAAATTTGAAAAAAGTGAATAAAATGGATTTTTCTCAACCACTTTAAATCTATACCAACCTATGAAATTAAAAATGGAATATGGAGTCCATGTTCCACAAAAAGTATGGTGCAATGATTATTTTTGGACAGTTAGGTTACTCTAGAATAATCTGGGTTTTCTCTAGTCCTTATTTTTATTAAAACACTGACCAAATTACACGCATTTTAAAAAGGCAACAACAATAGCCTCAAAGTACCTACCCCAAGGTACTTATTAATTATAAAGGAGAAAATAGTAACTTCACAGTGGGAGCAACCTGGGAGACACCATCTTAACTGATCAAGGTTAACATCATCTGTAATAAAACATTCTGATAGCATGTATTCCCTGATTATGATGCACTAAAGCCACATCACTTCGGTGGTTATGCTGCCAAAAATTGTATAACCTGGATCTAATCAGGAGAACACATGAGACGAACCCAAATTAACAGACATTCTACAAAATAACTATCAGTAATCAAAGTGCCAAGGTCATGAAAAACAAGGGAAGACTAAGAAACTCCCAGATTGGAGATTAAGGAGCTGCAACAACATGGGATATGGGATCAGGAATTGGATCCTGGAACAGAAAAAGGACATTAGTGGAAAACTGGCATTTGACTATGTCCTATAGCTTAGTGAACAATATTGTACCAATATTAATTTCCTGGTTTTGATAATTATACTCTGGTTATATAGATTGTCAACATTAGAGGAAGCTGAGTAAAGGGTATATGTAAACTCACTGCATTATTTTTCCAATTTTTCTGTAAGGCTAAAATTATTTCAAAATAAAAATTATAAACAAAAAGATAATAAAAATAGAAAACAAAATAGCCCTCCAAATTTAATAAAAATTTAAAAACAAAAAATTTAATTTAAAAAATGCATTCATGATTCAAAGTTTGCTTCCTTTCAGCCCTCTCACAACCTAAAGGTTCAAGATTTCCATTTATGCTGGCCCTGTCAAGTCAGTGTCTGGTCTCATGTTCTTTCTCTGATATGAAACTGCCCCATCCACAGCCTCTTTGGTGAAGAAAGTTGTTAACTACACAAGTGTGGCCACTCATTGGACTGAGTGATACCTGAACAAAAGTGATGCATACTGATCTGAATTTGGCACAATCATGCTTCACAGGTTTTTCTTTTTAAAAAGGTACGACATAAGGGCAATTTACTATTGAATGCTCTAGGTGGCATCATTAGAAAACACTTTGTATATGAATTATATCATAGCTTCTGAATTAATGCTCTACACTGAAACCTCTAACAGTATTTGAATTTGAGTTCTAGCCACCTACACACATTAATCTTGGTCTTAAAGAGTATATAAAAGGGAACAGAAGGGGGAGCTGGAAGAAAGAAGAGTTGGGAAGCATCAGCCCTGGGTAATTTTGACAGATTTCATTTAAAATAAAATTTTGAAAATTTTATTTTCAAGAAATAAAAAGTCAAATACTTTCCTGAATTATTCACTAATTATTTCATCATGATACTGCGTTCTTCAAACTAAAGAGAGACTTGTGAAGGACTAAGCTATGATTGCCTAGGGCCAACCCTGAGAACTCTGGCCCTTGACAGTCATGAGGGCTCTATCAATGGTCCTTCACGAATTCTCAAACCTACAAACCAGTCCTGTAACACATAATCTTCCATCTAAAAACTGGGGGCAATATTTTCCACACCTCATACGATTTTGTCACTAGAACTGAATGCGAACAACAAAGCTGCACGGAGATTTGTATGTTGGGTCATCTGCTTGATTCATTCACAAAATATCCAAGTCACAGAATTTTGAGTCTCTTAAAATTATTAAAACTGTGAGAGTTAAACCAGTGATTTTCAAGGTTCTAATGCCACGTTAAAATAAAAAAAATCAGGGGCTTCCCTGGTGGCGCAGTGGTTGAGAGTCCGCTTGCCGATGCAGGGGACACGGGTTCGTGCCCGGTCTGGGAGGATCCCGCATGCCACGGAGCGGCTAGGCCCGTAAGCCATGGCCGCTGGGCCTGCGCGTCCAGAGCCTGTGCTCCGCAGCGGGAGGGGCCACAACAGTGAGAGGCCTGCGTATCGCAAAAAAAAAAAAAAAAAAAAAATCAAGTATTTGTTAAATGTATTTAGTTAGGCATACAAAGTTGGTGTTGATAATAACTGTTAACTTATGGTGATGCTGCCTCATCACTTAATATTTAACTATTTCCTCAGAGATGCATCTTCATTTCTGAATATCTAAACAAATGTTTATAATCTGTTCTTTGTAGGTAACTTTGATACCATGTAGAAAGTTCTAATTTTCTACTGCTCATAATATATAACAGACCCTGAAATATAATCAGAAGCCTCAAAGATCATTGCAATTAGTTTCAAGGTTGAATGCTATACAAGTGACTGATTCTCAATAGTGGAAAAAACTACATCTAAATCAAATAAGATTTAGTATATGTATTTCTTGCTCTTACAGGGAAGTTAACTTCAACTCTTTTATAGTTTCACAATTCCATTATAAGCTCTATTAAAAAGGAGTAGGAAAAGAAAAATGTAGTTGAAAATTCAAATTACAAATGAATCTCCAGTATTTTTTCTAACAGTAAAATCAGCTACCCATAGAGAGAAGTCATTGTTAAAAGATGACAACTATTATAATCTCACTAATGAACAAAAGTTTCATGTTATGAGTTTTAATTTTTCTTTGGTTCATGAAAAGTTCTCAAAAGTAACAGCAGCTGATCTTTCTTTGACCAAATCATAATGTTTTCCCCATAAATTTTTATAGCAGTAATTTAGAGACATTGTGTGTGGGAGGCTAAGAACATCTATTTTTTAGCGGAGTGAATATTTTAAATCACTCAGTATGGTATTCCTATTTAACTCTTTATCAGGAAAATAATACATACATATAGCTTGGATATTTCTATAAATTTCCTCTTTCCACTCTGATTATTGTTACAGTATCACATTACAAATACCCCGATTAGGTAACTTACGATCAAATTTTCCTCCTAATTTGCAACTTTTCTATTGTTGCTGACTTGTTGTATACATACACAAGAGAATGAATACTTTCCCCTCACGAATAGATTAGAATATTTGATAAAAAATGAACACATATTACTGGGCAGCATGTCAGTATTCTAGCAAACATTCAGTTTTTTCATGAATTTTCAATTTAAAAAATCTTAGTTATACCTTTTCTTCTAATGAAAATAAAATGCTTCAGAAAAGAACACTGCTGGGAACTTATAACTGTTCATCTTCTAGCAGAAAGAGCCTTACTCGCCGCGCCCCCCCACCAATCAATCATCAGATCTAAAATTATTAAATCTCTTCCTACCACATCAGAGAAGAACAACAAAACATTCAGGTAGAGACATTACCTAAAATTCTTACAAAGCAAGACTCTCAATATTTCCATAAATTCTTTATAAATTTTCCCTACCTTATAAAAATGTTTAAATAGTAAACTGTAGTTATCTCAAGGCCTAGATCTCTTTGAGAGGACCTCAGGAGATTTATGGTCAAAAAACTAGATTCTGAATAAACTGTCAACAGCTAACCAAAGTACAATGACAGCACCATCATTCTGGCTACCAAACGATTTCCTTCAGAGAGCGACGTAATTCTCAAATTTAATAATTGAAAAGAAAACAATGGACAACACTGAGTTCCAAAGCATGTTAAAAACTAAATACTGTAGCTTGGATTGGAAAAATACTGCAAATGAAAAGTTTTCAGTTTTCTGCTGACCAACAGTCAAAAGGCAATAAACCCCTGTAGTTATCTGCCTTACGCTTTCTTAAAGACTAATAAGAGGTTAAGATTAATAGTCTAAACCTCCCTAAAAACACAAAATCCTTGGAGCCTGAGATTTATTCAACCCTTTTTCTAAGAGGGAAGGAAATATAATTTATATATAACATACTTCTAAAACTGAATGTGAAAAAAATGTGAAAAAATTAAATATAAACCATCTGATAATTCAAATCATTCCTTTTACAACCCTACCTTTAACCCAAGCACTGACAATGTGACACTTAAAATTAAGCCACAGAACACCTACCTCTTTATTCCATCGCTATTATCACAAGTAAGATAAACAACCTTCTCACCAGAGGATAAAATCCAGATAGTACTAAAGCATCTTCCAATTACACGTGGAATCACACACAGAATAGCAGTCTGCTCAGTGCTTTCACTTAAGCACCTTCATAATATATGTGGGTGGGTCTGTGTTATGCAAAATAGGTAAACACTATATAATTTTAGATTCTATTGGCTGAATTGAGAATTCACTTCTCCTCCCGCCTCCCTAAGGAAGTCTGTGTCCCAAAAGGGAAGAAACGGAAGTAAGAGGAAAGCACGGAACAATTTTTAACACTGGCTGAATTTCAAGTTATGGAATAAGGTACCTCAAAAGGGAGTATTCTATTTCTTAAAAGGCTGACTGAATTAACTACATAAATGCTCTCTAAAAATGTCGGAAATATAACTAAGATACTGAACTATGTTTTCATGATAAGAGTAATAGTCTATTTTAACAGATTTAGTATAATACTCCATCTGTTAAGAAATTAACACTCCATTTAAAAAAAACTGAAGAATCAATACCACTCATATGTAAAGAAAGAGTACCCTTTTAGAACTATCAAATGAAGCATATTTTTTTGGTCTTGTTATAAAAAACTACATTATCCCAGGCATAAGAACAGGTGAACATTCAATCATATTTTTAATTGATCATGCTTGTCTATTTCCAGCTTTATACTTTAAAATAGATTCACTGGGTGTTCATAAACATGGAGAAATGATAGCAGTATCCAGAGGGAGTTGGGATTGTACAAGTTTCACCAAATAGCTACTGAAGGCACCTGACTTACTGACTTAAGCTGCTTTTAGATCATCCTACTCATAAGCTTCATTTGAGGAGTTACTGCCTGCTTCTCCCAATTCCCCTGTACCTTTTCTTAAGAAATGTGTTTCCTTATGGCGAAGGGTTATACATGTAACTTGTATATTCCTCTACACAAAGGTGAACCTGTTTTGTGCTTAATTACATTTAAGTTTTTTTAAGCATGCTAAATTAAGTCCCAAGAGCAAATTCTGCTCCATACCTGTTCAATAAGCTGCATATGCAAACCATCTATACTCCTCACCCACTAAACTGTTGTTCAGCTTGAGTCTAGGGGGCGTATGCTCTTATACAAAAATACTTTTGGTAGCCCTAGGTCTAATAATATCTTGTCACAAAATGAACCCTCTTCTAGCTTATAGCTACAAGTCTACTTCTGTTGCTACCCAGCATTCCATAACTGTGTCACATCCCCTGAAGCTATTCTTGTGTAAATCTGCATACTGTTTCTTTTGCTCATTCTCTGGCAGCAGGCCCACTTAGGTTACTGTAAAGTAAATCTGCTCAGGTAGTCTGCTTTTGTCCAATGTAGATACATGTTCGGTTCAGGAAACCTATTTGTAAAAATGATCTGGGCATATTCTAACATTTTGCTATTTGGTGATCCTGCCATGTCATGTGCTTCTAGGCTGATGAAACTGCTCAAGAAGCCGGACATGACAGGTCCAATACTTATACTAAACAGAATGTAGTTGTTATTGACTATGCCTTAAACTTGATTCCACAACAAAACCTGAGGACCTGCCATTCTTTAGACCAACATATTGACCTCAATTTTGGGAGTGTATTTCTTGCTCAACTCCTAAGGCAGTCAATATATCAATAGCTTATATACTATCATAATGACTTAATGATTAAAAATAGAGCATTTAAGAGTATAAAAATTCCTTACATATTTCAAGCTCTGTATTTATACCAAATAATCTCCTGAAGGAATATATTTTTCTTAAAGAGCTCTAAAAAGACATTAAGGACAAAACCTCCCTATTTACTAAGTGAGTATGATGAGCAATTTTTAAATGGGACAAAGACCCATATTCATAAGGGAAAAGGGCTAGAATTAAATTTTTAAGTTTTTCTTTCCCAATTTGAATTGACTAGTTACCTGTTTTTTTTTTTTTCTTTTCACATGCGATTTATTTACAATGATGTCGATTAAATAACATCATGGAAGCCAGTCAAATACAAAAATAAAACATTAGGTAGCTTTGTTGGCTGGTATGAATCAAAGTTACCAAACTCTGGCAGATGGACCTTAATCTCAATGACCTTTCCCCCACTCTTCTTCCATATCTGCCTTGGCTTACAGGTGTCAAACTTCCTTGTCCTCACCTACAATATCTGAACTTCTGGCACTTATCTCAGTTGGGCTCAGAGACCAACAAAAAACTTTCAGTACCCTGAAAACTTTAAAAAATCAATCCAGAAGAAAACTAAACAAAACAAAGTATACTTACCTCACAATTTCTATGCCTTTTTCAGATGTTTCTTTTCTCATGTCCTATTTTTCTTATGTGTTGTAGTTTAGGTTTTGATTTTACCTTTGGACACAACTGACCTCTGAGAGCTTGCTTCTCCCCTAATGATCTCTGAATACTTCTGAGGATGCAATCAAGGACTCATTCCTCCTATAGTCCCTTTACCTCTAGCCACACCCACAGCAGGCTTATAAATTATTTCATCCTTTAGTTCCACCTCACCGGTGACAGCTATGTCATGTTCCTCTAACCCATAAGGCAAATTCACATAGATGGCCTTGGCTATTCCCCAATAGCGTTTACTGAATATCTACATGTGCCCAGTTTTTTACTTGCCAAATGCATCTAACTCTCACCCTTTTGAGGAAAAGGTATTTGGGGCCTAAGATTTTTCAACAAGGCATGTCTTCCTTGTTTAGGGGCAGGAAGAAGAAGAAGAAAAACATCACTGGTATTACTGTATCATATAACCACTTATTAAAGCTGGAAAGAACCCTAACGAATATCCTCTCAGCTTACTCAGTTTTCAATTCCCTCATTTTATAGATGAGGAAAATCTACAACCAGAGAGGGTAAGGTATTTGATTAAGTCATAGGACTAAGTAGTGGAGCCAGCTAATAGACCTTTTGACTTCTGTTAGGTTGTTTCATTAGTTTTGGAGGCAATACTACAAACACTAAAGAACAGAGCAGGCAGCTAACAAGTAACTCATACCTTGTACCATAGTATTATCACATGAGATGGCCAAGTATTTACCTTTAGCTCTATTATTTGCTGTGTGTTGTTACTTTATACCATAAAGAAAAAGCTGAAAATTAGACAAATAAAAGTTTGATGATGTGCATACCATGGAGATTTCTTTCTTTTTGCTCACCAGATGGGTCATGCCTCCCCGAACTGGTCACACTCCCGCTTTGTTGGCTTTGCTAACCTGGAAGTCTCCCTAAACAAACCAAAGAAATCTAGATATCAAAAGCACTGCATTAGATAACCCACAAAATGGTATATATCTATATCCAGATACAGATATATATGGTATATATCTATATCCAGGTACAGATATATAAAGAACTCTTGTAATTAAATAATAAAAATATAAATAATCCAACTAAAATTTGGTAAGGGAATCTGAAAAAAGACTTCTCCAAAGACATACAAATGACCAATGACTACAGGAAAAAAAAAAATGCTCAACATCAATAGCCATTAGGGAAAGGTAAATCAAAACCATAATGAGATACCATTTCGCACCCACTAGGATGGCTATCATCCATAAAAGAAATATTGTCAAGGATGTGGAAAATTCAAAATCAAAATCACTGCTGGTAGGAAAGTAAAAAGTGCAGTCATTTTGGAAAACAGTCTGGCAATTCCTCAAGAGATTAAACACAAGGTTATCATATGACCCAGGAATTCCACTCCTAGGTATATATTCAAGAGAAATGAAAACATATGTCCAAAGACTTGTGCATGAATGTTCATAGTAGGATTATTCTTAATAGCCAAAAAGTGGAAACAACCCAAATGTCCATCAACTGATGAATGGATAAATAAAACGTGGCACATCCATACAACTGAATGTTATTTGGCAATAAAAAGGAATAATATACTAATACATGCTACAACATGGATGAACTTTGAAAACATTATGCTAAGAGAAAGAAGGCAACCACAAAGGATTACATATTACAATTCCATTTATTTGAAATGTCCAGAGTAGTCAAATCCAGAGACAAAAAGTATGAGTAGTGGTTGCCTAGGGCTGGGATGGGGGTGTGGCTGGGAAGGGGTGATGGCTAAATGCTATGGGGTTTCTTTTTCAGGTGATGAAAATGTTCCAAAATTGACTGTGATGATGGTTGCACAACTCCATGACTACACTAAAAACCAATGAAGTATATATTTTACGTTGGTTAAACTGTATGGTATATAAATTACATCTTAATGAAGCTATTATAATAACAAAGAGACAAAGAAAGCATTACCACATTAAAAAAAAAAAAACAAAAAAACCTGCCATAAACTCAAGATCACTGGATGCTGGCATGCACCTGGAATTCAAATACTGCTCTTGAACTTGCTATTTCCTGAACCACAGAAACTGAGGGAAACAATCATTTGAACGTTCTACAAGATATACAAGTTTTCACAAACAGAGCTGAAGACTTTCCCAAACCACCTGCTTTTTGTACCAGAAATCTCAAAATTCACAATTAGGCTTGGAATTTCTAATTTCACATTCTGTTTCAATCTACCTTTAATTGTAGACACAGGTTTTTTGGCTTTTTTTTTTTGGTTTGGTTTTGCTGACATCTTACATCACCTTCAACGAGTTCGAGTGACGGGTGTTTCCTCTAACACCAACCAACTCATCAATTCTCTGACACCAAATGGGTATCCAAGAATTCAATTTAATTCTGACACTACCTGGAGTAAGCTTAGATCCCACAAGTTAAAGGACTCAGTCCTACAGAAGGGCCCCATTTCAGATGCCAGCTGCAAATCCCAGGCAACCCTTAATTCTGCTATAAATTGTGGGTTCCCATGACTACCTCTTCATGCTCCATAATTTACTAGAATGGCTCACACAACTCAGGAAAACACTTAACGTTTACCAGTTTACTATACAGGGAAGTATTATTTAAATATTTAAAGTATTAAACAGCTTATAGTCTTATTTGGCTAAATAGCCGAAAACAGTGAGAAAATTAATATCTAGGTTACCAGATGATGGTATCTCTCCACAACAGGATTATGAAGAGTCACCCTTCTCTCAATATTCTAGATTCCATTAAATGCTTGTTGACGATTTCTTCTACTAACAACAGCAATTATGGGCTTCCTTGCACTTTAATTAACTTAGATGTTTGAGTAATTTTCAAACTGAGGCCTGTGGTCTCCTTACTTTCACATCTAGAGTCTAATAATGCAATTACTAATCCAACATATTATTGAGCATTCACTACAATGCCAGAAGCAATAGTATTCAAACTAATGCAAAAGGTATGATTCCCTATACTACCTCTCATTTACTTATAGTTATGAAAACAAAGGTGTAAATCAGTCAGACTAACCCAAATCAGTAAAGGACAGGTACCCAATTAAAACAAAAGACAATAGATAAGGTAAGACTTCAAAGAAAAGTGTTACCACTTTGGTGTAAGAGGACCCAGGGAAAGCTTCATAGAAAGAGGGGTATTTGAGCTGGGCCTTGGGAGACAGTCTAGATTCTGGTAAGTGGAGAAAAGGCATTTCAGGTGGGAGAAACAACTTGCATCAAGATTAAAAAAGGCAAGCAGAAAAAATGTATTGTGTGCTCAGGAAAGGGTAGGTTCCCAGGAGTGAAGGGTTTGGTTAGGAGACCAATAAACAGTAAGCCTGGAAATCAGGGACCATATAACCTTCTGTAAGCTCAGTGACTGTATCAGCAAGCATTGATAAATGTACTGAATGAGATGAAGCTGAAAGGTAAAGAAGTGCCTGATATAGTGGGCCTTAAGAGTCTGGGTAGAGATTGAACTTACTCTGGAGTTAGTCCAAAGTCTTTAAATAAAGCTTTCAGAAAAGGAAGAAAACAAACTTGTATTACCTACTATGTAGCTAGTAAGAACTTTACATTTGTTAAACTCAATCTTTACAACTGTCTTATGACAGATGAGGAAATCAGGCAAAATAATTTGCTCAAGGTCATTTAGAAACTAAGTGGCAAAAGCTGACATCTGAGTTTAAACACACATCCTGTCTACCATTCTACACAGCAAAAGTCAACCAATCCATCAAGCCAGGGCCAAAAGATGTCTGGCCACAATGTCTAGGATAAAAATAATATATATTTCAAATTAAATTTTTTAGTCTGCTTATTACTACATTATGGTAAAATGGGTTTTTGCCAAATTTGGGTAGAATGTTGGGATAGTCTGACCCAAAATATAGGCTGTAATAGACACATAAAATTCATTTTGGGCATTCTTGGGAAGTCATCTCAAAGAAACAGTTATCTTTCCAAACAGATTAAACTGATATAAGAGAAGTTAATCTGAAGAGGGAAATATATGCCAATTCATTAAGATGAAATGGATGATGTAAGCCATAGAAAGCCCACAAGGACACAAGCAGCATGGCTCCTTTTCTAATTACTGCTTCTCCTCCCAATTTTTTACTGTTTATTTATGAAAATCTATATTGATGAATACAGAAGGCTGGTGTGCACTCCCTCAGCATTTGTGTATGTTAATATTCAATTTCTCCCAGAGGTAGAGCTCTTTCCCCAAGGAAGGCAGGAGACCCTTGGGGTCACCACACAGGGATGGATTTGTACCTTTCCTTTTTCTCAGGTTGATGGATCAAGAACAGATTAGTAATGTGGCTCTCTCCCTAAGTGAGATCAGTTGCATACATGTTTCTGGAAGGCAAGTATGTAAATAAAGTACAAAGCTGTATATAAAGCTGAAAGATGCTTATTAAACTTTTTAAAACTAGCCAGGCCAAACTGATCAAAAGGAATCTGTTTGATGTTGGATATGGTTTTCATATTTTTAGGTACTGAGAACCAGGACAAACCTGACCAAGGATCAGTTTACCTGTAAGAATGAGAAGCTGGGTGTGGTAGATTGGAAGGAAACTAAAGAAATCACTCATCCGTTATGATTTTTAATATTTGTACAATAAAACCTCAGTTTAAAAAATTCAGTTCAGCATAAAGAAAAAGTATGACAATTATTGATTCCTCTTTATATCTTGACAATAGATAAAATCTCTTTACACTGTATTTTTTCAATAGTGGACAGACTACCAAGACCAGAAAAAACTCTCTTAAAGCATATTAACTTGCAAAAGCCCAGGTTGTTACATAACCCTTTTGCTGATATTTATTAAACAATAACAATAAAACATGGGAGAACAAAAGCACAAAACTCATCCAATTTCAAGCCATTAAAAGTTGGTTTGAAAACTTTTCAGAGTATGATTCTGTATAAGTTTGTTTGGAGACTATGCTTTAGTAGATTATGAGCATCACAGCAATGTTTCTTTCAGGTTTTTAACACTGATGAATTGGAAGTGGATGCCTTTTGGAACTTCATCGTGTTAAAAGTATATTCATTCAATGCTGCTTTAACTGTTTTTCTCGAACTCTATTTCCAACCAGACCTTGACTGCAACAACTGCAATTTTGCTAACCATAGTTCTTTTCCTTGTTGTCAAAGTAATTTTGTACCTGAAATTGTAACTAACCTGGAAAATCTAAGTTGCTGCCTCAGTTAACATTTGAAAGTCAGAATTTAGCTTCCCTCTAATTACATGTTAGGAATGACCACTAAACAGGAAGAGATCCTTTTTTCCAACTGGTTCTCCACCTTAGTTTATTGACTTTTTTCCCATCAGTCATCTCAGTTAAAACCAGATTCTTCCCATCCCTATGGTTTAGAATCTATATTTCGTACACCAGATAACTGAAAAGAAGGAATGCTGTTAAATCGAGTTCCTTTTTTTTTTGCGGTACATGGGCCTCCCACTGCTGTGGCCTCTCCCGCTGCGGAGCACAGGGTCCGGACGCGCAGGCTCAGCGGCTGTGGCTCACGGGCCCAGCCGCTCCGCGGCACGTGGGATCCCTCTGGGACCGGGGCACAAACCCACGTCCCCCGCATTGGCAGGCGGACTCCCAACCACCGTGCCACCAGGGAAGCCCTCGAGTTCCCTTTTAAGTAATTTCAGTTCAAGCTAAGATTGGGTAGATGAAAAACATCAGTTTTCTTCACATTCAAAACTGAAAACCTATTTGTATCAAAACTGACATACAAAGGTGTGTGTGTGTGGTGGGGGGCTGGGGGAGAGAACAGTTTTAAAGGCCAGAAAAATAACACTGTCTATCCTGAAATTTCTAAAGTTAAGGTTAGTTCTGTAAACATTTATGAAGTGCCTACTATGGGTCAGGTACTGTGCCAGAAGTTATAGATACAAAGATTAAATGAAAAACATTTTTATCTTAAAGGAGTCATTAAAATTAGGGAAAACACCTTTTCCCCCTAGAATTCTTCTGAGATTTCCTATTTTAACCATATAATGGTCTTATAAGGAAATAAAGTTATACACTATACACGTCTATGCTTTTAAAACTAAGCGATCAGATTTGTAAATGTACTTTTTAAAAGTACCGTATACATTTTAATTGCCACCACCATTTCTTTCTTTTTTCCTCTCCCACTACAGAATTTTTTTTTTAAAGGACCTCAAAATTTTCCTAAAATTTTTCATTTTTAACCAGAGTTACAGACTGAGTTGAACTAATATGACATCTATAATGAGTTTTTTAAAAATTCTTAATTTGCTTCTATTGTTATCTTTGTTTGTCCTAATTATGCTTCCTGCCTTTACTGGAGTTTTATTGCAGAGTATATGATAGTATGTTTAAATTTCCACACATATCTTTGAATTTCATACAGCTTACAATTCTTAAAGAGGATCTCCTCTATCAATATTTTCACATATTAACATCTGTCAAAGCAGAGTTTTATGTGCATTAACATGATTATTTTTCATAATAGAAATAAGATTTAATTAACATATTGCTCTTTCTCTTTGAAGGTTCTGACGTAGACAAGAAATTGCTATTTGGATATGTAAGTTTGGAGGGCCTTTGGAGCTTTTGGTTTTGTTTTTACCTTTGACTATATAGCATTTGGTCTATCACTGTGTTTACTGAGCCAAGTATCTACAAAGACAAATAGCAAAGCTTTCTATTCATTCCACTAAATCAATTAGGTTATTCACACATTTATTGAACACTTGCCAATAAGCCCTTTTTTTGGGTAGCAATAAAAAGCAACCTTATAATAAAGGTGTATTTTGTTTTGGAAAAAAAAAAGCCAGGGTTCTCAAATTCATATTGCAACTCTTGCTTCACTTGCCTTCAATATTGTGTAGGTGGAGGAAAGAAACCAAGACATTCAGAACAAAATGTGAAGTCAAGGGAAATTTTTAGACAGCAATAAATGGTGAAAATGACTTCAACTTATTGTCAGAACAATCCTTTGTAGAGAAACATAAATGTAGGCACTTTAATATACCCCTGACATTCAATGAAAAAAATACTAGGCACACAATACCACAGATTCAGATCTTATTTGTTTAAATTAATTTGGGCTCTTTTTCATATAATTCAATAAACTGCAATTATAAACATTCGAATAGGCTTTGTCTAATTGCTCTTTTTAAGACTTAAAAAGACTTAAGTTCTTAATAACTCATGAAATATATTATTCCTTTATTATAAAAATGTTCTTCAGTAAATATTCAGACTATTTATAAATTTTCTAAGACCACTCATTTAATGTTACACTGTATTGTGGAAAATCCACTTTAAATGAACCATCCTATATTTGTAAAATGCACTAACATCTACATAAAAACCACGTAAATAAATACATTGCTGATTCTAGAAGATGTAGAATACAGTCTACAATTGGTAATATTGCTATCCATATACCATTACAGGGATTTCTTTAATAATGACTCTAATGTTAGAACATTAATTTAGCACCCCCTAAGGCAATGTATGTACTATTAAGTTTTTATTCAAATCATTGATTACCTACAGAGAAACAATGTAATTTTTGTTAGCAATGATTCTCAACTAGTATTTATATTAGGAAGAGTTACTGTGGTGGCTGAGATAGAAAGCTCCCCAGTTGATGTGCCCCAATAAGCTCCATTACTTCAATTTTTAATTTTTAAACCATGTGTCTTTTAAATCCATTGTAATTCAAATTCTTTCCAACTTCTTCCCAAGTATAAAGTGCCACGGCTGTCCCTCTCTATGTCATATATAACACACGTTTTTGACAAAAATGAAACTGAATATATAATAAATGCTCAGTAAACAGTAACTTTTAATGTTATCCCTATTTACCTGTAAAAAAAATTCTGTTAATGTTTCAAGACCCATTTGATATTCCTTCTCCAATCAGGAAATTTTTCCTCATCCCCTAAACTCTTATCCTTATATCCAGCTTTGCATTACAGTTATGTACGACCTTGTGCTGTCTCTCCTATTAAAGCTGAAAACTCCCCCAAGAGAAAGAGTGTTTTGCTCATTTTGCAGCACTTAATAATAAATGAAAAGATGATGTTAAATATACATTTACATTAGATTCCTTTGGAGTCTTCATTTTAATTTTGGTGGATAAAGCATAAATATTTCTGGGGTGTCAAGAAATTTAAAAGAAAAAATCGAAAATTTCCTAGAGACTATAGAATATTAAAGCCTTATGGGGATGGATGTATTCATTCATATACATATTAATGTAACATAAGAACTAGAAGGAGATAGCTAAATGCTTATATTAGAGACTGAAATGTAAATATCACTTGCCACTTCATTTCATATTTTTGATGTTAAAAAGCAAGAAAAACCCTACAATGGGTATCTTAGTTTTTCAGTAAGAACCAAGTTTTCATTTTCAGACTAAAATCAATCATAGAAATCAATATGTAATGTCTTTACTAGTGTCCCTTATCGCCCCTTACTCCACCTCCTCTCACCAAGGCCCTGAGTGTCCAGGAGATAATATTCGATTTTATGGTTCTTTATGAAGTTCTTGGTCCAAGAGCCCAGTCTGCTTAAGGCATTAAAGAAGTGTTAACCTAGAAAAAGATGTTAATCCATAAAGACACTGCCCTATATCACAAGAACTAGCTATCAACAAACTGGATTACCATAGATAATAGGAAAATTAATATTTTTTATTTGGTATTTGTTAACATAGCACCAAATTTCGATACATTCTCAAAGCTCTTCAGAGGTGAAAAGTCTAGCAATTCCCATTTACGTACTGCTTTAAACAGTAATTTGGAAGTGAAATTATACAAATTCCAAATTAGCGCTAAATACTAAATTAAAAAAAATCAAACTGGTCTTTGAGTGCTAACTCTTAAAATGGAAAAGATACTATAAAATACATCTATTTTCCACTGCCCAAAAAACATTCACTCTTCTGGTGGTATAATGATATCTTCATTCCCTTATTGTAAATACATATAGTTTATGTGTGTCTGTAGTTGACTACACCCTCAAACTCGATAGCTGGGTACATGGCTCTGTCCCAGACAATCCAAACTTCACATTCCCTTGGCTACAAGGGAAGTGGGCTACTATGAGTCCATGAGATGCAGTGAGACTTTTGCTGGGACTTCTAGGAAAAAGATGGTTAATCTTTCCAGATATACATGACTAAGGATTTAGGGGCTGAAGGGACTGAAGTTATCTTTTGCTTATGTAGGGCTGGAGAACAAAGCTAACACTGAGGAAGCAGTGCCAAGAAACATACAGAAATTGCATCTTGATGACATTATTTGAGCCTTGGGTGGAGCCATTCTTGACGCCACACCTATCCTGGACCAGTTTACACAAACCGTTATAAATCTCCTTTCCCCGCCCCCTGGGCTCACCCCTACTTAAGCCAGTTTGAATGGAGTTTTCTGTAAAAATAGCGTCTTAGCTGATATAACAACTATTTTAACTGTTTTCCAATAATCAATACACTAGGTCATAAAATTCAGTTCCAAACACAAGGTAAGAACAGACTCTTCCCCATAGATGATTCTGGCTTTTCAAAATCCACTCTCCTTCTTAAGAACCCCCCACCCTCTGCTAAGTTCAAAAACTATGAAAGACTTTATATCTTCTGCCTTTATACTGTCTTAATACAAAAAAAAAATTTTTTTTTTGCCGCAAAGGAATAAGAATAAAAAATCAACAATGGAAAGAAGAAATAAGTAATTCGGGGGAGGGGGGAAGTAAATCCTCTATAGAAACTGTAAATAATATCCAGATGTGCTTTTTACTAAACAGTTAAATGAGAGTCAGAGACTAAAGCTTATAAAATTTAGCAGATTCAACTACATCTAGAATCTAATACAAAGATATAATGCTAAAATCAAAGTTCTTATCTGAAAATCAGCCAATAAAATTAAAATTCAAAGACAAATTTCTTGGGAAATTGAAATGTCTTAGACTTCTGAAAACAGACAAATCACTACATAATTTCAAAAGAGGTAACAATCAAAATCATAAAAATTATTGATTTTAAGCATATTATGTGGATACAACATGCTATTGAGCCCCCAAGTCATTCTGAAAATTTTAGCTAAAGAGGATTTAACAAAGTAAATGACAACAACTGAAGTCACTTAAGAGTAATATAGAATTAGTACTTCCATTTTCTAGGGATTTTCGTGACTTAACTGCTAACAAGAAAGGGAAAAAAACAAAAAATACACATGGAATAAAATGGAATTAAGATGTATATCCTTGTGCTTCTCATATCTTACTGAAGTGAAATTTTACCTGCATATTTTAGATCTTCTACATTTTAAACACCAGGTGTGTTTGCTGGAATGAATTACAATACTCTTAGGATCACGACGAGACCATTAATTTGGAGTCCGTGTGCAAAAGGATGAGATAAATTCTTATTAGTTGAGATGAAGTAAAATAGAGTGGTTAAGGGAGTTCTGGAGTCAGACTGTCTATGTTGACTCTTGGCACTGTCATTTAATAGGTGTGAGACTTGGACCAACTGTACAGTTGGTCAGTTTCCTCTCCTGTAAACCTGAGATAATAATAAGTAATAATCTTAACATGTACGCAGTGCTTATCGTAAGTGCCAGGCATTTTTCAAAGACTTTTACATAGGGGCTTCCCTGGTGGCGCAGTGGTTGAGAGTCCGCCTGCCGATGCAGGGGACACGGGTTCGTGCCCCCGTCCGGGAAGATCCCACATGCCCCAGAGCGGCTGGGCCCGTGAGCCATGGCTGCTGAGCCTGCGCGTCTGGAGCCTGTGCTCCGCAACGGGAGAGGCCACAACAGTGAGAGGCCCGCGTACTAAAAAAAAAAAAAAAAAAAAAAGACTTTTACATATTAATTCTTTAACTCCTTCTTAGGAGATATTAATGTTCTTAGGAGATAAATAATAATAACTCTTGGGATTCCCATTAGTTTGATTTTGAACTTGAGAATCTTAGTTACCTTTGAGACATCCATGGGAAACAATTATACGTACAAGTCTGGAGCTTGGTATGGAAATATAAACCTGGAAATCTTCTACAAAAGAAATTACCTAGGAAGAGTACAGACTAAGAGAAGAGAACCTAAGACTAACCCTTGGACTTCCCTGGTGGCGCAGTGGTTAAGAATCCACCTGCCAATGCAGGGGACACGGGTTCGAGCCCTGGTCTGGAAAGATCCCACATGCCGTGAAGCAACTAAACCCGTGCGTCACAACTTCTGAGCTTGCACTCTAGAGCCCACGAGCCACAACTACTGAGCCCACGTGCTGCAACTACTGAAGCCCGCGCGCCTAGAGCCCGTGCTCCGCAACAAGAGAAGCCACCACAATGAGAAGCCCGCACACCACAATGAAGAGTAGTCCCCGCTCACCACAACTAGAGAAAGCCCGCACGCAGCAACGAAGACCCAACGCAGCCAAAAAATAAATTAAAAAAAAAAAAAGACCAAGCCTTGTGGAATTCAAAAATTTAGGGTGCTGCAAGAACAGCAGCAGCTTCTGAAAGAGATTAAAAAAGCAACAGCATTAAGGGGTTGGTGTAAGGTATATGGTGTCCTGGAAGCAAAGAAAAATGTTTCAAAAAGTAGGAAGTAGCAACAATGTCAAATGTTGCTGAGAGGTCAGGTAAGATAAATACTGGAAAAGTGTCATTGGATTTAGCAATATGGAGATAATAAGTGATCTTCTGAATTAAGAGACTTTCTTATCCTGAATCATACTGCTTCTCCTTTCTGATATACTTATTAAAAAATAGTAATAATAAATCATTTTGGGGGCTTCCCTGGTGGGGCAGCGGTTGAGAGTCCGCCTACCGATGCAGGGGACACGGGTTCATGCCCCGGTCTGGGAAGATCCCACAGGCCGCGGAGCGGCTGGGCCTGTGAGCCATGGCCGCTAAGCCTGCGCGTCCGGAGCCTGTGCTCCGCAATGGGAGAGGCCACAACAGTGAGAGGCCCGCTTACCGCAAAAAAAAAAAAAAAAGGCAGCTCAACATGAGTCTAGACACAGTTTTTCCCCAAGGCCATTTATGATTAACTATTATTACAGTGATGATGAAGTCTCTGATTGTTTGACATTTTCAGAAAAGACAACAACATACACCAAGAGCTGAAAACAGCTTTTGAAATTCCACTAGGCTAGTTTAAGTATAGATTCTGGATAGATGCAGGATTAACTTATGAGGCTTTCAAATCAATGAGTTTATTACTATTTCCTACATTACTGAGTTCAAAAAGTATGCCATCCTATAGGTCAGTTAGTGCCAGCTAATACAATATACCATCCCTCCACCAGAATACACACCAAAAATAGCACAAGATAAAAAGAAGCTAAGTACATAAGACACAAATAGGAAAAGTGTTATACTTGCCATCTACATGTCACTTCTTTTAGGCCCTTAATTCATTCCAAGCCCTCTTTATAAATATAAAAAATGGCAGACAAATGTAGAAAACACTGTATAAGAGCAATGGGCACTACTAAAGCTGGCGAAGGAAGATAAACAGAGCCAGTGAGAGTGATGGAGAGATGAGCATGAGAGAGAGATGAAGTGAGAGAGGCAGGGATGTGGAATATGAGTATTTGCAATGCACAACGTGAAAGAAATAACCTAGAACCTGATGCTGCAACCATCTACAGAGCTTAATAGACTGAATTTCCATATAATTCTTAACTACTATTAATCATTATCATCACCAATTCCAAGATGAAGTATAGGCTTTATCATGGTCATAATGTTTAAGTCAACATGAAATATAACATGTCCCTTTTGCAAAGCAACTTTTTTCCTTAAAATGCAAGGTGTATTATCATTACTATTCTCTACTTCATTTATAAGTTTGAGTCTTAGCTCATTTAGGTCATGGACACTTA
Organism: Phocoena phocoena; assembly: GCF_963924675.1. NCBI lineage: Eukaryota > Metazoa > Chordata > Mammalia > Artiodactyla > Phocoenidae > Phocoena > Phocoena phocoena. The sequence continues at coordinate 36,532,915 of NC_089232.1, read as the reverse complement.
AACAGATTCGAGTTACAAGAATTATCTATCCATGGTCATGTTTACTATTTTGTGAGAACCAATTTTTTTCTTTCCTTCCTTCTCTTGCTTCCTCCCCTCTTTCTCTTTCTCTTCCTCCTCCCTCAGAAGTTATTTATTCCACAAAAATGGAAATGAAAAACAGATTCATAATCCTACCACCAAATCAAAAGACTGAAAGCTATTTCTAAAACAAGCCACACATAAGTACAGTCACCACCTTAGAATTTCAAAGTCCTTTCTGAAAAATTACCACCACTTTTATTTTACAGATGAACCAAAGATAGCTTTTTAAAGACTTTCAGAGTTAGTGGAAAGCCCAGAAATTAAACATGGGCTCTGTGTTCCATGCTCACAGGTTAGTGTTTAAAACACATTAAATAATCCAGCCTAGCAGCTCAATCTCAATGGTATGTGCAGTATATGAAGAAAGGGTCTGGCTATATACCTATCTATCTATCCACCAAAGGGACAAAAACTCGAGTGAATTAAACAACTAGATTCCTAACAATTTTCTGAAAAATAGGAAGCTTTGTTAAAGTATTCCTTATACAGTTATATACTTATATGCTTAGTGGTCACTTTTTGCAATCTATTATATAATAACATTTCACAAATTCTACTTAATCCCATTATATTCTACACATTATTGGTTAAAGAAAATATTGTGCCTTCCCGTTATGCATAATTAACTAGAAAAAGGATGTTTTCTTTATTCAGTGTTATCAGTAGAGTAAAAACCACTGAAATACGTTTAGTTTCTTAGGTTGGAAAACTTATTCTTTTTTTTTTTTTTTGCAGTACGCGGGCCTCTCACTGTTGTGGCCTCTCCCGTTGCGGAGCACAGGCTCCGGACGCGCAGGCTCAACGGCCATGGCTCACGGACCTAGCCGCTCCGCGGCATGTGGGATCTTCCTGGACCGGGGCACGAACCCGTGTCCCCTGAATCGGCAGGCGGACTCTCAACCACTGCGCCACCAGGGAAGCCCGAAAACTTATTCTTATAAAAAAAAAAATGAACTAGTATCAAACTATTCAAAACTAGTAATCTCTACATGTATACTGCCCTTTAAGTAGAAGATTTAAAAAACCCATATTTATGGAAGGTTTTTTCTGGGGGTGGGGCTTTCAAACATTTGGAGGATGAGGACTGATTTTTCTATAATTTTAATAAAGATTTAAAAAGAGGGACTTCCCTGGTGGTGCAGTGGTTAAGAATCCTTCTGCCACTGCAGGGGACACAGGTTTGAGCCCTGGTCCGGGAAGATCCCACATGCCGCGGAGCAACTAAGCCCGTGCGCCACAACTAGTGAGCCTGCGGGCCACAACTACTGAGACTGCGTGCTGCAACTACTGAAGCCCACGAGCCTAGAGCCCGTGCTCTGCAACGAGAAGCCACTGCAGTGAGAAGCTCACGCACCGCAACGAAGAGTAGCCCCCCACTCACCACAACCAGAGGAAGCCCGCACGCAGCAACGGAAACCTAACGCAGCCAAAAATAAAATAAGTTTATTAAAAACAAAAAGATTTAAAAAGAGTTCTTTATGAGAAATCAGCATGTTCTTGAAAAAATCACTAATCTGAGATTTGAAGCATAAATACAAGAAGACTTGAAAGCCAGATTCCTAACACTAAACGTGTGCTAGTCTTTCAATTCCCAAGTGTATGCCATTGCAACAAGAAAGTTATACAATTTCATTACAACGATAAATGCCATCTCTTCAGTCTTGGATGCATGACACAAATGAAACGTATCAGCAATGACTGTTTTGAATACTTAAGAAATACGCATGGTCTTGTATGTATATGTTATGTGTTTTAATGTATGAGACAGAACTTAAATATCCAAATGAATATAGTCTTTCCATATTAGTCACTCTCGTTATATCCTTACTTTAAATGATGCTACAATTGTCCAGAACATTATTAAAATTCCTCTTTAGTCTATGGGTGGATCTGATTTTCAGAAACAGTAATGGCCTTCTCAGAGTAGATCTGACATTCACAAACAGCCTGAAGTTATTTCCTATTTTCTTTCTGTCAAAATCCTTTCTGAATCATATCTGATAAATAAGGTATCATGTGGCTAATACCCCCCTCTTCCTTAAAAACAAGGCGGAAATAGAAAGTAATGAGCTCTGTTCATGAGTGGCTCTTAAACTGGCTTAGAAGGCAATTTAAAAAAAAAAAAAAAAAGAACAAAAAATATTTGAGTAATGCTAGTATTGTTGAAATAAGTGTAAAGCTTCCAGGGGGACTAAACTAGACTTATTTTAGTTAAGTGTATAAAATAAATATCTTTACTTTAAAGGAAGGATGGACAACCAAGTCCTATACCATCTGGTCTCTACCCTTCCTTTATATTTCTGACTATCCCCAGCTATTCTCTCTCACTCTAACCCAGACACACTGGTTTTCTTGTAATTTCTTGCATTCCAATCAAGGTCCATTCTCAGGGTCACTGTACTCACTGTTCCCTCCACCTGGAACGTCCTGCCCTAAGATTACCTGCAAGGCTTACTCCCTCACCTCCTTCAGGTCTTTACTCAAATAACTATCACCTTCTCACTCCCATCCCATATTCACATCCCACATATTCCCTCTCCCCCCTTTCTGCTTTATTTGTGTGTGTAAAACTGTTAATTATGGAATTTTTCAAACATACACAAAAGCAGAGAGAATATAAGAAATCTCATGTATCCATTATCTAGTTTCAAAATTTTTTCGATATAGGGCCAATATTGTTTCATCTATGCTCCTCTCCCCTGCAAATTATTTTAAAGTAAAAAAATCCAGATATCAGATTTTATTTATTTATTTTTTTTGCAGTACGCGGACCCCTCACCGCTGTGGCCTCTCCTGCTGCGGAGCACAGGCTCCGGATGCACAGGCCCAGCGGCCATGGCTCACAGGCCCAGCCGCTCCGCGGCATGTGGGATCTTCCCGGACCGGGGCACGAACCCGTGTCCCCTGCATCGGCAGGCGGACTCTCAACCACTGCGCCACCAGGGAAGCCCCAGATATCATATTTTAATTCATAAATATACCCCCAAAAGGTAAGGACTCTTGTTTTAAAACCATAAAACATTACTATACCCTAAAAAAAATTGACAATTCCTTTTTATTAAATACCCATCAATGTCCAAATTTTTCACCAATGTCCTTTTACAGTTAGTTTGCTCAAAGCAGGATCTAAGGTCCACACAATACATTTGGTGGATATGCCCCTTTAGTTGCTTTTAATCTTATATCCCCCCCCATTTCTTGTTATTTATTTTTTAAACAAACCAGGTCATTTGTCATTAAAACACAAAATATTTTACCTTTTTATTGTCTGTGTCTTGTTATTAGAATGTAAACACCATAAGGCAGAGATTTTAGTCTGTGTGATATCAGCATCTAGACCAGTGTCTGACACATAAAAGGCATCCAAAAAGTACAAAATGAATATTTGGCATTCATGCCAAAAGCCCACTACCCACCCAACTGCAGAAATTGCTAATCACAGCACTCACTCCTGCTGAGTCTGAACCAGGACTCCCAATTTTCTAAACATAACACTCCAGGCAGTCACTACCAGGCAATCAGATTTGATACCCAAGATGAAATCTATTGGCTATATCCCTGCTTTAGCCCCCTTCAAAGTAAGTATACTTTTATCTCTAAAACAGATTCACATACCTAGTATTTGGAAATTTAGCTGAAGCTTAGCATAATAAATTACTGACTGTATTTCTTGTCAAGTATGTTTAAAGATTTCTTAGCTCATTTTAGACAATTTAGGGGAAAAAGCAAATTGCAGCCAAAAAATTAATAGAAAAAGAAACTGCAGAACATGGTGGGAAACCGGGAGGTACTACATATTTTTAGAACTAGCAACATCCCAAGAGGTTCATTATAAAATAAAAATCAGCAATAAATTCTTTGAAAAGTAAATTACATGTGTACTCAATTAAAAACTTTTAACTACATGAATGGTCACGATTAACTGAGGGATGACAAACATCAGAATTTTCCCATAGGCACCAGGAACATATTCTATTTTTCTGTAAATGGTATTTTGAGGTGTAAAAAAGCATTACAGGCGCGATACAAGGAGTAACATGTAGAACTCTGCTTCTCTGAAACGGAGTTTATTGTGGCAAAAAATCTAAAACATCATATACAACATTCTGAAAAAATAATCAGGTGTTCTTAGACTCATTTGCAATTCAGTTCTCTTAAATCACCTGATGAAGCTCTTTTCCTCTTAAGTTTATTTCTGAAGGAAGCTATGCTAATTGAAGGGCTCCAATCACATGTTCATCAGTTACTTCTATTTAAAAAGAAAAAAATCAGAAATTCTCTGACTCAGGAAATCTTGTGCTTTTTCTTTATTACTTGTAAATTCATTCAGCAAAAACAAAAACTATGTAGGACCTACTAAGTGCAATTATTTTCAGCCTTTGGAAGGTACAACTATTAGAAGGGATCTTTCAAGATAACATAAAACAAGCTAGTGGTACAACTTGAAATTATATCTAGTTCTTTCAGTGTCCAATATTTCTTGTTTTGAGGTTCCCACACATTAGTCTGGGGAAAATGTTCTCTGGCAGAGGTCAAACTTAAAGAAAAACAATAAACCTCCACTACCACATGTGTAAAAAAATACTCCAACAACCCAAATGCCTTGAAAGAATGCTTTCTATTTACTTTTCCTGTGTGACATATTTAGAGAGAATCATGAAAAGATGGCTAGAGATCTACAAACAGAAAATGCTAAGTGGAATTCACTGTTTACAGACTTTAGCTAGAATTTTGTCCCTTATACAATGTTGTCAGGAATCTGTAATATTGTTCTCTATAAAAACATCTTCACCAGGTTTCCTTCATTCTACTGATTTTCTTCCTTCTACTGGCTTTTAAATTTGTTTTATTCTCCTCAATTAAAAGACACAAATGTAACTTTATGAAATAAGATGATTTTTCCAAAGAAACTCCTAGAACCATCTCTCAGTGCCATCATGTGTTTGTCATTATGTTTTCATATACACAGTTAAAACAGATGAAATAAAATAATCAATATAAGCCTTTCTGATTTAATAAATATGAGAATAGGTCTATATTGACATGCCATTTTAAGATGTATGTATGCGAGAATGTTAGATAGTTTTCAATTCTACCTCCTCCAGCTTAAAATCTCTATCAGTTACAGAAGCTTCTGTCTGAAAACAATTGTTCGCAGAGCAGGACTACTATAGTCCTCATCATCTGACCTACTGGACAACCACAATAAGGCATATTCTGAATTGACAGAACTCTTCATATACAAGTGACATTTTGACAACCAGAAAGGAAGCTGAAACAAAGACAAAGGCAAACACACTCAGGCTTTCCCTTGAAACTTGGCTCTGTAGCTCAGCAGTACTAGACTCAGTTCCCTGCCCTGTACTTTTCACACATTTCCTTTAAGGGGTCCCAAAGAAACTAGGAAACCTGCAATGCCAGCCTTTGACAGTCAACACTAACTTCTGCCTTTGGACTCCAGTGACTGGGCAGACATTGTGTTAGTAGCTACTTTAAAGTACAAATGCCTCTGGCAAATTTGGTTTGTAAACACTACAGAAAAAGTTCAACATAACCAACTGTAAGGTCACCTAAATGAAAATTTTAAGGAGAGCACAGATTTCCGCCCCCTCCCCCCAATCGGCCACTAAGGCACAATTCCCAGATCACTTTTTTTTCAAGTCAATAAATACTACTATTATTACATTACAGCACTTCTATAATATTAATAAAAACCTACGTGACAGTTTTCTCTTTAAAAGTCTTAAATTTATTAGATGAAGTACTATAACCACTTCACTACATACAATTTTCCACACACTCAACTGTATGTTCCAAACAACTTATTTTTCAATTTTTAAAACTCAAGATCTCTTTCAACATACTACAGAAAGGGGACAGGTTAGAGGATTGGGGGAAAAATATTAAAATAACAAATGTCTTTTCCTTTTCTGATGGGACCACCAGAATCTAAAGTCTGGGGGGCAACTATAAAATACAAAATTAAATTCAAGAGAATTTAGGATAAAAGAAAGTACTGTTACTACAGTTCTGATCATTATTCATCTCAGGAAATAACTAGTAGAAATGATGCTTGATTTAAATTTTTAGTACCTTCCAGTTTGGTTCAACTACCAAAATAAACAAACTTGTCCTCAGAATTATGTATTTTCCTCCAGAAGAGGTTTTTGATGTGAATAAAAAACATAAGGAATTCATATGCTGTATTTGTACAAGAAGGACAATGTTTTGAAAGATATAAATCTGATCACACCGAGAAAACATTTTCTCTGTTAGCTATAAAGAAAACGTCATAAACTGAAACCGAAGAACTGGAGAAACCAAACCTTCTCCACAATTCAAAAATTTAAATTCACGCTACTATGCAAACTAAACAACAACAACACTGTTACGATTCTGCTCAGCTATAAAAGTAACACATATTCAATGTAGAAAAAGACAAAGCCAGTTCTAAAACAAAAGATCAGCTGCTAAGAAAACAAAGTAACATTTTGCAGAGTAAGAGAAGTACACAGTCTTTGAACCAAAACAAATAGATGACCGTTTCGTACACTTAAAGCGTCAGTTCTTAGCACAACCGGCGTCTTATGGATAAAGTGCTCACTCAATTATCTGATGACTAAACGATGGGAAGGTTGTTGGTGCTATTAAAACCAAGACACATTTCCTTGTGTGTAGTGATTAAAGTCTGTTAAGCCTCCATTAAAAAAATCTCTGCCCTCCCTCCCCCAACCCCCATCCCCCATCCCTGCTCTCCCGCCTTGTAAGAGACCCGCATGTACAAAAATAAAAGTAGATGGGTGAGGTGAGTTTGTGATGTACAGTATTTTCCCCACTCGGAGTATTTTTCAAGACTCTTGAGGTTTTAAGATTCAAACACTATGTAAGAAGAGTTATTGTTTGAACTACCTAACAATCACCCCTACTTCTTTTAGACTTTAGTTAGCCTGTAAGTAAAATGAGCACCTTTAACTTTTCCACGGGTTACTGAAGAACGAGTTCTTACTCATAGATGCTTTCAGGTCCTCAGACACCAGGTGCGGTGGAAGAGCAACCGTATCCATCAATTAGAGAGCTCTTCTGGACCTCAGTTTACCCACTTACAGAAACGGGCTTATTAACGTGTTTCGTAGGGGCCCCGGAGGTGTAATTAATTAGTGTTTTTAAGTGCTCTGAGATTCAGAGATGAAAGAAAACGCGAAGGACACGCAAAGATGATGGCAATAATCGTAACAAAAAAAAGAATGACTAACTCGGGAGTCTGTGTTATGTAAGGAAGGAAGAAGTTATCAGATTCGCACAAACAAAAGCCCACCACCCCCTTTGTTTCTCTTTTTTCTGTCTTGCTCCCCGCCCCCGCGGAGCTCCCCTCCAGCAGCTGGCGGCCCGGCGCGGGGCGTAGGGCGCGGGGCTCGGACTTGGCTGCCGCGCGCCCGCACTCAGGCGGAGGGGGAGGGGGCGCCCGCCGGCTCCTGACAAAGGCGCTTCCTACTGCGAGAGCGCGGGATGCAGGCGCCGCAAACTCCTCTCTCGGCCGCCTCCGGCGCGGGGGCGCGCAGGCGGGCGGGGAGAGCCGGCCGGCCGCCGAGGAAGTTGCGCGCCCGACTGGCCCGCATCCCTCGGTGGCCCCGCCGCGACCCCTCCCACGGCACGCCGCGGCCACACTCACCGGACAATTGCTGGTGGCCGGAATCCCAGCACGGCCCCGAGACCCGGACCGAGGGGGGTGAAGGGTGCGTGCGCGAGGAGCACGAGCAGACAGCCCAGCGTTCCACCGCAGCCTTCCTCGCCTGCCGGCCGAACCCGGCGAGAGGAAGTTGGCCGCAGAGCCAAGCGCTGGAGAAGCCGCGGGCGGAGGGAAAGCCGTGGGGTCCGCTTTGTGATGCGCTCCCGGAGGTCTCGAGGCAAATCCGAACGCGCGGCGCGGCTTGTGCAGCTGCTGGAGGCGGCGGCGGCGCCCCCCGACGGTTCCTCCGCCTCACACCGCCTCTGGGTCACTGACACACTCTCGGAGGGAGGGGAGGGGACTAGCTGGAGGGCGGGGCCGGAGGGAGGGGACGGGGCAGAGCCACAGCGGGAGGCGGCGCTGCAGCGCCGAGTGGTCTCTTGGGAGTTGTAGTTCGCTGACTGAAGAAAAAAGGTGTACCTTGTTGAGATCGTTTCCGGGCTCGCTCTGCACCACGCATGCTCGAGGGGAGAGGCTCGGCCCCACTGTTACTATGCTCACCGACAACACTAAGGAAGGGTACGTGTTCAGTGCTGCTCCTGGCTGAACAAGGCCCTCCTTGTATTATGGTGCTGCTAGGGATCCCGCTCTTCGCTAGTCCTTCTTACTTCGCTCCACCTCCAACTCCTACCCTCACCACTCATAAGTGCCCAGTGAAATCTGACTTCCTCACCACATCTCGGCCTTCCCTGCTGCTTAATTTTATCTCATAAATTCGGAATCACGAATACCCATTTCCCACTCTTCCCTCAGGCGAATCCTCTCTGCCTTAAATTCAAGATTTTCTTTGCTTGTTTTCGTTTTTTTCAACCTAAGACTTGTAGAAAGGTAGTTGCTTCCAATAACATAACAGTTAATTAGGTTACAAAATGGCTTGGAACATTGCCACTGTCAGATTCCGGTAGTTCATTTCTTCGCTCAATTAGTCACATCTAACTTTAAGGCCAGTAAAGGTAAAGCTTGGGATTAAGATCGCTGTATCTTACTTGGTCAGTGCAAAATAATCCAGATTTCTAAAATTTTAAGGCCTACAATTTTTAAGAAATACAAATTTTATAAAGTAGAAGTTTAAAAGATAAGTGGAAATTTGAACATTGTTTACGGTATATACATTGGCCAGCTTTCATTTGGCAATAAGAGAAATCTGAAGCAAGGTCTGAGTATGCTGTTGGACTCATCAGCTAAGTCGACACCCACAAAGGGCACCCAGGTGTGAATAGGTGGTGGAGGAGAGTGGTGAAAGGCAGGACATGTTACTGGATCTCCAGAGGACTATAAGCAGCCTGTCCCAAGCTCTTTTGTTTTCCTTCTCTGCCTACCTAGAACCCCATATTCTGGAAGAAAAAGATTAATGCTTAGAAATCAGGAATACAGGAAAAGTTAAGGTTTTCGGATAGAGAGTTTCGAGATCAAGTATCCTTATGTTTGCAGACCACATAATTATTCATTCAAAAAACATTTATTGAGTATACTATGTTTCAGGCACTTTATTAGTTCCCAGAAATAGAGATACAGGAATGTAAAAGAAGGATTTATTATTTTCAAAGTGCTTACTGTGCAGAGGAGGAGCCAGGTAAATAAACAGACTCAGTGTGATAAATACTTTAGTAGGAAAGTACACTAGGTGCCTTGACACACAGTTACCCCAGACTCAGGCAGGGTCAGGAAATGCTTCAAAGAACATTTAAACTTGAGGATGACTAGGAGTTAGTGTGTTTGTGTGCTGTGATGGAGGAAGGAGAAGGGAGAAGTGAGTGAGAGCATTGGGAGCATAGGTTAGGGTTACGGTTAGGGCAGCGAGAGTAAAGTGCTAGAGGCGTGAGATCAAAGAGTATTTTGGTTCAGCAAAGAGTTCAGCATTGCCTGTGGTAGGATGGGATTGAAGGGAGTGGCAAAAGGAGACACAAGAAGGTAAAGGAGACAGATCATGAAGAATCTTGTACAATACGCAAAGAATGTAGAGTCTTTTCTAGAAGCAAGGGAAAGCCATACCAGGATTGGAAGCAGATGAAATTTTGGTAAGGTATACGCTTTAGAAATGCATTTTATGCATTTAAAAAAAGAGAGCCTGAACTGGCACTGGCACTAGCAAGAGACAGAACTGAGGGAAATCAGACACTATTTAAGGAATAGAATTACTAGAACCTAGTGAGTAAATTTCCTGTGTTTGGGGGTGAAGGGTGAAGGAAAGTTATCAATTATGATGCTTTGGGTTGCAAGCAGCAAAAAAACTCAACTCTAACTGGCTTAACCAATAAACCAATATTGACCTGTCTAGATAGAAAGTCCAGTGTAAAGATGGGCTACAGGGCTGAATGATTCAACAGCTCAGTGATGTCATTAAGGACATGTTTCTTTCTTGTTTCACTGCTTTTCTTTCCTTAGTATTGGCTTTACAGTTGCCAACAATTCTTATGGCTGTGAGTTTCACCATCTAGGTCCAAGAAGAGAAGAAGAGCGAGTATTGATGAAAACTCTTTTAGAAAGGAGAGAAAACTTTCCCAGAAGCCTCAAGAATTGATTCATGGTGGCCAGGGGATGGCATGAGGTTAGTTATCTTAGGATAAAGACATATGCCCTGCCTCTAGGTCCAAAGCTGTGATGACAAGGTGTGGATATCCCAATGAAAATTGAGGTAACTACCTAGAAAAAGAAGAATGGAGGCTGAGAAGGGGAGAACCACAATACCTACTACAAGGAAGGAGAAAGATGATGACTCACAGATGTTTGGCTTGTATGATTATGAGCCGTGATGCCATTCACTGAGTTAGGGAATACAAGACATTGAGCAGATTTTGAGGGGGAATTTGACGAGTTCATTTTGGATATGCTGAGTTTGAGATGGCTCTGAATCTAGGTGGAGAAGTGGAGTGGGCAGTTATACATATGAATCTAGTGCTCTGAAGAAAAATCTGGACAGCAGAAGATATAATCGGAGAATACCATCATATAGATGGTAACTGAAATTCTGGGAGCAGATGAGATCAGCCAGGGAGAGAATGCACAGCAGAAAAGGAGGAGCCAATAATAGCATCAAGGTATCTTCATGCTCTTCCTGCCTACGTCTTAAGTGCTGGGAACATCAGCACTTCAAGAGTAGGCAGGAAGAGCATGAAGATGCGTTGGAACTAGCAAGAGAACTAGGACATATTACAAAGTAGGAAAATGTAATCTATTACCTTTTCAGGAAAAAAAGTCAATAAACAAAGCCAAAAATGACAGAGATGGTAGCATTAGCAGTCAAAATATTAAAACAATTATTATAAATATGTTCTATATGCTGAAAGAGAAATTAAAGACATAAAAATGGAATTTCTAGAGATTAAAATTGCAACTTCTGAAATAAAATTTCCACTGGATCAGATTAACCCTCATAAGTAGATTAGGTACTCATAAGAAAAGATGAGTAAACTTGAAGACATAACAGTGGAATCTAGCCAAAATAAAGCACACGAAGAACAAAAACCAAAAAGAAAAAACCAGAGAGCCTTGGTGATCTGTCGGATAATACCAAATATTCTAATATATGTGTAACTGGAGTTCCAGATGAGAGGAGGGTGAGAGGGGTGATAGAAAAATTATTAGTAATATGGCTGAAAGTATTTTCAAATTTGATGAAAATTATAAACCCAGAGACTCAAGAAGCTCAGTAAGCCCTCAGCAGGATAAACACACACATTCCCACATGCTCACAAAAACCACTGCAAAAGACATCATTAAATTGTTGAAAACTAGTGATAAGAAAAGATTAAAAGCAGCTGGTGGAAAAAAAGGTAGGTTATGTATAAGGAAACAAAGACAAAAATTCAGTAAACTTCTTATTAGAAACTATGCAAGTCAGAAGACAATGAAAGAGCATTTTTAAAGTGCTGAAAGAAAAAACAGTCTGTCACATAGAATCCTATATTTAGAGAAGATATCTTTCAAAACTGAAGGCTAAAGAAAACAAAAGCTGAGAGAATGTTGCCAGCAGAACTGCATTACAAGAAATGTTAAAGCAACTTCTTTGGCATAAGAAACCAAAACCACATGGAAACTTGGATTTATGCTAAAGAATGAAAAGTGCCAGAAATGATAACTACATGAGTTAATATATAAAAGACTTTCCCCTCATTTAAAAAAATTTTAAAAGATAATTGACTATTTAAAGCAAAAATTATAACATATAAGTAGAAGTAAAATGCTTGACCACAATAACTATTTGAACTCAAAGGATGGAAGCAGGAAATGGAATTATATCGTTAGAATTTACATTATACTATTATTTGAAGGTAAATTTTGATAAATTAAAAATGCATATTCTAAACCTTAGAACAGCCCTCAAAAATAAAACAATCAGGTATAGCTAATAATAAACAGGTATAGATAATAATAGGTATAGCTAATAAAAACAGAAATATAGATGAAATCTGTGTCCCTAATGACCATGGAACTGACATACAGCTCTGGACTTTTCACATCCTGACTTCTTTTAAGTGAAAGAGAAATAAACTTCTGTCTTGTTTAAAGGCATATTTATTTTGTCGTCTGTGCTATGTACAGCTGAACCTAATCAGAATAGCCACAGGCCTAAAAGTAGTTTCATCAAGTGTATTTCCCAGAATCAGGCAGACCCGCACATTGCCCAGAATTTGGCCACATGGCCAATAACTCCAACACATGTTCTGGAGTTCATAATTGTCACTATAATTCCAAGGATAGTTCATCTTCTGTATGAACATCACTTACTATTAATTCTTCAGTTTTTCTTGAAGGAGAAGATACATGTAAATTGCTTAGCATAGTCCTTGGAATATAGTAAATGCTCAGTCAATATATGTTACTTTAAAACAGATCCACAAAAATAAGATGGATGTACCACCTTTTAGACATATGGTGGGGTTTGTGCTCCAAAGTTAGGTGTAGAAAATCAAGGTGGCATTCACATATATATTAAAATCTGTGAATCTCTTTTTGAAATTTATCCACCACACAGTTCTGTATAGTTCTTCAAAATCTGCAGTCCTTTGAACAGAGGACAGTTCAGTCATGGAAAGTGAGTGCACCTCTGATTACCATCTACTCAGTCCACATATCTAGTTGAATACCTTCATTTCCTTGACTGAAGTAGCTAATCTTCTGTTATCTGCAATTTCAAATTTGGTATATTCAGATATCTAGCCATTTCAGTAAGAAAGTGAATCCTAAGGGACTAACAAGTTGGATTATTTCTATCCCTTAAATTCTAAAAAGTTTTTCATCTTGGGAAGCTGCTCAGTAAATTTCAGCATTTCCTCTACTGTATGACTATGTAAAAATCAACTAAAACTATGTTTCTACTCTCCCCCAAGCAAATAAAAATGGTATTTAGGATATGAACATAAGGAAAAATCACAATATTGGTACCTTTCTCTAAAACATCATGTGATAAATCTAATTTACTAGATTTATCTAAATGCATTATCTAAATGATGCAGAGGAAATTGGACACACCAAACTTTTCTTATGACTTGAAAAAACTGTTGCAAACTTGTTTTTCTCCTTTTATTGGAAAATTTTAATTTCCTGCAAGTGAACATATCTTTTTATGTTTAGTCCAAATTTCTCTTACTTTATATGGACAAATGATTATATACTGTTAATTCATGCATGCTAAAAGTTATTTTTTGTCGCTAAAAATTCAGGCAGGCTTCCCTTTGGGATCAGAAAAACCCCAGACTGCATTTTGGACTGCATACCGGACTCTTGCTGAGATTCTTGGATTTGAGAGTAATAAAGTATGTGTGTGTGTGCTCGTGCATGTGTGTGTGTTCATTTCAATATTCAGATAATAAATAGGTTCTCTCTCAAAACTCCTACCTTCCAACATTCCTCCCCCAAATAAAATTATTCTCTCCTAATGTCCTCAAAGTCTCCAAATAGCTCACAGCCAACATGGAACATGTTCCTATTTTAAACCTGTGAATGGCACACAATTTGAAGGCCTGGGCTTTCACTCAAAAGATTTGTAGGCCCCAAATGCTGGCTCTGACATTTTAGATATATTTGGAAAATGTCAAAGACAAGCTAGTTAAGATTTTAATGTTTTAAAGGAGTATGCTTGTACACCACAGAATGCAGCCTATATATTCTCAGTATTCGTACAACCAACATGAGTGCCAGCAGTTATTTTGGAACTTTAAAAAATACTGAATAATGAGAGAAGTGGAAAACTCATGAAGAGAAAATTTAGATTGTGTTTCCATCCCTATCGATTTATTTACTCATGGAATAATTACTTGTATTTTTGTACCTCAAATTTCATGCATTCATTCTTTCACCAAATACTTATTGGGCATCTACTATGGTGCTAGGCTATGGACACAAAGATTAATTAGCCATGTTCCCAACCCAGAAAAAGCTTATAATCAAGTGAATAGATAAGTGCAATAAAATTTTATAGGCACTTTTCTAGAATGATGTTCAGGGAATAGTGAGAGTGAAGACAGGGGAATAATCAATTTTTCATGAGAATGCAGTCAGAAAACACTTCTAAGAGAAGTTGGTGGTTGAGCTGAGTCCTGAAAAATGAGAAGGTGTTCATCAGGTAAGTAAGGACATTTCAGTATAAGTAGCACTTTAGGAATAGACATGGAAAAATGAAATAGCAGGGCCTATTTAGAGAACTACAAGCCATTCAGTATGGCCAGATCATAGGGTGTAACATGGGCACCCTGAATGTTGAGGTTGGGGGAATTTTCTGGCATCAGATCACAAAAGTCATTGTATGCCATGCCGTGCCATGCCAAGAAGTTTGGCAATGAGGAACTGTTGAAAGATTTTAAACAGAGGAGTGACATAAATCATATTTATCTTTGAGCATGGTGATCAGTTAAGAGAATATGCAATAATTCAGGTGAGAAATGATGGACAAACTAAACAGCTGTGGAGCAAAAAGAAGAGAACAGATACCAAAGACATTTAAGAGGCAGACTCAACAGGACTTGATGGCTGATTGGATGTGGGAGGTAAAAGGAAAAGGAGGGAAGAATAATGTGGAGATTTCTGATTGTGTAACTGGGCATTACATATTGGAGTTATTCATTAGTATAGTGAACACTAGAGGAGAAGCAACTTTGTAGAGAAGGATAATGATGAATTTCATTTTGGACAGGTAAGCTTGAAATGAATTCTATGATAACCAGTAAACATAAGATAAATATTTAGGACTCATCCCATCACTGAATCCAAGAATGTGGATAAGATCACCCAGGAAGAGTGTGTAGAGTAATGATGATGACAGTATTTAATATTTACTGCATTATTAAGATCTTATTTGTGCCAAGCAACTGCTGTATAATATTTCATTTAATCTTTGCTACCACCCTATGAGATAAGTACTTGCAATGGTTAATTTTATGTGTCAACTTCACTGGGCTAATGGAATGTCCAGATATTTGGTTAAACATTATTCTCGCTTTCAGCAGAAGCTCTGCAAGCCAGAAGGGAGTGGCAGGACATATTTAAAGTGATGACGGAGAAAAATCTACAACCAAGATTACTCTACCCAGCAAAGATCTCATTCAGATTTGATGGAGAAATTAAAACCTTTACAGACAAGCAAAAGCTGAGAGAGTTCAGCACCACCAAACCAGCTTTACAACAAATGCTAAAGGAACTTCTCTAGGCAAGAAACACAAGAGAAGGAAAAGACCTACAATAACAAACCCAAAACAATTAAGTAAATGGGAATAGGAACATACATGTCGATAATTACCTTAAATGTAAATGGATTAAATGCTCCCACCAAAAGACACAGACTGGCTGAATGGATACAAAAACAAGACCCGTATATATGCTGTCTACAAGAGACCCACTTCAGACTTAGCGACACATACAGACTGAAAGTGAGGGGAAGGAAAAAGAAACTCCATGCAAATGGAAATCAAAAGAAAGCTGGAGTGGCAATTCTCGTATCAGACAAAATAGACTTTAAAATAAACAATATTACAAGAGACAAAGAAGGACACTATATAATGATCAAGGGATCGATCCAAGAAGAAGATATAACAATTGTAAATATTTATGCACCCAACATAGGAGCACCTCAATACATAAGGCAAATGCTAACAGCCATAAAAGGGGAAATCGACAGTAACACAATCATAGTAGGGGACTTTAACACCCCACTTTCACCAATGGACAGATCATCCAAAATGAAAATAAATAAGGAAACACAAGCTTTAAATGATACACTAAACAAGATGGACTTAATTGATATTTATAGGACATTCCATCCAAAAACAACAGAATACACATTTTTCTCAAGTGCTCATGGAACATTCTCCAGGATAGATCATATCTTGGGTCACAAATCAAGCCTTGGTAAATTTAAGAAAATTGAAATCGTATCAAGGATCTTGTCCAACCACAACACTATAAGACTAGATATCAATTACAGGAAAAGATCTGTAAAAAATACAAACACACGGAGGCTAAACAATACACTACTTAATAACCAAGAGATCACTGAAGAAATCAAAGAGGAAATAAAAACATACCTAGAAACAAATGACAATGGAGACACGACGACCCAAAACATATGGGATGCAGCAAAAGCAGTTCTAAGACGGAAGTTTATAGCAATACAATCCTACCTTAAGGAACAGGAAACATCTCAAAAAAAACAACCTAACCTTGCACCTAAAGCAATTAGAGAACAAAGAACAAAAACCCCCCAAATTTAGCAGAAGTAAAGAAATCATAAAGATCAGATCAGAAATAAATGAAAAAGAAATGAAGGAAACGATAGCAAAGACCAATAAAACTAAAATCTGGTTCTTTGAGAAGATAAACAAAATTGATAAACCATTAGCCAGACTCAACAAGAAAAAAAGGGAGAAGACTCAAATCAATAGACTTAGAAATGAAAAAGGAGAAGTAACAACTGACACTGCAGAAATACAAAGATCATGAGAGATTATTACAAGCAACTCTACGCCAATAAAATGGACAACCTGAAAGAAATGGACAAATTCTTAGAAATGCACAACCTGCCAAGACTGAACCAGGAAGAAATAGAAAATATAAACAGACGAATCACAAGCACTGAAATTGAAACTGTGATTAAAAATCTTCCAGCAAACAAAAGCTGAGGACCCGATGGCTTCACAGGCGAATTCTATCAAACATTTAGAGAAGAGCTAACACCTATCCTTCTCAAACTCTTCCAAAATATAGCAGAGGGAGGAACACTCCCAAACTCATTCTATGAGGCCACCATCACCCTGATACCAAAACCAGACAAAGATGTCACAAAGGAAGAAAACTACAGGCCCATATCACTGAGGAACATAGATGCAAAAATCCTCAACAAAATACTAGCAAACAGAATCCAACAGCACATTAAAAAGATCATACACCATGATCAAGTGGGATTTATTCCAGGAATGCAAGGATTCTTCAATATACACAAATCAATCAATGTGATACACCATATTAACAAATTGAAGGAGAAAAACCATATGATCATCTCAATAGATATAGAAAAAGCTTTTGACAAAATTCAACACCCATTTATGATAAAAACCCTGCAGAAAGTAGGCATAGAGGGAACTTTCCTCAACATAATAAAGGCCATTTATGACAAACCCACAGCCAACATCATCCTCAATGGTGAAAAACTGAAACAATTTCCACTAAGATCAGGAACAAGCCAAGGTTGCCCACTCTCACCACTCTTATTCAACATAGTTTTGGAAGTTCTAGCCATAGCAATCAGAGAAGAAAAAGAAATAAAAGGAATCCAAATTGGAAAAGAAGTAAAGCTGTCACTGTTTGCAGATGACATGATACTATACATAGAGAATCCTAAAGATGCTACCAGGAAACTACTAGAGCTGATCAATGAATTTGGTAAAGTAGCAGAATACAAAGTTAATGCACAGAAATCTCTGGTATTCTTATACACTAATGATGAAAAATCTGAAAGTGAAATTAAGAAAACACTCCTATTTACCATTGCAACAAAAAGAATAAAATATCTAGGAATAAACCTACCTAAGGAGACAAAAGACCTGTATGCAGAAAATTATAAGACACTGATGAAAGAAATTAAAGCTGATACAAATAGATGGAGAGATATACCATGTTCTTGGATTGGAAGAATCAACATTGTGAAAATGACTCTACTACCCAAAGCAATCTACAGATTCAGTGCAATCCCTATCAAACTACCACTGGGATTTTTCACAGAACTAGAACAAAAAATTTCACAATTTGTATGGAAACACAAAAGACCCCGAATAGCCAAAGCAATCTTGAGAACGAAAAATGGAGCTGGAGGAATCAGGCTCCCTGACTTCAGCCTATACTACAAAACTACAGTAATCAAGGCAGTATGGTACTGGCACAAAAACAGAAATATAGATCAATGGAACAGGATAGAAAGCCCAGAGATAAACCCACGCACATATGGTCACCTTATCTTTGATAAAGGAGGCAAGAATATACAGTGGAGAAAAGATAGCCTCTTCAGTAAGTGGTGCTGGGAAAACTGGACAGATACATGTAAAAGAATGAAATTAGGACACTCCCTAACACCATACACAAAAAGAAACTCAAAATGGATTAAAGACCTAAATGTAAGGCCAGACACTATCAAACTCTTAGAGGAAAACATAGGCAGAACACTCTATGACATAAATCACAGCAAGATTCTTTTTGACCCACCTCCTAGAGAAATGGAAATAAAAACAAAAATAAACAAATGGGACCTAATGAAACTTCAAAGCTTTTGCACAGCAAAGGAAACCATAAACAATACCAAAAAACAACCCTTAGAATGGGAGAAAATATTTGCAAATGAAGCAACTGACAAAGGATTAATCTCCAAAACTAACAAGCAGCTCATGCAACTCAATATCAAGAAAACAAACAACCCAATCCAAAAATGGGCAGAAGACCTAAATAGACATTTCTCCAAAGAAGATATACAGATTGCCAACAAACACATGAAAGAATGCTCAACATCATTAATCATTAGAGAAATGCAAATCAAAACTACAATGAGATATCATCTCACACCGGTCATAATGGCCATCATCAAAAAATCTAGAAACAATAAATGCTGGAGAGGGTGTGCAGAAAATGGAACACTCTTGCACTGTTGGTGGGAATGTAAATTGATACAGCCACTATGGAGGACAGTATGGAGGTTCCTTAAAAAACTACACATAGAACTACCATACGACCCAGCAATCCCACTACTGGGCATATACTCTGAGAAAACCATAATTCAAAAAGAGTCATGTACCAAAATGTTCATTGCAGCTCTATTTACAGTAGCCAGGACACGGAAGCAACCTAAATGTCCATCAACAGATGAATGGATAAAGAAGATGTGGCACATGTATACAATGGAATATTACTCAGCCATAAAAAGAAACGAAATTGAGTTTTTTGTAGTGAGATGGATAGACCTAGAGTCTGTCATACAGAGTGAAGTAAGTCAGAAGGAGAAAAACAAATACCGTATGCTAACACATATATATGGAATCTAAGGAAAAAAAAGTGTCCTGAAGAACCTAGGGGTAAGACAGGAATAAAGACTCAGACCTACTAGAGCATGGACTTGAGGATATGGGGAGGGGGAAGGGTAAGCTGTGACAAAGTGAGAGAGTGTCATGGACATATATACACTACCAAACATAAAGTAGATAGCTAGTGGGAAGCAGCCGCATAGCACAGGGAGATCAGCTCGGTGGTTTGTGACCATCTAGAGGGGTGGGATAGGCAGGATGGGAGGGAGATGCAAGAGGGAAGAGATATGGGAACGTATGTATATGTATAACTGATTCACTTTGTTATAAAGCAGAAACTAACACACCATTGTAAAGCAATTATATTCCAATAAAGATGTTAAAAAAATATATATATATATATTTGTAGTGTTATTTTAATACTGTTTAGCTACATATGCATTTAGGTTGTTCTATTGTAATTTCCTATTTTCCCATTATAATTAAAATTAATTTTTTAAAACACAAAAAAAACCACACATTATTCTGGGTGTGTCTTTGAGGGTGTTTTTGCATCAGATTAACATTTTAATTGGTAGACTGAGTAAAGGCCCTAATCTTCTTTACATTAGGGTCCTCCCTAATGTGTGGGCCCCATCCAATAAGTTGAAGGCCAATTTGTATAGAACAAAAAGGCTGACCATTCTGCAAATAAGGAGGCTTTTCCTCCTGCCTGTCTGCCTTGAGCATGGACATTGAACTTTCCCTGACTTTGAACTCAAACTGAAACATTGGCTCTTCCTGGGTCTTGAAACTGTCAGCTTTCAGACTGGAACTACACCATAAGCTCTCCTGGGTCTCCAGCTTGCTGACAGCACATCTTAGGACTTGTCAACTTCCATAACTGTGTAAGCCAAATATCTTTGTGTGTGTGTGTGTGTGTGTGTATAATATATATATATATATATTATTGGTTCTGTTTCTCTGGAGAACCCTAACTAATACAATACTTTAACTTTGAATAAACCGGGGCTTATAGGCCTGAGGTTACTGAACTATACAAAATTGTGAATCTAGAATTCATATCCAGATTGTCTGAGCTCAGAGCTTGATCCTTGAGAACCAGGGAAAAAGTCTTGAGGAATACCAACATTAAGGGCTGGCAAGAGGAAGAAAGAGATTCATGAAGGAAACAGAAGGAATAGCAGAGAAGTAGGAAGAAACCCATTATGCATTATCATGGACTCCAAAGGAGGAAAGTGTTTTAGAATGGGGGAGGTTGGGTAAAATGAAGTTTGAAAAAACCCATTACATTTGGCAGCTAAGACGTCCCTAGTGTCTTTTTCCAAAGCAGTATCTTTTGGAGTATTTCAATATTTACAGTGAAAGGATATAAGAAATTTAAAAATATTTTATCAAAAATTTTAATTTTCTTATTCAAGATTAAAAACCTGATAAAAGAAAAAAATAATAAAAGATTAGATCTGGGTCTAACCAACAAATTACTTACAGTTGAAAAACCAATGCTTTATATATTCAGACCAGTTAAGGATTATCATTAATATATGATTCTAAATCTTTGAGATATTCCATTATTAATTTATTGACTTTAATAGATACATTACTGTGGAAAATTTGTCTATAAGGTTGTAGATATCTTTTTCAGATAAGGTTTCATAGAAAAGGACAGTACCTCTGACTGTGATAGAGGAAATGGGAATCTTTTTGCAAAACAAAATACTCTTGCAAAAATACAGATGGTAAATGAGTGTTCTTTAAAACAAATTAAGGTATTTTCTAAATCTAAGAGTTTACAAAACAAAACCAATGGATGTGACAATGTCCTTAATTGAGTCTTCTCTGTTTTTCCTCCACCACCCCTTTCCTAGCTTCCATTGATCTACTCACGTTTTCCTTATTTCCCCCCGTTTTACCCTTCTCATAACATGGTTCCCAGTTAGTGGTGTCACCGATCTCTTAGGGGGCATTTAGAAATGTGTGTGGTCATTTTTTGTTTTTCACAATGACTGAGCACTGCTATTGGCATTTCACAGGCAGGGCCAGGATTACTGCACAAAGGAGAAATGTCTTACTCAAAATGCCAACCGCATTGACTGGTTAGGTGGTTATACATTCTATATCCATCATTCCAATGGTTACTCTTAGATTTTTAATAAGGTATACTTATTTAATCAACATTTTAAAGCAGTTCCCAAACAATACAAGGAATTCAGAAAGATTCTGATCATACCCTGCCTGCCCCACCTTCCATATTATTGTTTTTAGTACTACCTTGTTCTTAACTCCCTAAAAGTCAGCTGTCATTATTATTTTTTTTACAATAAATGCTTATTTATATTTATGTATCTACATTCTCACTAACCTCTATTTTCTGTCATTTTCATTTTAGCTATTCTAGTGAGTATGTAGAATCCCACTGTGTTTTTTATTTCCATTTCCCTGATGGTTAGAGCAACTTTTTGTAAGAATATTGGCCATTTGGGAATCCTTTCTTTGAAGAGTTTAAGTTAAAATCTTGCCCATTTTCTGATTACAATTTCTTTTTATTATTAATAGAAATTCTTTATATATTCTAGTTATAAGTCCTTTATCATATATATATGTATATATGTGTATATTGTATACATATATATGTATATAATATTTTTACTACCTGGACTAGTTTTTATGAAAGTTTCTCAACTTGAGAGTCCCTTATCACAAAGGTAGTATAAATCCAGACCCTATAGTCACCAATTATGGAGCTTTGGGTTTAGATTTCTCCAAGGAGAATTTTTTTCTCTACTCAGAGCTCAGAATAGAAAACAAACTGCTTGCTACTTGTCTAGTCTGGTAGACAAAACTTTTCTAGCTCCTTTTCACTGATTGTGCAGCTATTTAGAAGTCCTGGCATTAGCAGGAGTCCCAGTTCTAACCCTTGCACTGCAGGTGGGAGGGCACATCTCCTGTCCCCATGTGGACATTGAAACCCTGGCCCCCAGCCCCTCAGGCCTAGATTCAGGTCTCTGACTTTGAGTTCCTTCCCCCGACACAACATTTTTTTTTCTGGCAGCAGGAATTTCTCTTTCTCTCAAGCTTCATTTTGTTTCTGTTGTTACATTTATCCAGCATGTCTACATATTTGTATCAGAAAAGGTGGCTCCAATTAGCTCAGTCTGCCATGATAGAGGAACCTATTTTTCATTATTTTTGAAAACTATTTTAAATACTTAGCCATATACCACTACTTTTTTTTTTTCCCCTGCAGTACGCAGGCCTCTCACTGTTGTGGCCTCTCCCGTTGCGGAGCACAGGCTCCGGACGCGCAGGCTCAGCGGCCGTGGCTCACGGGCCCAGCCGCTCTGCGGCACGTGGGATCCTCCTGGACCGGGGCACGAACCTGTGTCCCCTGCATCGGCAGGCGGACTCTCAACCACTGCGCCACCAGGGAAGCCCTATACCATTACTTTTAAGAACACATCCAACTTTCTAAAATACTACTTCATTAGTATTTAAGTAAAAAAAAAAAACACGTTGACTGTTAAACGTTACAGTCTCAGGTGGTACTATAGAAACTCTTGTTACATGGTTAGGGAATACTGGGAAGCCAGGGTAGGGTTGGGAGAGGGTTTTGGGTAAAGAATCATATTTAAATTTGGTAAGTTATAGGACTATAATCTCATGATACTCACTTTAATTCTCCCTGTTTCATCCTCCCAGCTAGGTAGGTGCCCCATAACCCAATCTTCCATGTTTGTTTCCTCTAGTCCTCTGAGTTACTTTAATAAGTAAAGTAGCAAGTTACTCCTTAAACTCCTCAGTTTTTTTGGTTTCTGTTTGTGTGTTTGTTTGTTTTAATCTCTTTGTAAACTTAAGTACAGGAATCCTGGACTTTGCCAATAGAAATTTCCTATTTGAGTTCTGCCTCTCTGAGGATTGATTCTTCACAACTACCTCTCTTGAACTGGTACTGCTTTAATATTTTCTCACATAATTCCCCCATGCAGTTTCACATCCTGCCTTAATCATCTGTGTCTCCTGCTTGTCCTGCCTCCACAGTTACCTCTCAGAGCTCAGTTTCTTCACAACCCCACCCCACTGTGTCACCATGCAAAGCTCCCAGCCTCCCAACCTGAGTCACCATACGCCCCCTTCTAGTGTTACCAGCCCAGGCTCCTGTCCCCAGTCTACCCCGTCTCTTCTCAGATAGAATCAGCATTGCACATTAGTAGAGATACAGTTCCATCCATTTGACTAGACTTAGCCAGCCTGGAGTTTTTCAATTTATGGGAGTACTTTTTTTAAAATGTAGTACTTGGAAATCTTTTTATTACAGAAAATTTCAAATATACAGAATGACAGAGAGTAGTCTAACGAACCCCATGTACCCATCATCCAGCTTCAACAATTTTCAACTCCTGGTCAATCTCATTTTATCTCTACCTCTACCACACCCACTGGTTTATTTCAAAACAAATCCCAGATGCCATATAATTTCATCTGTATTTCCATATGTGTCTCTTAAAAAGTGGGATTCTTTATTTTAAGAACATAACTATAATGCAATTATCACACCTAAAAATACCTTCTCTTGAATATTTCTTTAATATTCTCAAATATCCAGACAGTTTTTATGAACTGAGATCCAAAAAAGAATATAAATGCCATTGGTTGTTATATTTCTTAAGTTTCTCTCTATTAAAAAAAAACAAACATAAAACCTTTGTGTTATGGAAATTTCCAAACATATACAAAGTAAGCAGTATAATATATGTACTCAACACCCAGCTTCAACAATGATCAACAGTCTGTCATTCTGGTATCATCTATACCTCCACCTACTCTCCAATTTCCATTCAATTATTTTTTACAGTCTTTTGAGGTAAAATGTGCATGTATTTAAATATACAAACCCTAGTTGTACAGTTTTGACAAATGGATATATGTATGTAAACCTCTGTCATCACACAGGACATTTCCCTCTCCCTAGATGGTTCCCCTGCACCTCTTACCTCCTCCCTGGCAATCACAACTTTGATTGTTTTAAGCCTTAGATTAGTGCCTGTTCTAGAACTTTATACTATTTTATGTTCAGCTTCTTCTCAGTATAATGCCTGTGAAATTCATCCTTGTTGTTGGATCAATCTGTTTCTTATAATTGCTATCACTACTACATATGTTTATCTTTTCTCCTGTTGATGACATTTGCTTAATGCAAAGTTTTGGCTAATGAGAATAAAGCTGCTAAGAACATTATTGTATAAAACTACCAGTGATTATTAAGTCTCTTTTAAGCTCCAAGTTGTGTGTGTGTGTGTGCATGCATGCGCGCATGTGTGTATGGCAGTTGTTAGTTGTTAAAGAATCCAGGTAATTTGTCCAGTAGAATCTCTCGTCTGGATTCTGCTGATTGCATCCACATATATTTCACATATTCCTCTGTCCTTTGCATTTTCTGCAAATTAGTAGTTAGATCTAGAGGCATAATCAGATTCAGGTTCAATTTTGTCAGGACTATCAAAGGGGGTGCTGTGCACTTCCATTAGAAGATTCGTAGTGATTGATGTTCTTTTATTTGCCACTGTAACTCTGGGATAGATTTCTAGAAATACAATTGTTGGATCAAAAGATAAATATATATATAATGTCGCTAGATTTAACTTACAGGACTTTTCAGGGGCTTATACACTATAATATGCTGTTTAGTGAGGTATTAGCCAGTTGCAGTAATTTTACTACATGGAAAAATACACACACACACACACACACACACACACACATGCACCATTGAATCTCATTACTGGTAATAGTTATGTTTGATAAAGTCGCTGTGAACACTGAACTAGCAAATACTGAATGATTGCTCTTAGAGGAAATACAAGGTTAAGTTCCTGCGAGTGTCCGGTCCCAACATTTTAGTAACTGATCAGTACATAACCATGTTTTATGTGTACTTCTGTTTAAAAACACATTATTTAATATGTATTGTTGATTCATTAACACTGAACTCACAGTCAACAGCACTACAACTCATGCCGAATGAAGCTTGTACTAACACATATCTTCTCCAAAGGCAACATCACAGTTTCTTGCACTTAGGAACACTAGACAGCACCTCAGCACTACATTTGTGGGCTGTTTTAGACATTGAAATCACCAACGAAAAGCAAAAAAATGTGAAAAATTTGTCACTAAATGGACCACAAAAAGGACACCTGTTGACAGTGTGAGAGCTGAAACAAGAAGGCAGAGCATTGCCTTTCTCAGTCTTAGGTACTAATGTGAGCACCAGGTGACTCAAATTTTGTCTGTTCTTCATACGTTCATGAATGATCTGCAAATCACTATGAGTATTGAATTGGGGGTTACAAGTAAATTTTAGTGAGTAAGCAAATTCACAAATATGTACTCCACGAATAATAAGGATCAACTGTATATATAAAACAGGATTGTCATCTCTTCCGAATCCCCAGAATTTGGGCAGATAAAAAGAATAATAAATTTCCTATTTTCAGCAAACTTGATGGGACTATATTCCCATGAGTCTTGGGCTTGATTTGGTGTCCCACCCTCAAATATGTGTAGATTTAAGGGTTATCATGACTCACTGTGATAGAAGATGTAAATATATTGGGTTTTAGATATGCTGACATTTTTACTAAAAAAGAATCCTATCTAGGTGACAAAAAAATATCATCTGTAGAGGTAGAAATGGCATGAGGTCTAGAAAGATAAATAAAAAAGTGTCTAAAAAACTAGCCAAATATATGACTTGAAAGAAAGACTGAGAATTGAGTACTTAATTAACGCAAAAAATCCAGTTCTAAGATATTTCAACGAAGCGGAAATGAGAGACGTACTACCTAATGAGGATGTCTGCTGACTAGAAGAATCACTACTAGATCTACTACTAGAAGTAGAGGTGGGGCACAAACAGAAAAGACTTTGCCTTGCCGATGAAAAGGAAAACAATTCTGACTTGGACTTGAGGGTATATGTATGGGAAACTTTAGTAAGAATAGATCAAGTGATTGCAGAATGCATATGGGTAAAGGAAATTGTCTCAACGTGGGCATGAACCTTAGAGAACAATTTGTTATAAATCTGATTGATTAACTTAGTGGCATTAGATTAGTACAACAAATAAAACTGTATGCCTGTGATTTACATGTTGAGATAGATTTTATTCCTCCCAAGACCTCTATAAATTGTAGTCATATGTTTTGTTTTCTACTTCACATACTAAGCCAATGCTGGAGTGAAGAACATTACCCGGGATACTACAGGGGATACAGCATATTCTCCAAACATTACCATAACAATTACCCTTTCCCACCTCTACACACTAGTACCATTTTGGGGGGAGGTGACAACACACCACTAGACTAGAAAATACACCACTAGACTTTTCCTTTGGTCTCATCCTTAAAATTTCCCTCCAGGTCAGATATCCAGACTAAGGCATTTCTTTGAGTCAAGTCCCAGAGACACTTCTAGTGCTATCTTACTACCCTTGACCACAACACTTGTATCCCTACATCAGAGACTCCAGTTTCCTTCCCAACCTCAACCAGGATTCCCGTAAAACTCTCCTATAATTCCCTCTCTTACACACTCTCACGATAGCCTGTCCTAAGCCATGGTGTGTTAGCCTGGGTCTCCCTTTGTTTATTGGACATCTTGCTTGCACTCACTGGTTTCTCCCTGGATTTAAGAATTTCAGAGACTATATCTGGGAAATGAAAAAAATAAGATATAGAGGGGGAAATGGTGCTGAAAAAGTCCACCAGTAGTACATACTTTTAAAGAAAGCAACTTGGCTAATAAAATTATCATTACTATGATAGACATCTACATTTTAGTTTCTGACTGGCCAGATTTCACAATATTTAGGAGAATTGTGAAAAGTAATTCTTACCTCCCAGAAGACTAGAATTCAAGAAAGCTCTGTCACTCAGAAGTAGTTTTACTGATTGAGAAAAATTAATTCAGTAAAAAAAAAATCAGTGAAAACCTTGTCTGTACACATGAAGTAGTAGGACTGATATAAAATAAGAAAATAAGCCCTTTTGTAACTGCAGGTTCAGTTTGAACTTTTTGTTTACTCCATTTCTAAATTTCATTGTTCAGTTAGAACCCTATGATAACACTTATGAGATTATTTTGCTATCCAAAGCAATTTGCTATCCATTCCTCAACCATAGCTATGACCCTCATCAATTCCAAATTCCAACAGATAATACACTGGAGGGTTAGACTGGGCTAGGGGTTGCTGACAACTAGGTGATATGTAATAAGAAAATCAGAATAGGTCAAATCACTCTGAAGACAGATCCTCATGTAAAGCTGCGAGAGTCACAAAGGGCCTGATTAGTGACCCTGTCACTAATTTGGAGTCAGACCTGAGATTTGGGAATGGTCTTCACTGGCAGTCACTGTTGCCTCTCACCTTCCCCCTTGGAAAAATATCTGCTATGTTGCAATCACTGAGCAAATGCCAAATGCCTTCTGGAATGTTCTGATCCTGCCAGGAATACCCTGTCCCTCAAGCTTTCGTCTGTTCCGTGGGAAAGTTTTGGAATTTCCAGTCTCTAGCCTGCTGCACAGAGATCCTGGGCAACCAAACCTAACAAGTGTGTGGTTCAAGTGGTCCCTTCGATCTCATGGGTAACCAAACATGTCCAGGGAACAGAAGAGAATTATCACATTGATGACAACTTGTGCCTGTTTAGAGCTTATGTGTAACTCTTAACACAGAGGGAAGAAATTGCCATTAGAATTCTGCCGTTATTGATACTGATATTATGATCAAGAGTCGAATTATGTCTTGATTGATAAGCATAAGAAGGAACACAGTAAAAACCTTGTTTTATAGGTATAGTGAGATTGATACAAAATAAGAAATAATCCCTTTCATAACTTGAGGTTCACTTGAAACTTTTGTTTATTCCATTTCTAGATTTAATTGAACCATGAGTGTATACCACTTAAGCGATTATTTTGCTCTCCTAAACAATGTTACTACTATTCACTCCTCAACAATAGCCATCTACCCTCATTTTTTACTCTCCATTTCCAAATTCCAACGGATTATTCAACTAGAGGATTCGATGGAGCTAAGAACTGAAGACACATAGGTGATACTTAAACACAAAGAAATGGAATACATAATGTAAATATCTGACAGTTCTATTCAATTATGAGATGTGTTTGGTGTTAAGATTTAGAAATACAACTGCTGTGAATTTTTACTGATGACATGCTGAATTGTGGCCTTGGTTATTGACACGGTTGGCCATGTGAATAAAAGGCAAACATTTATATGTGACAACACAGGCAAACTGGTTAGCTTATAAGAAACTTCAAATCTATCTCTATAAATAAAACAGGGAAAATGGATTAAAATAACATAGTAAGAAAAAAACATCGGTTATCTCACAGGCCTATATGGTAAAAATGCTAACTATCTTGAGATCATTTATTCAGCAATCAAAATAGGGCCCACTAACCCAGAGGTAAGAATAAAACTTCTGAGCTGCTAGAAAAAGAAAGAAAGGAAAAGAAAAACGTTTAAAAAGCTATACTAGGGCTTCCCTGGTAGCACAGTGGTTAAGAATCCACCTGCCAATGCAGGGGACATGGGTTCAAGACCTGGTCTGGGAAGATCCCACATGCCATGGAGAAACTAAGCCTGTGCGTCACAACTACCGAAGCCCTGCAACAAGAGAAGCCCCCGCAATGAGAAGCCCACCCATCTCAATGAAGAGTAGCCTCCGCTCCCCGCAACTAGAGATAGCCTGCGTGCAGCAACGAAGACCCAATGCAACCAAAAATAAATAAATTTATTTTTTTAAAAATAAGCTATACTAAAGCTCACAAACTTTATTAGTAGAAATTGGTCTAATACTTAAACTCACTTAAATAAACTTGATTATTTCATTTCTGGGGCCACAGAAGATTAGAAACAATAAATTGTTTTTTTTCTCCAGTCATAACAGACCCTTAAATTTATTGTATGTTTACTATGTGGGAGGGATATTTACAGAAATAGCTAATTCGATCCTATGAGGTGTGTACTATGAGTCCCCTCATTTCACAGACAAGGAAACTGAGGTGGAGAGAGGTTGATAAATTCGCCCAAGAGCACGCAGTAGACATGGATAGGGTCAGGATTCAAACACAGGTATTTTACCAGAGACCACACCGTCAGGTATTCGTGGCAGAGATACAGTGATGAACAGATCTGAGGAGCTTCCTGCTGTCACAGTCTACAAGCAACAAGGAAACGTAAGAGAAGAGAGATGGCAGGAGCAAGAACTGACACACAGCAGAACAAGGAAGGAGGTTGAGGGTTGGCAAGTACCAGACCCTTTACAGTTATTATTTAACTCTCTCTTTGCAACCATTCTGCAAGTTAGCATAAGCACTTTGCTGATAAAGAAACTGAAGCTGTAAAGTTAAATAAATTTCCCCAAATTGCATAACTAGTCAACAGTGGACCTGTGGTTGGAAGCTTAATTTCTTTCTCCTACACGTCACTACTCAAACACAGGCTCATAGACAGCGTTTCAGCCTAGACCACTCTATATGAAAGGAAACAGCCCTGAACACACTACATCAGCCTGTGAGGGCCTTGGGTAATGCATAAAATGGTTAAATGTAAAAATGGTACAATAATGAATGTGTAAAATCGAGACCTGAATAATCGACAACCAGTTACATTATGTTGATTACTCTCTGTCTAAGAAAATGTATGGCATATTTTTAGAAGTCTAAAAATAGACATGGTGAAAATAAAACATTTGTGGATTTAAAGAAATGAGCTTCGAGTATCTGGAAATTTTTTGGAATATTTCTTTTCTAATGAAACCAGATAAAGTTTTCTATATTGGGAAATAGTACAAATAGGCATATTAAATAAAGGCTAACACAATTTTGTGTCACAGGGCCCAACAAAAATAGTCCCAATACTTTAATACCAGGTTCGATTATGTGTTAATACTGAATCAGGCAGCATCTAAAAAGTGTTTCTACAAGTTAAGAAAGATTATAATTTATCAGGAATTCAAGGTATTAGGAAGGTAAAATAATTGAATTTCCCCCCATACCATACTTTCGTGAGCAAAAAAGGACACCAGGTATTTTTCAAAGACTTCTGAACTTAAAATTCAGGTATTCAGTGCCAAGTAAACAAAGGGTTTACGTTAAAGAACAACATACATGGCATATCTTAAATTCAATGTTTATCTATGTTTCCTACACTTTCCCATGTAGAGTGCTGTATCTCATAATGATAATCATGATCCACAATGTACCTTCTGAGCTATAAAAAGGCAAAAAAGCTAAAAACTACAGTCAGCGTAATTTGGGAGTAATATATTTGTCTCTGTCTTTTAAAAAAATTAGCCAACTATTGCCTAACTCAGCGGTCCCCAACCTTTTTGGAACCGGGGACCGGTTTCATGGAAGACAATTTGTTCATGGATGAGGGGGGTTTCAGGTGGTCATGCGAGCGATGGGGAGCAGCAGATGAAGCTTCGCTCGCTCGCCCATCACTCTCCTCCTGCTGTGCTGCCCGGTTTGTAACAGGCCGCGGAGTGGTACCGGTCCGCGGCCCCAGGACTGGGGACCCCTGGCTTAACTAACAGCTTTCAGATAACTCAAATCATTAGTTAGAAGATGTTATTCTCCAGCCTATTCAAGGGAGCATTTGAAAAAAAAAAAAATTATGGAAAGTAGTCCTAGAAATTCAAGAAAATCATGTTTTCACCTATTGCACATTAGTTGTATCGACCTGAATGCTCTTTTAAAGTCACATGTCCTGCTTAGGTGTTTGGTGTATTTTTAATGAAAAAGTTTAATAATTTAAAAATAGCTCCTAAGAATTTTTCAGTTGGTTAATGATCATAGACAATTCAAACAGACAAAAATACTATTTGTTACTGAATAGCTTTAACATTTTACTGTGTTGCCAGAAAACTATGTGTGGGAGATAATTACTTAATTTAGACCTACACATTTGTGCACTCAAAAGTGGCACTTTATGTCAATGACAAAAACATAATCATAAATAAAGGTTAAGTTCTGTTCAAGCCCTTTTGCTAATTGTGGGGGGTTTTCAAAAGAAATCAAAGAAATGGATGTAGTTTAAAGTACAAGAGAAAGCAAAACATTTTCTTCCTGAGCTTTCACACAGTGGAAGATGTGTAGCTACAATTACTTTTTCTAAAATTTCCAAGACAGTTCCAATGTTAATATTACGTTTTGAAACCATGTTAAGCCATTCGCATTGATTTTTGTTTCAAAATGTTTGGACACCAGAGAGGGTAATAGTCTAATATTGATATTTTTAGGAAAATCTTACTTTTACTTTGATTCCTAATGATATTTGGGAACATCAGAGAGTTTGTAAAGGTAGGTCCCACACTCATTTAGAAACTTAGAACATTTAATTAATAAAAAGTAACTGATTTTGAGTAGGTCTTTCTTCTGATGGACTTCAGAAATTTTATGAAATATGATCCAAGTTTATAACAACACAGAGAGATTTACTTATGAAATTTCTTATGCCAAAGATACTCTGATAGTTCTTTCTTCCAGCCTTGGTCTTCATATGGTGCATATACACTGATTAATCTGTAAGTTAAAAAGAGTCCATCATCTATTATTAGGACAGCATTTCAAACATGTAAGAGAATATATTCCTCCTTTTAAAAACATTTACTATCATTATATTTTCTAAGGAATCATTTAAATATTGAATTAGTATGACAGACCTTATCAAAGCAACAATTGAGTAATTGGCCTAGAATGGTACTTTGCACACCTAGAAGAGGCTCAGATAGTAGACTCATTAAAAGAACATTATGTCCTGTTTTCTTCCCGTTTAAAGGAAAGGAAGCATTTTAGCAGAAGTATAAAGATAGGACATACCTATTTCTTGCTTATTAAGGAAAATGTTGAAAGGGAACCTTATCTCCGCCTGCTTGACATCTTCTCAGAAAAGACTAATCTTTTAATTTCCTTTCCTTTTTCTCCTTACAACTTTTAATTGGTTCACATGTTCTAGACCTCAGGGGTCAATGTCATCTTTCATTTTTAATGTGGCATGTCCTCAATTTCCTAATGCCCATGCACACACAGGTGGTGTGATATTGATGGCTCATAAGACATACTTGTCTTTGTGTCATACTTGTATTATATATCTTGTGTGACAGTTATGACATACTTCTTACATCTCAAATAAAGATTTAAATTTAATTCTTTTTTGAGATAATGCATATAGATGTCCCCTAAAAATTATACATATATATGTAATAGACACAGAAATTTATATATTAGTGTCATTATTACTGACTCATAGTATGACCCTGAAGGTATTTTTTAATGACAAGACCATACACACGTACAAATGAAGGAAGCTCTTAAACCATCTACATATTCATATAGATTGAATCTAAAAACTGCCACAGAAAGCTCAAGACTCAATTCAAGTCAAGGGACTGGAAATGAGAGCATTTCTGTTTATATTTGATTTCCTGGTGCTGTGTCTTTACATAACTAAGAAATGATGTGAATTCACATAATTATGGCCAACAGCCAAATCTTCCACAAGCACTTGTGAGCATATGTATATAATCATGAATAGATATATTAAAGATTCCTATCTTTGTAATTCATAAACTTCTTATGTCTAGACAGAAACAAATATAGTGCAATGTCTGAGCATTATTTCTGATGTGTGTGATAATAATTTGCAGAGACCACTTAGACCAACTAAAAGTATGTGAATTAAATGTGGTGCTTCTAAACAGAAGCCCTCTCTTTTTCACTCTGGAGAAAATAATTTACTCTTTTACTTAACTATTTTCCCCCCTATGACTCAAGGGAACCCATGACTTCAATATATTTTTCTTGTAGGTATTTTAAATAATATACTATAAAAATAACATATAGTAAATTCAAATTTAATTAAATAGGAAAATGTTTAAGAGTGCTACTTTTAGCCTACACTCGTGAAATTTAGACAATACTCTTTCCTGAAATTTTAGTGAGCTTCAAAATTTATAAATGTTTTGCTCTTTCTTGAATAAAACGTTACATCCAACGTGTAATTGAAAAATAAAAACTTCACATATCACAATATTACCATCGTGTCTATTCATCATACATGACTTACTACTTTATGTGATGGACCAATTTAATCTGGAAGTGACATGTGGCCTCTATTAGCTGCTTAAGAGAGTCACAATGAGCAGCAACATGGATGCAACTAGAGATTATCGTTCTAAGTGAAGTCAGTCAGAAAGAGAAAGACAAATACCATATGATATCACTTATATGCAGAATCTAAAATATGACACAAATGAACCTATCTATGAAACAGAAACAGAATCAGGGACATAGAAAATAGACTGGTGGTTGCCAAGGGGGAGGGGAGTGGGAGAGGGTTGGGTTGAGAGTTTGGGATTAGCAAATGCAAACTGGTGTACATAGAATGGATACACAACAAGGTCCTACTGTATAGCACAGGGAACTATATTCACTATCCTGTGATAAACCATAATGGAAAAGAATATAAAAAAGAATATATATATACATATACATATATATAACTGAGTAACTTTGCTGTACAGCAGTAATTAATTCAGCACTGTAATTCAACTATACTTCAATAAAAAATAAATTACAAAAAATAGACAGTCACAATAGACTAGATGCTGATTTTTTAAACTTAAAGAGAGCATCAGTGGTTTACTAAATTTTCTGGGCAGAGCAAGACCTTCCACCATCCTGTAGGGTCAAAATTCATTCTCTAGTTATGTCGTTCAACCTTCCTTAGTGTTCACCAGAATGAGAGCCAGCAGCAGCTCGCAAGGCCCCTATTTCACCATCATTCTGTCTTGCTCAGCTCACAGCACTGGTCCTTTTAGCTCTCACCGTCTCTCTCTCTTTCTCTTCCCAGTCAAGCTTCCTGAGAGAGGGCTATATTCAGTCCCTCCATTTTCTCATCTCTCATTCACTCCTTTATTATCTCTCTTTTTCCCTTTTAGTAAAATATGCATAACATAAAACTTGCCATTTTAACCATTTCCAAGTGTACAGCTCCGTGGCATTAAGTACATTCATATTATTATGCCACCACCACTGCCACCTGTTTCCAGAACTTTTCCATCTTCTCAAACAAAAACTCTATACCCACTAAACAATAACTTTCTATTCCTCCTCCCCCACA
This sequence comes from Phocoena phocoena, assembly GCF_963924675.1. Taxonomy (NCBI): domain Eukaryota; kingdom Metazoa; phylum Chordata; class Mammalia; order Artiodactyla; family Phocoenidae; genus Phocoena; species Phocoena phocoena. The sequence continues at coordinate 36,498,393 of NC_089232.1, read as the reverse complement.
CCCCAAGAGCCCCTGGCAACCACCATTGCACTTGCTGTCTCTGAGGTTGAGAGCTCTGGGTACCTCATTTAAGGGGAATTATACAGTATTTGTCCTTTGGTGGCTGATATTCACTTGGCATAATGTCTTCAAGGTTCAGCCCTGTTTCCTTTATTCTCTATTCTCCCACCCTGTCTTCTCCACGTCACTGAAATGTTCCTTGCCAAGGTCACCAGTGATCCCCTATCTACACCTCTGAAAAATCATCTTTATTTTTCAGTGGCATCAGCTGCACTTGGCACTTCCTAATACTCTCCTCTCTTTTCACTTCCAAGACATCCTTCTCTCCTGATACATTTCTAGCATTTCTTTGTGGGTTCCCCTCCACTTTAAATACTGTTTTTCTTTTGTGTCTATGTACATTCTAGAGCATTCTCCTTGGGTGATCTTGCCCATTCCCATGGCTTCTACTACCATCCACCTGTGGATTCCGACTCTATCTCCAACCTAGATTTCTCTCCTGAGCTCCCAAGGAGGGCAAACACCTGTAGCTGGAGACCTTCACGTGAACGCACTATGGACAACATGTTCAAAACTGAACTTAGCATATTTCCCTCCAGACTTATATAAACAAATGGATGGAACCATCCTCTGAGTCATTTTTTTAAAATTAATTAGGCTGCATTGGGTCTTCGTTGCTGCGTGCAGGCTTTCTTTAGTTGCGGCAAGCTGGGGCTACTCTTTGTTGCGGTGCATAGGCTTCTCATTGCGGTGGCTGCTCTTGTTGAGGAGCATGGGCTATAGGCGCATGGGCTTCAGTAGTTGTGGCTTGTGGGCTCTAGAGCACAGGCTCAGTAGTTGTGGCGCAGGGGCTTAGTTGCTCTGCAGCATGTGGGATCTTCCCGGACCAGGGCTCAAACCCGTGTCCCCTGCATTGGCAGGTGGATTCTTAACCACTGTGTCACCAGGGAAGTCCCCTCTGAGTCATTCTTGACTTTTTAATTTTCCCTACCCATAACATTTAATTGATGTCAAAGTTTCTCAGTTTTGTCCACTGAAAATCCCTGGAATATCCATTCTCGCTGCTACTGCTACTTGTCAATTCAAGTATTATTCTTCTCTATGAATCACTGCCACAGCGTCCTAATGAGTCTGCTTCCCTTCCTCAGTTTCATCCTCTTCTAATATATTCTCCACCTGTTGCCAGAATGATCTTTCTACAAAGCAAATCTGATTATATCACTCTCTGAATAAAAATTTTGAATGTCTTCCCATTGCCATTAGGAAGAAGTCCAAACTCCTTAGCATAGAGCGTCATGCTCTGCATCTAAACCTCAGCCCTTACTGCTTTCCCTTAGGCGTTACTCCTTCCCTACAGGCATGACAAACCACCCTGAATGCACTCTCCTCAGGCTGTCATGTCTTTGTACGTGCCCTTCCCCTGGATAACTCCTGCTTGTCCTTTAGGACTCAGCTCCAGGGTCACCTTGTCCAGGAAACCCTCCCTGAAGGTGGGTGAAGTGGATGCAATGGCATGATGCTTTGATTCCTCTACCTCCTCAGGACTAAAACACTTATCCTTCTAACTGCTCAGAGTGTTGGTAGCAGTTTAGATCTCTGCTAAATTTCATTTTGGAGATTACCCTGGGTTGAAGAGCCACTTACTTAAGGTCATGCCTTCCTTCCTAAGGGCAGCGCATACTCAATGATTAGTCACAGAGGTATACAGAAGTATAAAGGCTGGTCCCGTGGCCCCAACTGGGACAATGCTGCAGGCCATCCTAGCCCCATAGTTCTCTCTTGCAAAGGCAGAGGACTTTGTTGCAACTGCATCACAGCCCAACTTATTCTTCTGGCCGGTTCACCTTCTTTCACTTCTTCCTACAGGTGTTGATCATGAGAACAAGCCTTCTGCACATAAATCTCCATCTCAGAGTCTGTTTCACAGGGAACTGAATGGTAACATTAGGTTAGGACTCTCAACACCACTTGCTTATTCCTATCATAGCTCTTATGCCACGATATCATCATTGTCTGTTTACTCGTGGGGCTATGCCTGAATATAGTGAGCAGCTTGAGAACAGGGATTTTCAATCTTGTCTTTTCATCTTCACTTCCTTTTTATCCTCACTCATTAAATCTTTTTGAATAAGTGAATGCATAAATGAATGCATGAGATCACCATCTTTAAAACCCTTGGGGGCTTTCCTAAAATCAGTTCAATCCTGCCTGAATCTTATTTCTTCTAGGAATAGCCCCAGAAAATCTGGAATGTCTCTCCCAGAATGTATTTTAGGCTTGCTGCTGCTTCTGCTTCGTGAAATTGTTAAAGCATGAATTTGGAGATCTGGATTTATTAACCTGGAATGAATACTCAGTCATCATAACTGTGTGACTTTGGGAAAATCATATAACCTCTTCATGTCTTGGTTTTATCAGTTGGAAAATAGTAAATCTAGCCCATAGATATTGCTTGGTGATAAATGAGATAATGTCTGTGTGAAGCAATGGTACATAGTAGATACTCAGTAAATTTTAACTCTCTTTTTTTCTTTTTAGATTTAGCTTACTCTTTTTATAATAATTTGCAAAGAAATAAATTACAGTAGTTTGGTCCTACTGAGATGATCTCATTAGCTCTCATTACCTTCTCCCTCCCCCTTACCACATGGCAAAAATCCATCATCCTCTGCTACTATTTTTATTTTAGAAGGAAAAAAGAAGGGCGGCTGAAAGCATCTACTCAACAGTGCAAGTCCCTGCTTGCTATAAGTTTTGCTATTTATCATGAGGCATCAAATTTGCTAGTGGCATGAGGTGTGGCTGGGTGTGTCTGAGAGTGAATCAAAGTGAATAAATGACATGAATGTAACACTACCTGATGGGTTTCAGTGAAGTGTATGAAGGGCTAAAATGATTAAAATAAGGCACGAAGAAAAGGTTAAACATACGGTAGCAAGGTATCCCATATGTTAAGTACCTGATTCACCCGTATTTCCAGTTTTCTTCTCAGTACTTGGAAAATCCCATTTCTCAGCTTCCTTGCAGTTGAGTGGACAATGTGATAAGCTCTGGCCAATGGCTGTTAGTAGAAGTAACAGATCACATGTAGGAGAAGAATTTAAAAGCCAGTGATGAGTTTTCAGCTAGAAGTCTGGAATGTTGAAGGATATAGGCCCTAGACATTCTCCTAGATCTGGAGCAGATTCTGTGAAGCGTGAATTAATCTGTTGTGTTAAACTACTGAGATGTTCGTGTTCCTGTTACCACCACAAAACTTAGCCAGTTCTGACCAATGCACTGGAGCTCAAGAAAACTCAGGATAAATCTGAATAAACAAAACATCTCAGGAAAAATAGGAACTGTGGCCAGCTGTCTCAGAAAATAGAACTGGAAGGGTATTCAGGGTCTTTGTCAATCTTTACTGTTCCACCACTAAAGTAACTTAGCTTCTCTCTTTGAATCTGCTCCTTTCTGTGTCTGTCTCCTTCTCCCACTTCCAACTGCCAGTTGTCTTTCTTTGCATCATTGTGTCTCTGCATCTCTGTATCATTCGTCTTTCAAAGAGATAGAACTCGGTCCAATTTGGACAACCATCAGAAAGAACTCTTGTAACCAGATTACTTTGTAGGCCGCTGGGTAGTCTACAAATTGGCTTTCCTTGAGTCAGATGCCCTTCCCTGGTCCAGTTAGCAAAAGCCATGGGATTAGGTCATGAGATACAAAACATGGCCACCCATGTTTAAGGAAAGGCTTGGGATCTCCCCTGACCTTCACACTCCCTACCATCCCCTCATCAGGAACTGTAGGTTAGAGGGCTGTTAGATGGTGCTGCAGATATGGTAGGTATCATGTTGGCTTGCCCAATAAACTGGGATACAGACCTTTCAGGTCAGTGAGAGAGAGACTATTACTCCACTGCTGTGCCCACTGGGCATAGAACTAGTTGCACAAGTGCCTTGGCCTTGACCTGGAAATTGACCTGTGACTTCTGGGTCAGGACAGAATTTTTGTTAAGCTGATGAGACTTCCTAGATGAGAGAGGAAAAGTGGATCCAATGACCCTGGGTCAAATGCACAAGATTTCTGGCCTCCTAGATATTCATTGATCAAGAACTAGATATTTAATTTTGAGAATTTTTTTTGGTTGATAATAGACACAAAAGGTGATAGTTGTTTTAGGGTAGTGTAATAATCAGTGATTTTTAAATGGTTTTAGTGTCAGAATATAAGTTAAGGACCATTTCACTTCACCATGAGCATTTGGTTAACTTATTCGTAAATGTGAAATAAGAGCTTCCCTCTGCTCTTAACATCACCCTCCTGCCACAGTCTCTTACAAATATTCTTTTTAATGTATGGTCATCTTTGTTTGGACTGTATTTTATCTTCTTAAAATGTTTATTCCATTTTAAACTCCACTCCTTAAGCCAGCCCCTATTGTTTAACTTTCCCCTGAGGCACCTTCTTATCTTTCCCAAAATACTCTACTACCCCCTCAAATGGCTTCAACTCCCTAACTGCCCTCAGTCCATTCCCAATCAAAATCCTCATTGCCTCTGAGGTGATCTCAGTTGGAATTAAAAGGAAATAAGCCAATTAAACTACTATAAATTAAGAATGTCTGGTAGTTAAGTGACAAAATAAAAACAATGCAGAAAAGTTTTTTGATCAGAGATGCCTTCCTACTGTTCTTTAAATTACTGCAGTTAGGTTCTTTTAGCTTCCTTTTGACACTACAAACAGAATAGAGGCTCCAACACCAGCTCTTGGTCAGAGGTAATGACACAGGAGAGGGATGGTGGATTTATTTTTTGAGAAACCATGACCACATCTCAAGTAATTGAAGAGGCTATCTCATTTATAAAATGCATCCCTATTTCAGGAATGTTAAGTTGTAAAGAAGGTGTGCCATAAATTCTACAGAAATATGGTAAATGGTAGACATCATGTTGGTACACTCCGGGGAAGCTGCAGTGAGGGAGTGGAGTGTGTGCTGATCTTTCATGGAGACTAGGTTCAGCTTCCAACCCTTCCCCTTATTAGCTGTGTGACCCTGGGCAAAGCGTTTCACTTCTTTGAGCCTAAGAATGCTCATCTGAACAATGGGGATAAAAATAGCTACAGAGTTATTAGATGCTTTACGGAATATTATTGTACATGAAAGATCCTGACACATAGCAGGTTCTCAGTGGGTGTGAGCTGAATTTGAATCTGCCTTTTAAGCACCCTGTAAACTGAAGTCAAGAGGATTGAAGTCAAGAGGATTGATAGAGGACTGGAATGAACTCTTTGGTTGGGAGAGAAGAGACTTCAGCCGTGGATACCCCATCTCCTTTGTACCATTGTTGATTAGATAATAATTTACTTGTTGTTCCTTCCTTCATGTGTTCCTTCACTCAATCATTACTTTTGGGGTACCTACGTTTTGGCAAGCACTGGGATAAAGTGATAAATAAGACATGGTGATCTCCATGGATCACTGAACCCAACAGGGAAATAAAGGCATGTGAGCAAATAAGCGAGAAACATTAAACAAACTATTCTTTAAAAATCTGCAACCATTTCCGTTTAAGAAACAATTAAAAAAAAACAAAACCCAAACCAAGTTAGAATCCCAATATCTTCTATGATTTGCAAAATGTTGTAGAAGCATGGGTGATCTAAACTAAACTCTATCACAAAGAATATTGCCTTCTTCAACTTTTCTCTCTTATTACAGTTAATTTTGACTTTGGCATCAGGACACATTTTGTTTTCCTTCTGCTCTCACACTCTGCATCTGTTACCTTCTCTGTCAGGCAAGTAGAGAAAGTAAGTCATCAGGCAAGAAACAATAAGCACAGCACACATCTAGAAACTGAAACAAATTGGTAGGCATAATTTTAGCTCTACCTGCTTTCATAGTGCTTTGCATATGGAATACTGTATCCATAGGACTTTTAGATTTTTGGTGAGGCAGTACGGCACAGTGAGAAAAATATAGGTGTAGAAAACAGAGTAAGTTTAAATTTTAGCTTTATCATTTGCTAGTTGTGTGGGCAAGTCATTTAACCTCACTGACGCAGTTTCCTCATTTGTAAAAATGAGTGATAATAATACTTACGAGATTACAGTAACAAACACATATGCTTACTCGTAGGCCTTTAATAAATATAAGTTACTATTGAAATCATATGACACAAAAGAAAATATTTTCTCAGCCCTTGGATAACTGTATAAAATACTCAAACAATTTAATATAAATTGTGTATATTAAGGGCAGGATTTGACCTGGTTATATTAAACAAGCAAATAGTTATTAAAATTGTCTTAACTTGGGTCACCTACTGGGAAAAGATCATTACAAGCTGTAAATGTCTAGCTAGAGTGATCAACCCTGAAAACAGGGCTGGGTACAGGTTGGAGCCAGTCCTCAAGGTGGGAATGTGGAGCAGGGAATTAAGCTCTACCTCTTGGAGGGTGGTACATGTAATATTTGGAGTTCTTGGGTAAGAAAGGGTTGTTTCTTATTCATTTATTCATTCATATGGACTTGTGTATATTTTATATTTTAGGTAATATCTAATGCTATGTTATTTATCTTGCTATTCAAATTGTTTTAGCTTTGGCCATGGGGAGCCTTTTCAGGGTAGTTCCTATGCCCCTCTGACACACCTACATCCTTTTGTTTTTCTGAGCACTACTTTCTTTCTGGGACTACAACATGCTTTGGGCTCGTCTTCTATTTTCTCTGCCCCAGCCCTAGAATCAGCCGTCTCTCCAAAGAGCCCTGGCTCCTTTGATTGGGGAATGGCATTTAGAAATCAAGATCTCAGTGATAGATGTGCTCAACCAATATTTTCTATGCATCTGGTACTGTTCTGGGCACTGGAGATAACAACAGCCAAGGTCTCTGACCTCAAGGAATTTACATTCTAATGGATCATGAAAATTAAAGGTGATACTATGAACAAAACATCCAGAAAAACACTTGGCTTATAAAAAGTACTCAAAAATGTTAGTAAATCCTTCCTCCTCTCCCTCACTATACTCACTCGACAATTGTCCTAATCCCTTTCTTGGGGATTGGAGCAAACTGGGCTATGCTGAGGGCTGGAGTCCCATATAGGAGTGGGTGTAGGGATTATTGCTGGTGCTGGGCTGCATGGCACCTGTGCTCCACAAAGCATGTTTGAAGTGTTCCTGAGAAGGCAAATCAAACCCTGTAATAGAGTATCAGTATCTAACCCTAACCCAAGGGATACAACTCAGACCATTGAGGAGATGAGTCAAAAGCTCCGAATTTCAGTTGATCGAGACCAAGTGTGGAAGCAGAGTACAAGTTGAATCAAGTATAAAAGGCCCCAAGTGAAGACCATGAATGAAGTAGTGGATCTGGGTCTTTATTGGGTGCTGCCTCCATGGTATAGGAGCACCTTACCTGCTGATAAACCCAGGCAAGGCGAATACACTTGATCTTTGAATGTCTGTCTCTCTGTTTTGCATCTTCTGTCACATTTCCTGTCCATTGTTTCCAGCTGTCCTGCCATGCATTTCAGAGTCCAGATAAAAGCCCAGAGTCATCTGGAGGAACTCTTAGTGCAAGCATAACGTTGACACCACGATGGCCATATTGTCACCCAGAATCATAATGCAGGGACTGGAGAGTAAGCTGTTAATAGCTGCCCCCAGAATTGAGGCTTACTTAGGGAATACCATGTCTCTCGGCTCTCCGCCTTTATGCTTAGGTCCTCTTTTGTGTTGGATGAACTGGGAAGTTGCTACCTGGGAGGGTCTGTGCTGAGGAGTGGCAGCCCAGGGTCTCACCAGGAATTGTGAACAGAGGGAGAGGCAGAGGTCAGCACCAGGGAGGTGGTAAGCAGAGTCCTGCCTGGGGCTACAGATAAGAAAAAAACACAGGAGGCCAGACTCTGGGAGGGCTGAGAACTGGTAGGGAAAAGAAGTACGAGAGGGGGCATACAGAGAGGTATAGGACAAAGGCTGAAGGTTAGGGCTCCATGTGTCCAGTTACCTGTGCTGCTGGCTGCTGAGGGGTTGGGCTTAAGGGGTTGGGCTTGATGGGCTAAAGGAGCTTTTCCAGGCCTCGCTCCAGAAACTCCCAGGGACTAATATTTCCCCTTCTTCCCACAGTGATAAGTAAATAATGAACAATTATTTATTATAATGATAATTAATTATAAGATAATTAGCAACCATATTATTTATAATCATATATATACATAAATAACAATAACACAAAAATTTGCCTTCTGATGCCATTCTGAGGCCTATGGTAACCTCTTAAGAGGCAAAACTCACCAAAATCTAGTGAAAGAAATCCAGAAGAGAGGTAGTCTTTTAAAATAACTGCATTTTAAACCGTACATTGAGTTGAGCCTGCCCATCTCAACCTCATCTTGGGACAGGAAGAGAGCAATGGGTTGTCACAGTAAGTTTGGTGTCCCCTTATCCCTTTGCAGCCTGGCCTCTTGACTAGGGACTGAGGCATCATGGAGCTTAGAGGGAGGACCAGGCCTAAAGGAGAGAAGGGATGGTTTAGGGCCAGAGGACTTCTTTTGTCCCTGTCCTCTCATAAAACCCGTAATCCTGGCACAGTCTTGCCAAAAACATTCTGACGAATGCTTAAAATGCAAGTCAAGAGCAGTGCATGGGCAGTCATGTGGGATGATGGTGGAGATGAGGTGATTGGTCCTTAGAGTCAGGCACAATGCCCTCTCGCCTGCATGAACATCAGGACATTTGAAGAGCACTTTCTGTACTCAGAGTCTCAGCTGCTTCAAAGTGGAAAAGAAAATCCAATACGATTTTTAACTAATTTTTACGCCTCCCTGGCAACTGTAATATTATTCATAGTAAATATCTAGGGTAAACCAAGTAGTCACATGGGAAAATGATATTTCACACCTCTAGTTTGGAATTATGTGCAAAGTTTGCCTCATCCCTCATGTTGAATATCACAGTTAAATTGTTAATTACCCCAGTTGAAAATGATGATCTGAAATTAAATGATTAGTCATCGTTCTGTTGCATAAAAATATTTGATTTCTCAACTCATGGACAAAATCTGTTATAAATGTTGCTGGCTTACAAGTCGATATTTACCACTGATTTATGCAAGGTTCTAAAAAATTGATTAACAAAGGCTAAAACAAGAGAGTGAAGAATTTAAGAAATTATTAGGTTCTCTGTTGAAAAAAAACCACAAACCTCTTATGAAACTTTAGATTCAGTTTCTAACAGAAGGGTAAAACCGAAAGGGCATTCGCTTCCTCAACAATTGAACACTGGAACTCAGCAGTCCTCTGGCATATATTAGCAATGTTTAAAATTCCCCCTTTAAGCTAAAAAGGAAGTATTGGGAATTCCCTGGCTGTCCAGTGGTTAGGACTCTGCACTTTCACTGCGGGGGGGCCTAGGTTTGATCCCTGGTTGGGGAGCTAAGATTCACAAACAGCCTGGTGCAGCGTGGCCAAAACAAACAAACACAAACCAAAAAACCCGCTATCCCGTCCCCTTTTTCTTTGATTACTCACTTTTCTCCCCTTCTCCCCATCTAGTTCTCACCGTTTCCTCTCTCCTTATTTATAACCTTCAAGCCTTGCCTCTTTTCTTTTTTCCCAGTCTCCTTCCTTGTCTCCCTCTTCAAGGCAATGCTACCCAGTGGTTCTTAAGACCATGGGCTCTGGAAGCAGATCAAGGCTTCCAATTCTGGCTCCGCCGTGCACTGAGTGACCCTGGGTAAGCTGATTCATCTTGCCATGTCGCCACTACCTTGTATCAGTCAAGGTTCAATTAGGGAAGCAGAACCACTAGTGTGGGAGGCACTGGGGAAGCAGAGGTCTGAAGGGGGAGTTGAAAGATCAGAGGGGTCACCCATCAGTTCATCTGAGAAGGCAGGTGTGTCCAACTGTCTGAATGGGTCTCTGAGTAGGGAGCTGGTGGAGAAATCTATGGGAGCTGTTGCCTCGAAAGGTTTGCATTCAAGCATCTGGTGGTGTTGAGTCTGATCAGGAGGGCCAGAGGTCCCCTCAATCAGCAGGATGTGGACTGGAGGAGAGCAGACAGCTGGAACCTACTGGTACCTTCATGTCTGTCCATTGCTGCATCTAACCATGATGACCTTCAGAGAGTAATGGCTGCTGCTTTATTCTGCCTTCCAAATCTCATGCAAATTCCACTTTTGGCCAAATCAAACTCAGAACCATACAGGGAAGAGGATTCTGGGGAACTTAGGTCTAGTTTAACCAGGGTTTTTAGTACAAACCACCATGTGAGTAATTTTCAAAATGCAGTTACTAGGACTTCATAACTCATGGAGGTGTGAAAAGTAAATGAGACTTAAAACATGTAAAGAAAGCACTTATCACAGTGTCTGACACATTGTAAGCTCCCACTAAATGTTAACTGTCATTTCTTCTTTGTTTTCAATCCACTTCCTCTTATGTTGCACACTTATACCTAAGCATTATGACTAAATTTCTCAATGTCATTGACATTGCATCATCAATGTTCAGGATAATTAGTAAATGATGTGGGAGATGTAACAACGAAACAGATATTTATTGAGTACTTACTAGGTGACCTTTGTATGCATCAATACATATGATGCTAATAACAACCCTATGAGCTAGCTATCATCATCATTCACAGTAAACGATCAGGCCACTTAAGTAGAGAGATTATTTACTTGCCCCAAATTATACACAATTTAGACACAGTACCGGTTGAGAGTGGAGTAAGCCCATTTTAAACACTGTTTTCATTAAGGGTGGGAGTACCACCTCCCGGAAGATCATCTTTAGAAATACAGCACCTTCAAAACTAACAAAGGATCTTAGAACTTCTTTTCTGTTGTTATTGTTTCACACAAAATTTGGATGAATTATAAATCTGCTCTCCATGGTTTGGACTACAAAGCCAGTGGTCAGAAAGAACTCAGTACGTGGCAGTGTTGTGCAAAGCAGCCTTGATCAAGCCAAAATGTGTTGAGGTATTTGGGGAGGGAGTTGGAGAAAAGTTGAAGAAAGGTTAAAGTTAGTTCATAATTAGATATAATTTTGCAACCTAAAACTTGAAAAACTTGCTCCAAATGGACTCCCTGGCCCTTTTTAAAGCATGGCCTTGTGACTTTTACTGGAATGCAAAGTTTGTTGTTACTCCAGCCAGTAACTCTCTCCCCGACCTGCCACAAGCTCAAGCTGTCCCCTAAAGCAGAAACTCAATTTGCAACTCCACTGACTGTACTCATTTTTTTCAAAAATTTAAAAGTTTTCGGTTGGGGCTTATCACAGTTCCCACTCATCTCTCTGTATTTTCTGTCATCCAGCCTTACTTCACTCATCGATGTTACATGCCTTGACCTACAAGGCATTTGAGCTTCCAAAACATGCAAGATAATGGTCTCTATGAGCACAAATTTCAAAGGGATTGTCTGGTCTTGGATTTCCACACAGAAGTCAGCAGAGATAAGGCGCATGGACCTTCCTAATTCTATTTTCTACTCACTTGGTCCCTTACCACCCAACAAACTCCTTAAAGTTCTTTATGGATAAACTTGCTGTGTGACATTCTGACAACCCCTAGGTTTACCTTTTAAGAAGTAAGATCTGAATTGCTCAAAAGCCAAGTGGAGAAATCATACAATTTCACCTTTGCCAAATGTGACATGCATTTTGTAAAAGAAAAACACTGAGATGTAAGGGCTAAGTACTGAAAGAGTAAAGCAGAAAAATCTAAGAATGTTCATAAGTAGACACAGGTGCAATCCCTGCAAATGCACTTGAAAAAGGGTTAATAGTGTACTTTTTAGTTTGTAGGGCTTGAAGTTTTAAAGTGTGCTATTAGGGAAATATTTGATTTCTTACGGTTTGGAACACCTGTGGTATGAAAACTTGAAGATACTAAAATATGATAAATGATAATGTTTCAGCTATGCTGACAAGCATGTTTGGCATTGAGGTGGTTACCTGTCAGAAACAGTGCTGGTATTCATTACTTTTATTAATGGTCACTGAAACGTGGGACATGAAAATGATGGTTCTGTAACATGTATTTAGTTCAAAAGCTGGTTTTGGTATTTTATGATACAGATTGACAAAAGTGTGTGATATGTAACTTAAAACATGTGGGTGCAGTTAAAGTAACCATAGTATTTATTGGATAGAATCTTTTGTTTTTTTTAGAGATACGGAAAAAATCGGATTAGATAGAGTCTAGCTTGCTAAAAAGAGACACAGAACCTTGCTTTTTATTACAAGAGACAAAGCCTCCTAGGGGTTTGCATTTGCAAATTTCTCCTGGCGTCCTTCAGGTTTGTGTACCTGAATCTGAGCACCATATCATCTTTACCATTCTCTTATCCTCTCTCTAACACTTACATAACTAAAGATGCTTTTGCTTAAATGGGTGTTTGAGTCAAATTATTACTTTTAATTAAGTATAAATGTTATAGTTTTGCTCTCCTAACCGCTGGCAACTTTCTAACCTCTGCTCTCAAAAGCAAACTATTTGCTTATACCATATAGAATAAGATGGTGGTAACTAGAGTCTTAGGTTTTTAAAAAATGCTTGATTGTCGAAATGAAAGGATCTCAGTAAACATATCGAGTATTATTTATTTGGAACACTATACCAGTTTAACACATAATTTCAGAATGTGTGCCATTATGCATTTAACATAATTAAGTAAATTAATACAAATCCAAATTCCTCATACACTAATGATGACTCCTAGAACACATTATATCTTTCCCACTTTTATTCTCAGCATAGTGCATAGAAGCCTGGCCTGTGTAATAAATGCACTTTTAGAACAGTGGATTTTCTCAATTTCAAGGACTCTTTTTGGTGCTTAGCAAAGTATACAGAACAATAGGTCCTTGGACCCTTACTGATCAAAGCAGCCAAATGATTTGTTGATGTTTTGGAAGAAAAAGAGGTGAAATATTCAGTTTACGTTTAATGCTTGAGTGGAGAGTAGTTTTATAGGAAAGGGGTTTAAGTCACACAGTTAATATTAACAATAGCAGCAATAATAATGAGTTGATTGAGCCTGGAAAAAGAATATTCTCCTTGGCTAGAATTTTAGGATTACTTGAACTGTGCTGTCCAATACAACTTTCTACAAGGATGGAAATACTCTACAATCGGCACTGTCAAATATGGTAGCCATTAGCCATATGTAACTATTAAGTACTAAAAATGTGGGCTTCCCTGGTGGCGCAGTGGTTGAGAGTCCGCCTGCCGATGCAGGGGACACGGGTTCGTGCCCTGGTCCGGGAGGATCCCACATGCCGCGGAGCGGCTGGGCCCGTGAGCCATGGACGCTGAGCCTGCGTGTCCGGAGCCAGTGCTCCGCAACGGGAGAGGCCACAACTGTGAGAGGCCCGCATACCTCAGAAAAAAAAAAAAAAAAAAAAAGTACTAAAAATGTGGCTAAGGCAACTAAGGAACTGGATTTTAAATTTAATTAATTTTAATTAATTAATTAACATTAACTAGCCACATGTGTCTATTGTGTTGGATAGTGCAGTTCCAAAGTGTTTTCTTTTTAATTTATTTATTTTTATTATTTATTTATTTTTGGCTGCTTTGGATCTTTGTTGTCGTGCTCAGGCTTTTCTCCAGTTGCGGCGAGCAGGGGCTACTCTTCTTCGGGGTTCGCGGGCTTCCCATTGCGGTGGCTTCTCTTGTTGCGGAGCATGGGCTCTAGGCGCACGGGCTTCAGTAGTTGTGGTGTCTGGGCTTCAGTAGTTGTGGCTCGCGGTCTCTAGAACACAGGCTCACTAGTTGTGGCACACGGGCTTAGTTGCTCTGTGGCATATGGGATCTTCCCGGACCAGGGCTCAAACCCGTGTCCCCTGCATTGGCAAGTGGATTCTTAACCACTGCACCACCAGGGAAGCCCCCAAAGTGTTACTAATAAAGCCTCTTTGAGTAATTTCTTTAGTTCACTCATCTATTCATGCATTTTATATATTTTTACATTCATTAATTCAACAAGTATTTTTTGAGCACCTTCTTTGTTTCAGGCACTGAGAATGTGATGAGCAAAACCGACCGGGGCCCTACCCTCACAGAGCTTATATTGTCTCATGGAATAGATGAAAACCAGTCAAATAATCACACAGCTGGTGGGAATTAGGAGAATGTGATGGTTGTAAGATTATTCCATGTGGCTGATTTCTGTGAGGAAATCCAGGCTTTTCAACCTCTTTAAAGTCTTCTGATTTCCCACAAGGGAGTGACCTCTGACCTGGGATCTGAAAGATGTTTGGCCCTTTGAAAGGGATAGATTTTATCAGTTGACACTACAGAGATCAAGCAGGGTTGGTAGAAACAAATTTAGATAATTATCAGACTGACTACACATGTAAACAAAATCACTGTTTCTCTTTAGAAAGAAGAAGAAGGATATCAGGAGCTTGGTGGCTTAGAAGCATTAAAGCTGTCGAAACTGAAAGTAGAGCAGTTGATCATAGGATATCCAGGGAGTTTCCAAGTCATTCTGTCTCACAGTATGTAAACGTACAGACCCCATTAAGTGCTTCTTTCTCTTTTATTGAAATAAGGTGTAGAAAACACACACACACACACACACACACACACACACACACACACACACACACACACACACCCCTGGGTATAATTAAGAAGTAAGACGTTAGGTAAATTACGTTTCCTTAAAGAAATATTTTGATGTTCTTGGAAACCTATACTCTTACTGAATACTAGCTAAGTTTCTGATATTGACAAACTGCGTCTCCTGTAAACATGCCATATGAAACAGCACTGATCTCTTCCATCTAAATATTTCCCAGTACCCTAGGATGGTCATCTGTGAAATAGATGATCTGAAGGTTCAGGAAACAAAACTATCCAAAGGAGTAAAACAGTCATCAGAATGTAGTTTGCATGTAGAATTCCAATCTCCCTGGAACTTCTAGCCGGTAATCTAATTTAAGCATGAAATGATATATGATAATTTGAAAATAATTATGTACTCTTAAATGAGAAGTCACTAAAGCACAGCAGCACAGAATTAAAGTAGCATGTGACAGTCTCTAATTTTACCTGCTGTAATTTTAATTTGGGGTTCGGAGTCAGGGTGGCAATGCCTCTTCAAAACATTCTGATCTTGATAAAAAAATATCCAGATAGAATATCTAAGAGAAATACACTCTGTCATCCTCAAAAGAGTGTAAAAAGTGCATCTCACACTTCCCACGGTGCAGTATTTCATGAATCTGTCTAGTTTTGTGGAATGCTGCCAGATGGCTGAGCTCTATTTCCACACATCCCCACCCCTTTTCTTGGTATGCCTGAGAGCATATGACTTAGGCTACAGCCATGCCTACAGCAAAATTACCCCATGCTTAATTAACAGAAATCACTACATAACACACCTATGGACCATTCCTGGGGGTGTGTTGGATAGAGCCACTAGGAACTCTTGGGTCAATGCAGTGTTGAATGCTTTTCTCTCACCTACAAATATTAACATGTATTCTTCCCTGGACCAACAGGTAAGATCTCCACAAGTAACGGGACACTGCTCCGTAATTCAAGTCCGCAGATACCCTGAAGCCTCTGAACTAGATTGTGCTGAGTTCAAGTTTCTATAAAACCCACGACGACTGTCTTTTCATCAGGATACATGCTCACTCCCTCCCCAGAGGTAGGCATTGCTACTAGGGGATCCCTAGGTTGTTATTACCCTACACCCAGTCTTTCTAACCTGCAGTTTTTCACAGGAAAGAATTCTTGTTAAGAGGGCTTCTGTGTGCAGAGGGGAGGATGGGAGGAGTAGTGGTTTGGGGAGGAGAATTCAGCTCATTTCACTAGTGGTCACTAATGCCTTTCTGTCCAATCACTCCTCCAGGCCCAAACCATTATATAATACATGTTGTAGCCTTTTGCATGTAGGTTATAACCTAAGCAAATAATCTTGTGGAATACTTTAACTTTTTATAACGTAAAATTTCAAACATCCAAATGTGAGGCACATTAGTGTGATGAAGCCCCATGTATTCCCATCACTCAGCTTCCACGTGACCAACTCATGGCCAATCTTATTCCATCTACACCCCTACACCCCTACCACTGGTATTATTTTGAAGCAAATTCATGAATAGTTTGCATTTCGATGGAGCAGTTAATAGAGGAGGCCACTTTTTCCCTAAAGCCGGCTTTGATTCTTCTCTTCCCAGCAGCAAGAAACCGTGATCCTTGAGACTCCCTAGCATTTTATTTCTACATTTCTTCTAGCACCAATCACGTCTTGTCTGGTATTATAGGTCTTTTTATACCTCCCATCTTTCCTATTGAACCGTCAGTTCCTTGAAGGCAGGACTTAGGACTAATTCATCCAGCATTCAATAAATGCTTATTGAATGAAAGAAGAAATGTACAAAGATGGGCTACAATGACTAAAATCCAAATTCGGATCAAAATAGATACACATCCAGCACTGGGAATCAAAGAAACAGACATTTCTTCACCTTAGATTTGCTCCTTCTGTTTATAACTCATAAGTAGAGACCCTGAGTTTCTTCCAAACGCCAATACAATCTTTAGGGAAAATATGTTTACCTTGAATTGGATGATAAAGCACTTAAATATGGTGAAAGATGTATTTGTTATTTACGATAATGTAGATAGAAGTGGTTTCTTGTAGCTATGCATTAATATAATACAAACTTGAAAACAGCGATCCATATCTTGCATGAAATAACAAAAGAAATTTGGGAAGGGCAATTTTCTTCCACAGGGAAAGAAAATGGACTTTGGAGTTGGGCAGACTTGGCCACAGAGCCCTGCCTTCTGCAAGTGACTTAACCTCTCTGACCTTTACCTTCCTAATCTATAAAAGTGGAAGGATTTTTTTCTTGCTTCACGTGATCGTGAAGGATTAACTGGGATAGCATATATGAAATCTCCAGCACTGCCTGTCATATAGTTGGTGCCCTTATGCACTGGTAATAATATTAGCAACCACTTAAGAGTTTACTATACGCTGGTCCTGGATTAAGCAGGATACATGTATTATTCTAATTAATCTTCACAGTAACTTTGAGGACAGTTAATATTTCCATTTTGTTGATGAGAAAACCAAAGTCTGGAAACTTAAGTAACTTGCTCAAGGTCACATAACTAATCAGAGGTAGAGCTGGGGTTTGGAGATTTAAACCTGGGTCTCTCTGACGCTAAAGAGGAATTCTTTGTAATTATTGTGCTACCTGACTTTCTTTCATTAAAATTCCTTTGAAACTTTGTATAGAAAAGGGCCTTTCTTAAAACTTTAAGGAAAATACCTTTTCTTTCAACCACTTATTGCTGCTGTAATAGAACCTGAGAAATTAGCAGCTTTGAATAATTAGGAATTTTTGCAAGTGGGAGGGTTAATAATGGAAGGATGAACATTTGAAGACCACATTCACTTTTATTTTAAACACTTATAAGAATAGTGATTGTATAGAAAATTAATATATTTACTTAAGGGATGTATAATATGCAAAGACTTTTTGTAACACTAATTCTAGCGATGTTGCAGAAAAATATACCTGAAGGCACAACTTCCGTAAGACACCAACAGAAACAGCAGCATCGGAAATGTATAATATTCACAAAATTTGGAAGATTTTAAGTGAAAAAGCTAATAAAGTATTTAGTGCATGATATATAATGAACACGGAATAGATATTTGCTGGATAACATGAAGCAAGAGTCATAAAACACCTAATATATTAAGTCACTCAGAATCTGAGACAGTGTCCAGTGCCTAATTAAGTCTTATGAAAACCTCTAAGAGTATATATTTTCTTTTTCTCTTTCTCGTTATTAGAAGTTCTGGCATTTCCTAAGTCTATTAGTTCCATTGGTTATCCCAGTACAAAAGCCTAGAAAGGCTTCCATTGAAATATTCAGGTTGACTATTAGAGGTTGTCAACACTGTCCTCTTTGAATAAAAATATTTAAAGGGTTTGTTCTTCTAGGAAACGTAGTCCAGCTTGAAAATTCATCTTTAAGATTGAGCTGGAGTGGCTGTTCCCTACAACTCTCCACGCTCTGAACACAGATTTACTGTAGTAAAGAAAAATCTGAGTCAAATGTCTGAGGAACAGGGTGTGATTGAGCTAAAACTGCCAATTTTGTTACAGCATGTTTGGAAAAGTTGCCCCCAAACCGGCTGTCATGAGTACTTCTTAAATTAAAATAATTCTCACTGAATCTTTTGAAACTAAATAGTTGATGTCCGAGAATCTCCCAGGAAAAGCCATTGTAAAGTCTCATGAGGACGGGAGCTTTTGTCTGTGGCACTCACCTCTGCATGCTCAGGGCCTGGCACTTGGCAGGTGCCATAGATCTGTGTGGACTTGGGAATAAAGGGAAATTATTTATGCCACAGTTCAGCTATACCAGGAGCCTGGCTTTGTGCTTATTCTTACAGTTAAAGCTTTCCCTAAGTGAGCTCTAAAATTCCCAGATGTTATAGTAAACACTCCTCAGATAAGTTTGGGATAACAACCTTGATATGGTTCAAGTCATATGTGGCAAAGTTAAACGTGCCCTAGTATTGCTGCACCCTAAAACTCCCCATGGATTTGGAAGCTGGCAGAGATAAAGCAGACCCCAAGATGGTCTCAGCTGGACAAATGTTGAACAGAACAATTGCTGCCTCCAGTTGCTTTTGACACAAGTATTTGGTGGGGTGGGGAGCAGAGGAGGATAGTATGCTTGATATTCGTGGACAGGCTCTTTCTATTTTATCCTGCAGCCTTTGGAAGTTAATGATAATAAATTAATACTGCAGGGTCGTCAAGGTCAGACACCCTGTATCCTACGGGGCACCTGGACTTCCGATCCACTCAGATAAGGGGAAAGACAAAGGAGCAGTAGCCACCTGTCTTTATTAGAAATGGTGCTTGGTGCCCTGGTAGGGCTCTGCCAGTCTGCTTTGGCTTGCACGTGGGTTGGGCAACTCGCCACTAAGAGGTCCTCACGGGGAGAAAGGCTTAAGGGGGTGGGCAGCATGATAGAAGAATCACCAGATTGAAACACAAGTCTAAATATATTCATCTTGTCCTTGTCTCATCTTTAATGTAACCACTTGAGGAATTAAGTTGCTCCTGTATGTTAGGGTGCCTCCGTTTCCCTAAGTTTTGCTCTCCCCCAGTTTAGCCAGGGGCAGAGAATACACTTCTACCCTAGGGGCTGCTGCTTGTAGAAGGAGATAATGCTCTTGCACACATTACTAAGCTCAGCGTGAAATTAGTCCCCAAAGGGAGGAGGCGTGACCAATGCGTGTCAGATGTTCAGGCTTTCTGCGTGACTCCAGCCAGGGGCAGGGATGTGGCTACAGAGAAAATAGGGTTTGGGGAAACAAAGGAACTTGAAGGCAACCAGAGTGCCAGGCTAACCCCACAGAATAAAATGCAAGGAGTCAGGAGTGGGATGGAGGGCGAGTGGGAGGCAGTGGAATAAAAGAGGGAGGGGAGATCTTTGCAAGCCATATATTAGAGGTCTTGTTAACTGGCCTGGCCACTCACCAGCAGTGTGACCTTGGGCAAGTTAACTTTCCTGGGTCTCACTGTCCTCATTTGTAAAATGTCATCAGGTTGTTAAGAAGAGCAGATGAATACATACATCTGCAGATGAATGCACCTGCACCCCGCCCCCACCTCAGAATGCTCAATAAACATTAGCTCTTATTATCTGTAGCTCAGGCTTGCTTTTATGATTTGGTTTGATTCGTTTATCTACAGTTTGTACCAAGACAGGGTTATTTTGAAACACAGAGTTTCCACTTGGTATCACTTCATAGTTTGAGTAAACTCACGTACGCCTGTGCTGGGAAAGGTTGGAGATCTTTAAGAAATGTTCTTAAGAAGGATTACACCTGCCACTAGGTGTGAATTATTTGGCTAATTTAGTGTTACAACTAACAAAAAGAATGAAAAAAAAAAGAGGCTTTCCTTACATCTGTCCTCACTTGGTAATATAATAGGAGACTTAGTGGCTCACTCTCTCACTTGTTCAAAAGAAAAGGCAATTAAAGAACTTCACAAAACATTTGGTTGCAAAGCCTGAAAAGAGTGCACATCTCGAGAGCAGTTCCTTTCTTCTGCAGGAATACATTTTCATTAGGTCTTGGGTCAGCCTGTATCTAGGCTTTGGGAGAGTGTGCTGGCTTAAGGCAGACCTCTGTATCAATTTACAGTGGGATCTGATAAAAAAGCCCACAAGAAGAAGAAAGAAGCTATGAGCTTCCAGATAACTACATGGTCAAGAATTCATAGGACTTGAAATTCTGATCTAGACCAGAATGTGCTTTTGACAAACACAGGGGAGAAATTATTGTAAATGTGCTATGCTAGGTGGCCCAGTAGGAGAAGTGGGACAAAAATGTAAAAAAAATTTTTTTTAATTTTATTATTTAAATCCTGAGGTGAGGGGGAATCAACAAACTTTTAGGTTAATCTTTACTACCTACCTTACCAAGGGAGTCAAAACACTTGATACAAGGTCATTTTAGATGTAAAACAAGAATAACATGGAGGCATAATTATTATATACAAAACATAAATCACAGCAAACAGTGGGGAGAGGGATGGGCAAGATAGGTGATGGGGATTAAGAGATATAAGCTACTAGGTATAAAATAAATAAGATTAAGGATATAATGTACAGCACAGGGAATACAGCAAATATTTTACAATAACTTTATATGGAGTATAATTTATAAAAATGTCAAACCACTATGTTGTACACCTGAAACTAATATAATATTGTAAATCAACTATAATTCAATTAAATTTTTAAAAAAAATTACAGCAGGGCTTCCCTGGTGGCGCACTGGTTGAGAGCCCGCCTGCCAATGCAGGGGACACGGGTTTGTGTCCCGGTCAGGGAAGATCCCACATGCCGCGGAGCGGCTGGACCCGTGAGCTATGGCCGCTGAGCCTGTGTGTCCGGAGCCTGTGCTCTGCAACGGGAGAGGCCACAACAGTGAGAGGCCCGCGTAACGAAAAAAAAAAAAAAAAAAAAAAAAAAAAAAATTACAGCAAACAAATTTTCATAGAGACTTGGCTAGTTCTGGTCAGGAGAAAATTTTTGGTGTATTTTCACTGGAGTTACCCTCATAGTGTAACCTAGGGGAGTTACACTAGTGTAACCTAGTAGTGGAGTTATTGGAAAGTCATTATTGTATAGTGGCTTCTATAATTAGTCTATGATTAATAGGTCCCTGACGGAAATTAACTCTGAGGAAAGCATCATAGGGAAACTCAGTTTTAATCTAGGGTTTTGCAAGTTCATACAATTGGCAGTGGCCTAAGGAGCAAAATGGGTTAACTGGTTAACTGAAGTGGGCTGTTACCAAATTGTTTGCATTCAACCTTAGTCTTCTTCTTATTAATAAAAAGGTAATGTGTTTTCAGGACAAATATTGTGAATGCTCCATAAGCAGAAAAAATTAAAGTTATAAGTTAAATTGCCATAATTCATTAGGAGGGAAAGAATTAAAAGAGAAAGAAAAGTTGAACTTGATACTTTCAAGTTTAATGTCAGAACCTTGAAGTCTGGATCTTGCCCATTTGTGACGGTGTAATCCTGAATAGGTAGGTAACTTAGTTTCCCTACATATGGCCTTGAGTAAATAACTTAATCTTTCTGGTATAAATTAGGAATACTTTATGAACATTTCATCAATGTCTACACAGCGAAAAATAAAAAAGTTATTGCTGATTGCTCGGTTTAGGTGCTCAGTGAAGACAGCAGAACCAGCCAAGACAAGTCTGAGACTTACTGCCCTTGACTTGCCTGCCTTGATTACTTACAGGGCCTTAATTAGCCAGCTTGGTGCAGACTTCCTTTCACTTTGTACTCAGCAAATTTGACTGCAGAGTTGTTTTCCTCCCCTGCGAAAATGAGCAATGTTTATATTACTAAGATCTAAAAGAAAAATTTTAAAGATGACTAAAAACTAGAGCGTGGAAAATTTTCATTTATTGAGCCTCCACTTTGTACTTTCTTGTATCACCCAAAGGGTGGCTC
This sequence comes from Phocoena phocoena, assembly GCF_963924675.1. Lineage (NCBI taxonomy): Eukaryota > Metazoa > Chordata > Mammalia > Artiodactyla > Phocoenidae > Phocoena > Phocoena phocoena. Next base: position 36,476,358 of record NC_089232.1, on the reverse strand, counting down.
CTCACTCTGTTGGGTCACCTGCCTCTAGTTCAGTGGCTCTCAAACTTTTTTTTTTTTAAGATGTTGGCGGTAGGAGTTTATTAATTAATTAATTAATTTTTGCTGTGTTGGGTCTTCGTTTCTGTGCAAGGGCTTTCTCTAGTTGTGGCAAGCGGGGGCCACTCTTCATCGCGGTACGCGGGCCTCTCACTATCGTGGCCTCTCTTGTTGCGGAGCACAGGCTCCAGACGCGCAGGCTCAGTAGTTGTGGCTCACGGGCCCAGTTGCTCCGCGGCATGCGGGATCTTCCCAGACCAGGGCTCGAACCCGTGCTCCCTGCATTAGCAGGCAGGTTCTTAACCACTGCGCCCAGGGAAGCCCTCTCAAACTTTTTTTTTTTTTTTGCGGTACGCGGGCCTCTCACTGCCGCGGCCTCCTCCGTTGAGGAGCACAGGCTCCGGACGCACAGGCTCAGCGGCCATGGCTCACGGGCTCAGCCGCTCCGCGGCATGTGGGATCTTCCCAGACCAGGGCACGAACCCGCGTCCCCTGCATCGGCAGGCGGACTCTCAGCCACTGTGCCACCAGGGAAGCCCCTCAAACTTTTTTAAAAAATAATTTTTATTGAAGTATAGCTGATTTACAATGTTGTGTTAGTTTCTGCTGTACAGCAAAAGTGAATCAGTTATACATATATCCACTCTTCTTTAGATTCTTTTCCCATATAGGTCATTACAGAGTATGGAGTCGAGTTTCCTGTGTTATACAGTAGGTTCTTATTAGTTATCTATTTTCTATATAGTAGTGTGTATGAGTCAGTCCCAATCTCCCAATCTATCCCTACCCCTGTCTTTCCCCCTTGGTAACCATAAGTTTTTCTACATCTAGGGGCTCTCAAACTTGACTAGCTTCAGACTCACCTCAAGGGCTTATTAAAACAGATGGCTGGGCCCCACCCCCAGAGTTTCTGATTCACTGGGTCTGGAGTAGTACCTGAGAATTTGCCTTTCTAACAAGTTCCCAGTGACGCTGGTGCTGCTGTTCTTGGGACCACACTTTGACCACCACAAAGGGAACTGGCCTCCTGCCAGCTACTTAATTGTCCCCATAACACCCTCCCCTCCCCCCACCTTACCCCTAAGCCTTTATCTCCTCCTTGGGCCCTTGCTTTCACCGCTGTAAGTAACCAGTGGGATCCCTGGCCTCTAGCTGCTCCCTCTGGGTGGCCCCTGCTGGGAGCTGACGTGAAGGAGTCTTACTTCCTCACAACCCCTCTAATGCATGACTCTTGATGTTTTAAATGAAAAGACAGAAATAACTAGAGGAAATTACAAACATTAGTGGATAATGTGAAACTAAAGCTAAATGTGATTGTTCTAGTTCACAGAAGCTTGGGTTGAAAACCCCACCTCTGCCAACTGGTGATGGTGGCTCCATTATGATGGCCACTGTGTGCCATATTAGTGACTCCTACTTCCTGTCCTGGAAAAGACATTAGAGGTACCCGACTTGAGCCTGCTTATTCTGTACTGAGGAGTGAGATCCAGATGGGTGCCCTGACTGTTCCTTCCTCTTCCTTTGCTGTAAGTTCAAGATTCTGTTTTTCTCCCAGATACTACTGGGATCTGTAAAGTCTCACAGTAGAGAAATCGTATAGGTCTGTCTGGGTTTAGGCTCCAGTTTTCTGAAGAAGTGAAGGAAACAAAGTGACCTTTTTGGCTTCCAAATATGAGGTTAAGGAGAGACTACAGAGGAGGCCTATAGGTTTGTGAGAACTTCCCCACATTTTCAGGAACCTCACAGTGAGCTCCAAAACATTTTCCTATGGTTGCCACACGACCAACATGGAAACCAAGAAAGGAAACAAGGAAGCTAAGGGTGAGGTCTGGACAAAGATTTCCCTTTCCTTCTCGAGTTCCTCTTCTAGTAGAAGCAAGATCCAATGACATCAGCATCTTTGGTGAAAAGGAAGACAGAAGTGGAGGGTGTACAGGGAGGGGATTAGTACTCTGGAGGCACCCGACCTAGCAAATCCAGCGTGGGTGTCCAGCATCTTAATTAGTGAAAGCACCATCTGAATGTGGCCTCAGTTGCAGGTTTGGGCCCAGATTCATCTGTGACTTGACCCAATTCAAATCAACAAGTAAATATTAAGCAATGATTATGTGTCAGGGAAGTGTTATGGGAAATAGAAAGAAAAGCATGACATGGATCCTGCTTTCAAGGAATCTATTATCTAGAAGGGGAGAGAAGAACAGTATACAAACCACTAAGGTGCAAGAGAGACTGTGACTCTCTGGGAGCCCTGGGCTACGGCTGCAAATGGGCTCCTGGCCATATCCTGTGCATCTGGGCCACTATCAGAAGGTTGGAGATGGCTGAAGTAGAGGCTTGTGCTAGGGAGTTGGTGGCAGTCAGTTAGGGGATTCGGTGCTAAAGAGGTTATTAGTTGACTACAGAAGCAACTACATACTTCTACCTAGCTATTTGTGATAATTGAGGCCAATTTTCAATTTTAATCTATATATTTGCATCCCTAATTTTGGTGAGGCCACTCTTCCCACTCACAAATCTGTGCTTGTAAATGACTAATCATTGTTCTATCCACTTGAGTAGTTAATCAACTAAATGACTGCATGTGCAAATTCAGGGGTTTGGTGACAAACACAACTGTGTTAGTGGTTGCATAACCCCAAGGTGGAAAGGGAAAATTAATAGGCAACCTGTGAAAATCATTACTAATGTTTTTCTTCTGAACTATCAAGAAATAAAATTACATACTTGGTCTTTGGAACATGATAGATGGGGTAGACTATCAGACAAGGAACATAGCAATCCTCTGAGTAGTTGATGCCTTGTTATTTGAATCAGTAGAATCGGTATCAACAACAACAACAAAAATAAAACCAAACCATGAGATCCTGAGTATTTTGAGGCCATTCCAATTTCAGTGGGTTTCAGTGGGTCTAGGGAGTTTGAAATTTTGTGTGGCTGAAATTGTTACGAGATCACCCAAAATTCATCATCCTCCTTCCATAATGGAACTGTTGCTGGGAGGTAGATTGAGGCCCAAAGAAAGATGAATCTTTGTGATCCCACAAAGATTCCTATGTTCCTGCAACCCTAGAACCACTTGCCTCTGCCTGCCCCCTCCTCCCTGATGGAATGCCACAGGAGAGGGTTACCAGGAGGATGCAGACAGAGTAGAAACAAAGAAACATTTCCACTTCTCGTTTTTGTATGAGGCTGTACCCTTTACATGGCTGGACTCTTTTGGGAGTACTGGAAGAAAGGGGTAGGGTCATTTAGGAGCTCCAGGGCCCTTGGAGATAGGCATGTTGGGTGGGTATGTGGGATGGGATGTGGGAACTACGGGTAGAAAGGAAAGCTTGTGATGGAGCCAAAGTGATACAGATGCCCAGAGGCTCCAACTAGCTAATCCCCAGGCACCTCCAGCAGGGCACTCTTATCTCTCTTGCTCAGCATGATGGTTAGGCTCCTGAGAAGAAGTAATTAGAAAATATAAAAGTGAATTTTGTCATAAGAAAAAAATGAAATCATGCTCCAGTAGGTTGAAAAAAAATCTGTCGGGCTTCCCTGGTGGCGCAGTGGTTGAGAGTCCGCCTGCCGATGCAGGGGACACGGGTTTGTGCCCCGGTCCAGGAGGATCCCACAGGCCGCGGAGTGGCTGGGCCCGTGAGCCATGGCCACTGAGCCTGCGCGTCCGGAGCCTGTGCTCCGCAGCGGGAGAGGCCACAGCAGTGAGGGGCCCGCATACCGCCAAAACAAAAAAGAAAAGGTGGATGGTGACTAGGCCTGGGCTTAGATCCTCACTGCACAGGGTATTATATCACATTACCCCCACCAGCAACACTCCCAAATGACACCATCAGCTCCAGTTCCAAAATATTTTGGTGGGCAAAACTAGTCTTATTATTCCAAAACTAGTCTTAATTTCTTCTTTGTTTTATTAAAAAATTAAAATAAATGTGTGAAAATTGGGAGATTGGTGTATTGTGTGAGTTGAAGCCTTGGCAACAGTGTGTAAAATCTATATCTGGGAATAGTTGAAACCAAGAGTTAGACTGTGCATTGCTTAGTATTACAGGCTTCAGTGTATTAAAGGAATATAAAATAAGTAGGTAACTTTTGCTTCTTCCTTTCACCTGAAATGTAGTTAGTAAAGAGTAAAGTCTATGTGGTTCATACCAAAAAATACATCAGTTTGAAAATACAGCAGGAAAAGATTTATTTTTTTAAAGAAGCCAAATCTTGGTGTTAACAAAGCACAAGCATTGTGATTCAAACTTTATAATTTGTTGAAAGTGCTTTCACATTGGTATTACTATTATTTCTAGTCTATTTTCCCAGAAGAGCAAAGTCAAGTTCGAGATGAGAGAACTGACAGAACAGGAGGCCATAAAAGTGATGGAATGCCCAGAAGGCATATAAGAAACTAAATATTGATCTTTGTTCTTTCAGCGAGGACTCTCAAGTTTCTAAGGATGTCATTACAGCTATGGTGGCGTTGGTTAATCTGATCTGCTATTCAGCTGTGGTCTTGCTCAGCACTGAAAGAACACTTTGTTCATGAGCTTCAGCTGACAACCAGAGAGTTCTCTAAAGCAAGGGTTATAGCGAGAACATTCCTTTCCATGTGTTATGTAAGATATTCAAGGTATGTAGGACTCTGAGGCAATGCATAAAACTTGTTTTAAAAAATGACACAACTAGCTAGTGGGAAGCAGCCGCATAGCAGAGGGAGATCAGCTCGGTGCTTTGTGACCACCTAGAGGGGTGGGAAAGGGCGGGTGGGAGGGAGGCTGAAGAGGGAGGGGATATGGGGATATATATATATATATGTATAGCTGATTCACTTTGTTATACAGCAGAAACACACCATTGTAAAGCAATTATACTCCAATTAAGATGTTAAAAAAAATGACACAACTTATACAAATTACTTTTTATCCTTCGAAGAGTCATATTGGAAGACACATACTTATCCTAGCAAAGCACTGCTCAAAGCATTTTGGAATTTTTTGTTTTAGTGTTGCCTTTAGAGCCAGGGTTAGGGTTTGTGAACCACTTAGGACTAAATACTTAGCATGTCACCTCAATTTTTAGCCATGACATGGAAGGTTGATTATTTGTTTTGCTTCTCCATAGACTTAATTCTAAATAACTTGGGATATTTTTTAAAAAAACAAATCTATTCATTTACCCATTGATTCATTTAATCAGTAAATATCCATTCAGTGTCCTGTGTGCCAGGCTACACGTTAAAAGTTGAGGATTCAGCGATGCACAAGACAGAAATAGTCCCTGCTCTGTTGAAGCTGACATTATAATAGGGAAGACAGACCACATCCATCCCCACAGCAACATGCTAACAAACAAATTTTTAAAATACTTGCCAGTTGGGATAAGTGGCATAAAGGAAACAGATAAGGGTCTGAGCTAGAGAAATAACAAGAAGAAAACAGTTTGTTAGATGGGGAAGGTGACATTTAAGCACAAATTCAGCCTCTAAAGATGTCTACTTGCCACCATTGGGAGTATTCAGATGAATACATTTTAATTTTGGAGAACAATTTTGAAGCCCGAGTGGGGGCACAGCCCACTTTCCCCACAGCAAATTTTCTTTCTGTAGGATATGAAAGTGTGACCCTAATCAACGAAGTGGCTTCAAATGTGATACCTCAGTTACCATAAATAATCTGATAGCAAATAAGTTGTATCTCACTTGGCAGCCCTGACCAACTGATAGCAGCCCTTTCTTTTTTTTCTTTGGGATTAAACAAACATACACACAATTTTCTCCCCAGACGGTAGAGCTGTCTGACATCTCGACTGTCCCATTTGCAAGGCCCCAGGATCTTTAATCCTTCATCTACTGAGGCTCTCAGAGCCACCTGGGAGATGTCCTGGAGGTCCCCAATACTACAGAGGTAGTAGCACTTCATGCTATGTCCAGTACTTGCAGGACAGCATCAGCACCCTGTTTAGGTTCTCAAACACCTTCTCCAGGATGATGCCAATGGTCTTGAGAGAGATTCTGAGTCTGTGCCCTGGCTTCATGGGAAACCATGCTGAGAACCATTAATGATGTCTGCTAAGGGCTTGGAATGGGGTCACATAATGTCAGTTTGCCCATTATTGGAGATGTTAAGTTTGATCACTAGGTTAAGCTGGTGTCTGACAGATTTCTCCATTGTACAGGCACCCTTCTTCCTAAAGAGTATTAAGAAATACTCTGTGTAACATTTTGAGATTATGTTAATTTCCTGTTCTCCAACAATATTTCACTGCCACATGACTTGCCCAAGTTCATAGCTAATAAGTCACAGAACTGTGACAGGAGTTCTATTTCTCCAACTCCCAGCCCTGACAACTTCCACTCCACTGTGCTGGTTCCATACATTAGCATGTAAACATTTCAGGTAGGATATGAAGAAGTCAGGGTTTCTAAAGATTCTAAGATAATCTAGGTGCTATTTAGACCTTCATAGTTTATTAAATGCATTGAAAAATAAAAGTTTCATTAGAAACTCCTATTTTGTGGGAAATAATTAGATTTCCCTTAATGTAGCTAAGGAAGCAATAAATGGTAACACTGCTAGATAGATGAATTGTTGCTATTACTATTCAAAAGGGACAGACAGGTATTGTGGCCAATTCTCCTGCCCCCAAATATTCTTAAGCAGGTTTGGATCCTGTTTCTTCTGCCCTTCTTCACTTAGAATTTTTGTTTTTTGGCTGTGCTGCTCAGCTTGAGGGATCTTAGATCCCTGATCAGGGATCAAACCCGGCCCTGGCAGTGAAAGCACAGAGACCTAACCACTGCACTGCCAGGGAATTCCCTGCCCTTCTGCACTCTGAATACCAGTATAGATTTGCTGGATAAAAGACTCTGTGTTGAGTGTGAGTACCAGTATCTTTCCTTAGAATCATTAACTGTAACTATAAATCAGATGGATTTATGTTCATTTCATTTCTTAAACCACACTGTGGTGGTTTTTATATGAATCGAATTCCTATTGTTGAGTCTTTCTAAACATCAGAAGCTGTCCCAAAGACTTCCTGTGGTAGTATAGTCCATGGGGTAATTGTATTAGGATAATAGGGTTGAAACATTTCATAATTTAATGAGTTTGTAGATTTCTTATTCCCAGAATTAAAAAAGAACCTCTATGAATGTCAAATTCCATAATTATCTGACAGAACAGAATTTGGCTCTATTTAACCAACTGGCATACTCTCCATAGATAACAACATGGTTTGATTAATATAAAGAGCCCATTTCCCACACCCCTCCACTCAGGCATCAGAAATTCATTAAATATAAAGCCTTACATAATTCTGTAAAGAAGCTCACTTCTCTGCAGTTTCTCTAGCTTCTAAATTAGATATTAAAGAAGAAATATCATTCTTTAGGTGCAGGCTTTCAGCTTTCCCTGAAATGGAGTGGCTGGTTATGGTCCAGCACACAAACTGGCTTGGGTTTGATGGAATTTAGTTAATAATAATAATAATAATAATAAAATACAAAGTCCCCTTGGTGTTAAGTTAACAAGCAAATTCTGGGGAGAGAGATGAGAACAGGATGTGGATCTAGTCTATAAGTGGCCTAGGCCTTGAAGATTCCTTCTGGCACACATTTGGGTTTCTTTGGATTAGAAACATAAAAGCATAATTTGTGCCTTTAATTAAATTTTTTTTCCAGTAGAACTCTTGCCAAATGACCAAAGAAACATAGAGCTGGATAGAAACAATAGCTGACATTTATGTCCTAGGTGTTTTACATGAATATTGTTTAACCCTCACAAACAACCCTTTAAGAAGGTACAATTATTATTTTCCTTCTTTGAAAGATGAAGAAACCGGAGCCCAAAAAGTTTAGGCAACATCCCATAGGATAGTCTGGCTTGCAAACACAAACAAAGAGTAAGACTGCAGAGTCTGAGATCCTGAGGTCCCGAAGATAGGCCCTATCGCCTCCCAAACTCTGCTGCCTCTCCATGGAGGGGTAGGGAGACTTACAGTGCTTTTCACAGGAAGACTGCTAAGTGCTTCTCTTGAATATTATTATTATTTTCCACAGCAATCCTTTCATGCAGCTTATAGGCCAAGAACTGGGGGTCCATCAAATGGAAAGTGACTTGTGTAAGACATTCCCTGTGTTCCTGGGAGATCCTGGCAGAAGGCGAAGAGGCTCTTACCATTACTCCTGGGAATTCACCAATGGCTAGTACTCCTCCCAACTCCTCATTGTGAAAGACAAACAGCATCCGTCCTAGTTGGAGTGTACTCATTTGATACTTGTTCTGTATTTCTCCCTAGTGGCCAACATTCCTGGCAAGAGAAAAGGAAACCAGGATAATAACCATTGTAGAGTATGAAATTGCTTCTTATCTGAATCCATACTCTAAACCTCCTTCAGTGCTTTCATAAATCATCCCACACTGATAGAATTATTTTTTATGACTCATAGGTATATTTTACTTTTCCAGTTTTATCCTCTTTACTTTCAAGGAGAAGATTGGATGATGGAGAAGAAAGATTCACCTGCAGAGCTATGTTGGATTTTATTTAACCCTATCACATAGACTGTGGACTAAAAAAAAGAAATATGCCCAGCTTAGTGTTATGTATAAAAATACTTTTTAAAGTTTTACAAAATATAATCCAATGACAAAAGTCATTCACTTAACAAGAATTTATTGAGTTCTTTCTAGGTATAAAGCACTGCAATAGGTGCTGAAGTACAAAAATAAATAAACCTCATCCCTGCCCTCAAGATGCTTATACTCTTGGGTGTAATATTGTGTGACCATTTGTCTGGGCCTGCCTGAGGCAGTCTTGGTTTACACCTGTTTCCCCAATGTAATTATAAACAATACTCTCTTTCACTCTCAAAAGTGTCCCAGCTTAGATGACAAATTGCAAATACCCTAGCAAGAATATTTCCCACTAGATGATGTTTTTAAAATACTTGTAATTCTTGGATATACTATAAATAAAAAGTACAAACCGCAAAGCTGCAAAAAGTATACTGACACACTGTCTTCATTTTGGAATCAATATTCCTGTCTCTATATGTCAGTTGAAGTAAGTTCATTGGGAAAGTGTGGCATTTGGTCTTACATTATTTTTTAAAATGCAACTACTGTTCAATCTCTATTGAGAGTATGAAATATATTGGCTAGAAAACTTAAGAAGATGAGAGAATACTGCCATAAATGGAGATAATAATACGTATCATGCACTCAACCCCAGTTTTATAGGAGCCAAGGACACAGGGGCCCTTGGGGGCCAGGGAAGTGTCAGGTGGAGCAGAAAAAGCAACGGTTGGAGGCATTTGGGGTCACGAGCCTCTGATCTCAGAGTTCAAGGTGGCGTCTTTCCCTCTCTTGGACTCTTTGGTCTCTCTCCCATTCCTATATGTACTGAACTCATTAGTTTTTAAAGTCACCTGTGATGTGCTTTTGTGAAAGGTTGGTGTCTGCAGAACTTCTAATTACACATTACTTTGTGTACTGTTGTCTGAAAATGTATATGTACGTATTTTGATATTGAAGACAAGCTATTTTTAGTTTCCTTTTGGGTATGTTTGGAGAAACTCTTAACTGTGGCTATGCTGCTATGGAAACAGTATCCATGTATACTGACATGTTTACAATCGTTTAAAACACTATAAACTTTCTAGGGCAAAGGCAAACAGCTTACTTCCATCAAAGTTGCTCCCTGGTTTCCTTTTTTATTAGTTTATTTATTACTCTCAGACCCATGTTGGAATCTGTTTCATCTGTGACTGCATTAAAGAGCTGGTTTTTGCTGACGTGCATCATTTAATTGATTTCACATTCGTAACTACAGTAGCACTGAGAACAGATGAAAAGTTTACCCTGAAATCAGAAATATTCTTTGGCCTTGCTAGAAAGTGAGAATTAAATACCTCCTAGGCTCCCAAATGAAAAAAATGGAATAATACCTCTTGAGGGTATGTTGACTATCTAGAATTTGCAAGTGTAGGATAATCATTTCAATGTAACTACTGTAATTATTATTTGTGTATACAGAATGAATTTAAAGACTAGGCTAATTGCTTCAAAACATGTAAACCCAAAAAGGAGTTTTCTGGCTTATTCCAAGCATGGAGTAAAGTAGGTGGCTAAGAATCTTTACAATCTCTGGAAAAAGAATCTTAACAAAGCCACATGAACTGAAGTGAATAAGAACCATGTTTGTTTGAAAGTACCAGGAAAGTGATTTTTGGCAGGGTAGTTTTCCAGGAGTCAAAAAGTATTTTAAAGTGGAACCTGTAATTATGAATCATACAATAGTGTGTCCTGACTACATAAAAGGGCACATACTCTAGCAGAGCATATTTTATAGAATTTTAAACACAGAGTACTTACTCCTTTAAAAACTTCTCTTTTCCAAAATTTTATATCTATTTGGGGTAAGTATACAGTAAAGAAAGTTTTAGCTGTCATGAAGTCTACTTTCCTCTCTCTTCTGCTAAAATCTCATTTTTGTCATCTTCCTGAAACGGTCATTTAAAATCATAGATCAAGGGGCTTCCCTGGTGGTGCAGCGGTTAAGAATCTGCCTGCCAATGCAGGGGACACGGGTTTGAACCCTGGTCTGCGAAGATCCCACATGCCACGGAGCAACTAAGCCCGTGTGCCACAACTACTAAGCCTGTGCTCTAGAGACCGCAAGCCACAACTACTGAAGTCCGCGCACCTAGAGCCCGTGCTCTGCAACAAGAGAAGCCACTGCAATGAGAAGCCTATGCACCACAACGATGAGTAGCCCCCGCTCGCTGCAACTAGAGAAAGCCCACGCGCAGCAACAAAGACCCAATGCAACCAAAAATAAATAATAAATTAAGTAATTAAAAAAAAAATCACAGATCAAAAAAAAAACACCCAATGGAGTATAGTTGATTAACAGCTATACTCCAGTATAAAATAAAAATTAAAACAAAAAACAAACAGCCAGTGGAAGTCGTGCGGGGAGGGGCATGCTTCATGGTGAGCTGGGACGTGGGCCTCAAGTGCACGTAGAGATCAGTGAGCCATAAGCCGACAGTCCCCATCCCCCTCCCTCCCAGGCCCCTTTCCAACAGTGTTTATATACTTTCTCTGCTCCCACTCATCAGCGGACATTCCATTCTAAGCCCTTCAAAGGGACAAGGTTTCTATGATTCTGTTTTTCTTCTTTGTGGGAAGGATTCCTCCCCGACAGGAGCTTAGCAGCAGCTAAGAAACGTGACCCCAAGGTCACATTCAAATTAGAACTCAGTAAAACCCCAAGGTTTGTTGCTTCCTGGCTCTAAAGGAAACTCAGAATGACAACGGTGGCTGGATATTCTACCGTAGGTATGGAGAGAGTTTATGGTGGTGGTGGTGGGGCTAATGGGATGGGAATCTGGGAAGAGTGGGTGTCAAGTGGCTCTGACAACTGGGTCCCTTTAGGGTTGCCCTCAGGATCAGGATGAAAAGGTGGAAGCGGGGTAGCAGCAGCAGTTTGGCTTAACACAGAGCACTCCCCAGACAGCCCCTAATTGGCTTACTCCTTTCAGACGTCTCTTAAGCAGCAGATTTCCGTTTCTGTTCTGTTGCCTCTGAGGGGATTTCCCAAATTAACCTCCTCTAAGCTTTCTTGAGGGGCTGTTTTTGAGGGCTGGTGGGGAATTTCCCTCTTCTGACCAAACTGTTGCTGGGAGAGATTTATTGCTGATCTCCCTCTGGGGATTTTCTCACAGGCCTTTGCTACTTCCTGTTTCCCAGGAGTTTCTGCTCTCTGGGAACTGAAGAGCCATCGGGAGAAGGGGACAAACAGGCTTTAGGAAAAAGGAAAGAGGGCATGTTTGATACAGTGTTACTCTTCTCCCCTCTTCCGGTTCTTTGCCATAGTGATACTGGATTTGAAGATCAGGCCCAGGGACCTTGCTGAGGGTTCAACTGGATTACACTAAACATTCCACAGGAACTTGGGTTGGACAGTGAAATCACAAATCACATGAATGACTGGTTTATTAGAGTAGCTTTCCTTTGTTGGGGATGGATGGAAACTCTTGTTAAAAGAAAGCATTAAAGAATCATCAGTCCTTTTACTTAATGGTAATACTCTACCACTTCTTGAGTGCTTTCTGTGTATCATGCATGGTGCTGGGAGTTTTGCATACATTTCTCATTTGATCCTGGCAACAACCCAGAGAAGTAGGCTTTATTAAGGCCCATTTAACAGATGAACAAACCAAGGCTCTGAGATGTTAGGTAATTTAGCCACATTTTCCTGGCTGGTATTAGGAGAGCTCCAATTTTGTGGAACCCCAAAGCCTATATTCATTCAGCTATAAATTTGTCAACTTGAGATTTGTTTCATAGATCTTTGAGGTGCTATTACCAGCAGAGTAGTAGAAAGGATCCTGTATAGAAGCAGCCCCCCAAAACCAGGAGTGAAAATATTTTACGGGCAGTATCGACAGTTGTTAGCTTAGCTCTGTATACCTGCCAGGCCCTTTTGCTGTATACTCACCATCTTCACATCACCTGGAAAGTGATGCTGCTGACCTGGGAGTAGGAATCAATATATAAAAGAAGCTCCAATTGAACCAATTCACTAGTTGTTTCTCTTAGAGAACCCTCTACCTAACCACTGCTTTTCACCTTGCTATTTTCTGCCCTAGCTTTGTACATTTTATCAAGGTCCTTAGAAATAATTCCCCTGAGGACAGGTCCCAGAATATCTCTGACCCTGCTCTGGCCCAGGGAAAATAACATTCTTGATTGCTCTGAAGCTAGATTACTGTCTCTGTGTGCACGGGTATGTGTGTGATTTCTTTTATGAGTTTCTCAGTGGGATAGATTATTAGCCACAGTTGACATTTGCGAAGTTCTCCATATACTTTCAGTTCCACCAGAGGAGTTATGAGTGAGGGTGAGGGTTCTGGGGGCAGTACCAGGACTGATATGGCAGATCCTGGGAGTTCCCAAGGGTCGGCGTGGACACCCCTTTCCCACTGCACACGTTGCTGCAGCATCTCCTCTCCAGGGTCTGCCTAGGAGGGCTCCTGACCATATCCTCTTCATCCAAATAGTGAACTCTGCTAGCTGCCAACTGTTGAGAGTTTACTAGTTGCCAAGTGATTTACCTGCCTTAACTGACTTGATCTTCACCCATGAAGGTAGACAAAATGATTCTCATTTATTTTACCGGTGAGGAAACCAAGTCCCCGGCAGGTTGATGATTGACCCAAAGCCGCCTAGTAAGTAATCTGAGAGACTGGGACTCAGATACTGGTCTGTCTGATTCCTAGTTATGGCTTTGTTGTGGGAGAGGGGAGTAAACCTTATTTATGTGTTTATTTATTTATATTGAGATATTATATTCGGTTCAGGTGTACAACATAATTTAATATTTTTATATATTATGAAATGATCACCAAAATAAGTCCAGTTACCATCTGTCACCGTGCAAAGTTGTTACAATATTATTGACTATATTCCCTATGTGTACATTACATCCTTGTGACTTATTTATTATATAGATAAGTTTGTACCTCTTAATCCCCTTCACCTATTTTGTCCATTCCCCCACTCTCCTCCCCTCTGGCAACCACCAGTTTGTTCTCTGTATCTATAAGTCTGTTTCTGTTTTAATTTGCTTGTTTGTTTTGTTTTTTAGATTTCATATGTGTATATATATATCTCACATCTTTTTTTATCTATCCATCTATTGATGGACACGTACATTGCTTCCATATCTTGGCTACTGTAAACAGTGCTTCAGTGAATATAAGGGCATGAGTTCTTTTTGAATTAATTTTCTTCAGATAAATACCCAGAAGTGAAATTGCTGGATGTTATGTATTTCTATTTCTAGGTTTTTAAGGAACCTCCATACTGTTTTGCATAGTGGCTGCACCAGTTTACATTTTCACCAAAAACGCACGAGGGCTCCCAATTTACCACAACCTCACCAACACTTACTGCTTCCTGTCTTTTTGATAACAGCCATCCTGACAGGTGTGAGGTGGTATCTCACTGTGGTTTTGATTTGCATTTCCCTGATGATCAGTGATGTTGAGCACTTTTTCATGTTCTTGTTGGCCATCTGTCTTATTTGGAAAAATGTCTATTCAGATCTTCTGCCTAATTTTTAGTCATGTTGTTGGTTTTTTGATATTAATTTCTTCACTTATGGTTTGATGGATTCCTTTATTGTTATGTTTGGATTCCCTTCTTTTTGTGTGTGTGTATCCATTGTAGGTTTTTTGTTTGTGATTACCATGAGGTTCATACATATCAACCCGTATCTATAGCTGTCTATTTTAAGCTGATAGTCACTCAAGTTTGAAGGCATTCTAAAAGCACTACGTTTTTATTCCCGTTTCCATGTTTTATATGTCATATTTTATATCTTTTTATTTTGTGTGTCCCTTAACTACCTATGTAGCTATAGTTGATTGTACTACTTTTGTCCTTTAACTGTCACACTAGCTTTTTAGTGGCTGATCCACTGCCTTTACTATTTATTTGCCTTTATGAGTGAGATTTTCCTTCATATATTTTCTTATTTCTATTTGTGGTCTTTTCTGCTTAAAGAAGACCCTTTAACATTTCTTTTAAGACTGTCTAGGTGTGATGAACCCCTTTAGTTTTTACTTATCTGGGAAACTCTATCTCTCCTTCAATTCTGAATCATAACCTTGCCAAATAGAGTATTCTAGGTTGTAAGTTTTTTCCTTTTAGCACTTTAGATATATCCGGCCTCTCCCTTCTGGCCTGTAAAGTTTCTGCTGAAAAGTCAGCTGACAGTCTTATGGGGTTTCCCTTGTATGTGATTAGTTGCTTTTTTTCTTGCTGCCTTTAAGACTCTCTTTTTATCTTTACTTTTCCATTTTCATTTTAATGTCTTGGTGTGCATCTCTTTCAGTTCATCTTGTTTGGAGCTCTCTGTACTTCCTGTACTTGGATGTCTGTTTCCTTCCCCAGTTTAGGGAAGTTTTCAGCCATGATTTCTTCAAGTAAGTCTTCTATCCCATTCTCTCTTTCTTCTCCTTCTGGGATCCCTATAATGCAAATGTTATTATGCTTAATGTTGTCCCAGAGGTTCCTTAAATGCTCCCCGATTTAAAAAATTCTTTTTTCTTTTTGCTGTTCTGGTTGGGTGATTTCCATTATTCTATCTTCCAGATCACTTATTCGTTCTTCTGTATTATCTAATCTGCTGTAGATTCCCTCTAGCATATTTTTTATTTCAGTTATTGTACTCTTCAGCTCTGATTTGTTGTTTCTTATATTTTCTAAGTCTTTGTTGAAGTTCTCCCTAAGTTCCTCCATTCTTCTCCTGAACTCAGTGAGCATCTTTATGATTGTTTCTTTGAAGGCTTTATCAGGTAAATTACTTATCTTCATTTCATTAGGGTTTTTCTTCTAGGGTTTTATTTTGTTCTTTCGTTTGGAACATATTCCTCTGTCTCCTCATTTTGTTTTATATATATCTATATCTATCCATCTACCTACCTACTTACATTCTTTTTCAGATTCTTTTCCATTATAGATTATTACAAAATATTGAATATAGTTCTCCATACCATACAGTAGGTCCTTGTTGTTTATTTTACATATAGTAGTGTGTATCTGTTAATCCCAAACTCCTAATTTATCCCTCCCCCACTTTTCCCTTTGGTAAATGTAAGTTTATTTCTATGTCTGTTAGTCTGTTTTGTAAATTAGTTCATTTGTATCATTATTTTTAGATTCCACATATAAGTGATATCATATATTTGTCTTTCTCTGTCTGACTTACTTCACCTAATTTGATAATCTCTAGGTCCATCCATGTTGCTGCAAATAGAATTATTTCATTCCTTTCTTTTTCATGGCTGAGTAGTATTCTATTGTGTGTGTGTGTGTATACACCACATTTTCTTTATCCATTCATCTGTCGATGGACATTTAAGTTGCTTCCATATCTTGGCTATTGTAAATAGTGTCACTCTGAACATTGGAGTGCATGTATCTTTTTGAATTAGAGTTTTCATCTTTTCCAGACATATGCCTAGGAGTGGGATTGCTGGATCTTACGCATCAAGGGTCTTTTATAGCAGAAATTATTTTATAATCTCTGAAATGACTTTATACCAAGAGTGATATTAATAGTTTGTTAAATAACTCCATAGTAAATAACCATGTTTAGGACATGTTTGCCTGCTTGAAAGAAAACAGGGCATTAATTTGGAAATTATTAATTTTTTATATTAATACATGAATAAACATTTAAGAAAAATGAGGGCCATAGTTCCATTTCTTTGTACTCTTTTAAGCAAAAGTTTTTTAACCAGTTATCTATATTTGCTGCCTCTAATGTCTCTCTTCTTACCACCTCTTAAAACTTGCTCCAAACATGTGTCTCCCATGAATGCTTCATTGAAACTGCTCTTTTCAGAGATGCCAATGACTGTACTTTTATAGGTCCATCTGTCAGTTCTCAGGCCTCAGCGTAGGTGTGTGTCAGTAGCATTTGACATAGCTGGTTTCTCCCTCTACTCTGGAACAGTTTCTTCACTTTGCTTCCAGGACACACCCTCTCTTGGGTTTCCTCCTCCTCACTGGGCATTCCTTCTCAGTCTCCTTTGCTGGTCCCTCCTCTCCTCCCTGACCTTATAACTCTGGAGAGCTGCAGGGTCTTCTTCTTAGGCCTCTTCTGTTCCTTATTCCCCCCCTTGATGATCTCACCCAGTTTCATGGCCTGAAATATCATCTACATGCTGCCAAAAGTGTATCTCCAGCCCAGACTCCTCTTCTGAACTCCAGACCTTTATGCAACTGCCGACCTGACATCTCAGACTTAACAAGTCCAGACTCAAACTCCCATTCTTCCTTTTAAAGCCTGCCCCAACCACAGTCTACACCTCCCCAGTGGATGGCGACTCTATCCTTAATTAGTTCCGAACAAAAACCTTACAGTCATCCCTGACTCTTCTTTTGTCTTTTTTCTCACATCCAAGTCTTGCTGGCTCCTCCTTCAAAATATATATGGAATCCAACCACTTTTCACCACCTCCACCTCTCCTAGCCTGGTCTGAGCCACTGTCATCTCTCTCTTGGATAACTGCCATCACTTCTTAACAAGTCGCCCTGCTTCTAACCCTTGCCCCTTGCTTCTACTACAGGCTAGTCTCAAGAATTCAGTCAGAGAGATACTTCAAAAATAAAGTCAGATCATGCTACTCTTCTGCTCAGAAACCTCGCAATGGTGTCCTATTTCACTCAGAGTAAAACAAGCCCCTCAAAGGCTTATGCAACCCAGATGACCTGCTTCCTCATCACCTTTCTGGCCTCAACTGCTGCTAACTTCACCTTCACTCATTCCCCTCCAGCCATGCTGGTCTTCTTGTTGTTCCTCAAACACCTCAGACCTTTGGCCTGGAAAGCTTTACCCAGATGGTCACATGGCCCGCCCCCTCACCTTCTTCACATGTTCCCTAGGTTTTCACCTTCTCAATGGGGCCACCCTGCCACCTATTTCAACTGAACTTTCCTTCCCTCTTCACATCTAGCACTCTTGATCTCTTACCCTGGTTTACTATTTCCATTTTCCATAACATTTATGCCTTCTAATGTCTATTGAAATCACTTACTGTATTTATGGTTTATTTTCTGCTTCCCACCTATAATGTAGTCTCCATTAGGACAGGGATCTGTTTATTTTGTTCACTGATGTATTCTAAGCACCAGATCAGTGTTAGCTGCCTGGTAGGAAATCAGTAAATATTTTTAAATGAATGAAAATTCAAATCTTCAGAGACAGAAATGACAGGTATGAGAAAAGTCTATAAAGACCCTATCCATGTTGGTTCAGTGATTTTAAAAGGGATTTTTACCTCTTACTTCTTAATGACAGAAATGAGAATATAACTTCACAAACTCACAAATTAAAAGCACCCACAACAGTCTGTTCACTTCAACTGTTGCTTTTGAGGAACTTGATAAAATATCTTGTCCTTCTATCCCTTCTTTTTTGGTAAGCCTCCTTTTAAATACTCAAATAACCTGGGTGTTACTGCTGGGAAGACATCAGAAAGGCATTTAGCTGAAGGATAGAATTTATCAGGGCTCATGGTCAAAACAGCTCCTCAATATTTATTCTATATTGTCTTTGAATGATAATATTCATAGTTCCAATCTGGACAGGGCTCATAGTGTTCATGGTACTGTGAAGGGCCTTAAAATTCATGTGATCTGTTTTCTCAGATGAAAGTGGGAAGGATTCTGACAGCAAGTTGGTTTGTGGGTAAAAGCAATGACACCGTTGGCCGAGGTCTGATGGCCACCATAGCTGTTACATGTTTATATTAATACTTCCCTTTTTGAGACATTTCAAGAAGTACTGTTCTCAGTAGTATGAGGCAGACTACATGTACTAATGACAAAATTTCTGAGGTTGCTCTTGAGTGTTTCCTGGTAAACCTAACCACGACATGGTGGGTACTTCGTAAATGAGAACATGGTGGGTACAGAGGTTAAAATAGGGTCATTCATCTCACAGTCTTTCTCAATGGAAGGCCCAAAATATTATATGCTATTTTATTCTCTAGTTTTCACCCATGCTCTTTTCCCCACTCCAGGGAAGCTTTAAGTGGATTTGCTATAACTGTGTTATGCATATGATAGACAGAATTTGTTACTATGATTAAATAATTGATTTCTATTTTAAAAAAGCAATTGTCTGTTATTTATAATGGCAGTCCTATTACTTAAAGTAACTTTGGATAGATCAAAATTTGTCACTCAATTTTTAACACTAGGGCTTGAAATTACTGGGTTTTTTTAAATCAAAAGCATTAGAAGAATTTACGATAGTTATAGGAATATGATAACATTATAGGAAGTTTGGACAATTAAAAAAACTACCTGTAATTCCATCTAACCATTATGATCATTTGTGAGCCAATATACTAATCAGTCTGATGTTGATTGTACTTAAGTTTTAAATCCTCTGCAAACCCACTTATTAATTCATTCTTTTGGCAATAATTTTTCAAGCATCTGTCTGTACCAGGCCCTGTGCTACACTATGGGTATTTTGTTGGTTCACAGGGAGAGGCCAAAGTCTCAACACTTGGCAAACATCAGCCATTCTGTGACTTCCTCTTTTGCCCAGAGGTCTAGAAGCAGCACAGGGGGGATGCCAGTCCAATGGTGACATGGTCACTCTTCTGCTTTGCTTGAAGATAAGGGCACTAATTCCTTTGCTTCTCCACCCTTCATCTGCAGATTACCTGGGCCTAGACTGGCCTTAAATCTCTGAGACAGACTGAACCCTAATAAATGGGTTGCTGATCCTAAAATAAAATTACGAATCAGGTTTGGTGTTTGATGTAAAAGCCTGAGAGACACAGGTTTGTTGCTAATTTAGATTACAAATGTCATCAAAAATAGAAACCAAAAAGGTTGGGTAATTTCTAAATTAAACACTCTTCCTTAGAATAATTACCATGTTACAGCATCTGTGTACTTTGGTAGAATCTGAATAACACTTTATTGCTCAGAATAATGTTCTATTCTTGTCACCAAATAATACTTGAGTACATGCTCTTGTACTCCCTGACTGCAGGAAGGGTGTTGCCCTGAATGCTGGTACACCCTCTGCAGTGAAGCTTGGTTTTGATGGAACTTTTCAGGTACTAAAAGAATCCCTTTTTCTATTCCCCATTCATTCACAGGCAAGAGACATAGGCTTTGTTCACTTTTTTCCTAAGTCTAAATGGACTGAGTCAGGCTTGTATAGTCACCACTAAGGACAGACCATGGCAGCATGGAAGATATGATTTGAATCTCCTTTCCATGGAAACTGGCTATGAAAAGGGTAGGTCCATCAATCATAATTTGAAAGGCAAGTTACAAATCTTCTGATGAAGCCGTCTCAAGCTATCATCACAGCAAGTAGAACTGGGAACCCGTTTTTCAGTTGAGGAAATATACCTGGTCATTTTGGATATTTCCATCTTGATAGCTTAGCCAGTGGGAGAAGCTTCCTGGGCTTAAATAATAGCTTTTCAGCATTTCATGTTTCTAAGTTTGAGTCTGAATCTAAGGAATGCTAATCTGTAACAATAGTTACAGAATTCCACAGAATTTTGTCTAAAATGACACGAACTGGTTGTCAGAGTCTGGGAGATAGTTCTTCACTAGGACACAGCTTTGCCTTTAGTCAAAGCTCTTACATGCACAAGCAAACAATGGCTGTGTTTTGTATATTTTTCTGTTACTTTAATGCATTTAAATTTCAATTATGGGTGTACAAGACATGAGTTGTATTATTAAACTCTCCTTTATGCTTCTTAATGAGGACTATTTTTTTCCTTTGAGTTAAAAACAAACCTTTTTAGCTTAAAAGCCTGTGTATTCTAAAAATGAATAATCACTATACAGAGACCATGATCACTATGCTATTTGTCCCTTAATATGTGCTCTCCTTTCTTCCACAGTAATAGAACCCCTGATTCTTTAGCTGGGCATGTAGCTGTTCAGAGGGGAAAATAGGCTATTTCCCAGTTTCCTTTGCAAAGGACTGGGTGGAAGTTTTATATGGCAACTTCTGGAACTTTCCTTAAGTGATAGTTGGTATGTACCTCTTGCCCCTTCTTTGTCCCGTCCTCCATCCTGCTGCTACAATTGTGGACACACTTGCAGGAACTCTCACTGACATCCTGGCTCATGAAGACAAGGGCAACACGGCAGATGAGTGGGCAGAAATGTCATACCAGCTTGCCTACCTTTGCAGCTTTACATGAAAGAAAGATAAACTATCCTGTTTAGATGACTGCTCTTTTGGGTCTATGTTTTTCAAAATGAAAACTAATCCTCATGTACACAATCACCTATAATGGAAAATAATGGACTGTTTAATCTCACGTGAAGAAATAAACATACTGTAGCAGACACCTATTGGCTCATCTGCCTGACACCATTTTCCAGAACTGACCCTCTCTCTGCCACCAGCTACTTAGTTATAGTGAGAGTTTCCAAGCTCTAGAACATGACCTCACCTTTTTCTTTCTTTTTTTTTTTTTTTTTTTTTTTGCGGTACTCGGGCCTCTCACTGTTGTGGTCTCTCCCGTTGCAGAGCACAGGCTCCGGACGCGCAGGCTCAGCGGCCGTGCCTCATGGGCCCAGCCACTCCGTGGCATGTGGGATCTTCCCGGACCGGGGCACAAACCCATGTCCCCTGCATTGGCAGGCGGACTCTCAACCACTGCGCCACCAGGGAAGCCCCACGACCTCACCTTTGACTGAAGGATGAGCCCCTGACCCAGCCTGGGCCAATCAAAAGCTTTCCCCAGGAACTTGAAAATAAAAAGGAGAAAAAGAGATTAGTCTCTTTAGAGTATAAGACTACAATAGTAAACACATGAGCTACTGGCAGCTTTGTTTTCCAGCAGGTGTTGGGAGAAGTAGAAGAAAGCAGGCTACAGTGGGAAAGAACAATGAATCACAGTCAAAGAGAGAAGCAGAGGGACTTCCCTGGTGGCTCAGTGGTTAAGAATCCACCTTCCAGTGCAGGGGACATGGGTTCGAGCCCTGGTCCAGGAAGATCCCACATGCCCCGGAGCAACCAAGCCCGAGAACCACAACTACTGAGCCTGTGCTTTAGAGCCTCCGAGCCACAACTACTGAGCCCACGTGCCTCAACTACTGAGCCTGCGCGCCTAGAGCCTGTGCTCTGCAACAAGAGAAGCCACTGCAATGAGAAGCCCGCACACCACAACAAAGAGTAGCCTCCGTTCGCCGCAAGTAGAGAAAGCCCCGTGTGCAGCAACGAACACCCAATGCAGCCAAAAAATTACTTAAAAGAGAGAGAAGCAGAGATTTAGGGATGGAGGCAGAGAAGATTCCTAGGTTCCCCAAAGTCCTCTCAGGCCTGGTTGTCTCAGCACTGCTACTTGCTTACTTAACATCCACTCTCCACTTTCTCCTTTCTAAGCAATGCTGATGTTCTGAAACCCCCTCTCCCCCCATCCTTAGAGGGGGTTATAGATTGGCTGAAAAAAATATGTGCCTGACAATCCCCTGGCAGCTCTATTGATCCAGTGATGGGCATACCTCTTATATTGGCCCAATCTGATTGAAAATTTATATTCCATTTCTAGGGGGGGCAATTTACTCTTTTTCCTGCTGGAGATGAACAAGGAAGCACATAGTCCTGATTGCCACTGTCAGCTCTCTTGCCTCTATGAAGGCGACCATCCTGGGATGAGGGCAACACGAAGATGGCAGCAAGAAGAATTCTAAAAAGTGTGAGCCTTTGATAGCATTTTTTAAATTATTTATTTATTATTTGGGGCTGCATCTGGTCTTAGTTGCTGGCACGCAGGATCTTTCGTTGCGGCGTGGGCTCTTTGTTGCGGCACGTGGGCTTCTCTCTAGTTGTGGTGTGCAGGTTTTCTCTCTAGCTGTGGCACGCGGGCTCCAGGGTGCATGGGCTCTGCAGTTTGCAGCACTCGGACTCTAGTTGAGACGCCGGAGCTCCGTAGTTGTGGCGCATGGGCTTAGTTGCCCTGTGGCATGTGGGATCTTAGTTCCCCAACCAGGGATCAAACCCACCTCCCCTGCATTGGAAGGTGGATTCTTTACTACTGGACCACCAGGGAAGTCCCTGATGGCATTTTTGAGCCCACCCTGGACCGAATCAAATATATTTAGATAATAAATGACCTATTATAGAAGTCAGGGGTCATCAAAGTTTTTCTTAAAGGGCCAGACAGTAAAAAGTTTAAGATTTGCAGGCTATAAAGTCTTTGTCCTGACGAATCTACTCTGCCATTGTAGCTCTAAATGAGCCTTAGGAAATACGTATATGAATGGCTCTGAATGTGTTCCAGTAAAACACCTGGTGACCAACCTGCAGGCCGTCATTTGCCAACCCCTGTTATAAGCCAGTTTGAGTCAGTTTTCTGTTACTTGTTGCCCAAACTACCATATATGATACACAGGTCCTAGTTCATTTCTGAGGGCCAGCTGCATCTTGCCCTTGGAGTCTATGAGAATCTCCAGTGTCCAGAGCAGATGGCCAAAATATTTAACAAAGGGTACAGCATAAACACCAACCAACCACGAACATGTACAACGGTCATCTTGGGGTGAACTGGCTAAATATTACTTTGCTATTATCTCTCTATGAAGTCCTCTTTGTTACTGAAACCAGCCAGGGTTTATTTCTGTTATTTATAAACAAAAGCATCTTCACCGTTCTTTTTAGATTTTCATTTTGGGTACTCCTTTAATGATTTTTTTTTTTTTGGTTAAGATGCTGATCAGTTTTATATTATTTCTTCTTTTTGAATCTTCCTTTCTTAAGTTCAGTATTCCAGTGACAAGATTGTAATACTGATTCTTTTAAAAACTGGCAGATGAAAACGTTCCCTGATAATGAGCTCTTTTTTGAATTCCTGCAGGCCTTATGATCAATAACACACAGTCTAGCACTTGACACAGGGGGTGTGACTATAAAGTATCAAAAAGATTTTAGCACACATAACCACTGCTCAGACACCCGATGTAGTTTGTTAAATACAGTTGCAACTATAAGTTATATTCTAGCAATGCCGCCGTTTCTCAAAGCATCTTTGGAATTCCTCCAATCTCCCCACTTTATTTTAATATCTGATGTTGATGGAGATCTATCACACTGTCATCAGGTCTGGCTTTGAATGAATTCCTGCCATTTGCAAAAAAGTAGATCCATCTTAAATATTTGCAATCATAGAGTATTTTCTTTTTCCCTTTCCTCTCTCACATAATTATTGGGCACCAAGCTATGCCGAATATGCACCTTTAACTCTTCTAGGTGCTCGTGAGATAAAGTCCCTATTATCAGTGTGTTCATAGTTTAAAAGGAGAGAAAATAAATAAGTTACTATGTCACCCAAATTTGTCCAGGCTTCACCAGTCCATGAGTACAAATATGGTCCTCCTAAGTCAAATAACCCGAATTTCACAAGCTTTGCCCCACTTACATATGTAGGAACATAGCCTCCTGCCAGGCTTTTGACATGGGTTCCCACACTAACCACTTATGTGTTTCCATTTCAGGTCTCCCCTGTTGATCTCTGCTGCTTTCAAGCCTCAAAGATGCCAGGTGCCTGGGTTTTCTTGTTTTTCTTTTTGACTTTCAAAACTTTTCTTTAACGGTGAAGGAAAATGATACTATGTTACACTAGTTTAAAGCTTTTAACATTGTTTTCAAAAAAATTCTAGAAAACTATTTAACAGGGGGTAAATCTCTGTAGTAGGTAGCCTGACTGGCAGCCAGCATCTGTAAAACAGTTCAGAGTAGAGAATTCTTATTGTTTTCCAGACTGACCTGCTTCAAAAAGGGAAGCAAGTTTAACCCAGTAAGCAAATGCAGAGCTAAAAGACAGGAGGAAAATGGGCCAGGAGAATGGCTGGGACATATTTTCTTCTCAATCGCAGACAGTTGCCCTCCTTTCTGGGGGCAGATTTTAAAAGAATAAATTTCTGCAGATGGTGCTTCCTGGTCATCACAGCAGCACTGAGCTCCAGGAAGGCAGGGGCTTTGTCCATTTTCTTCAGTATTGTATTCTTTGGGCCCACAACAGTGCCAGACACTTACTAGCAGCTCAAGACATACATGAACAGAAGATGAATGAATGAAGCCGAAATAGAGTTAGTCCTTCATTCCACATTTCACTGCTACCCAGCTGTCTTCCACACAGAAATGGGAAGCATGCCCTGCCCTTCACTGGGTGCTACGTTTTGTTTTCTGGGTCTTAATGCCCTTTCTCTTTCTAAGTCCTTGGTGATCACAGCCTTTTTCAAATTCTCTCTCAGCTCCTTTCTCTAAGAACTCAGGCCTGGTCCTTGGGTCATTGGTGGGAAAGACATACTTGAACCCCAACTATGGCCCAGGCTCAAACTTACTTTCCTGACTTAAAGATAATATGGAGTGATAAGTATTACACTAGATGCACACACAGGGACATAGTAAACGAGATGAGAAATTGAAGACAGTAGGAAATCATAGGGAGGGGGACAGATGGTGTAGAAAAGATGATGGATAAAACTGCCTGCTTCATAGTTTTTTGCCTTTTACTTGCCCTGAAAATTTTGTCTTCATAACCTGATTGTTAACGTCCTCCTCCTTGTTTTATAATTTCCTCTTTCCAAGTATGCAATAGGTGCTAGTTAAATATTTGTTGACTGGTTGACAAAGAGAATTAAGACCTTAGTGGAGTCTCATTGCTTTTCCCCTAATATTTGCTTTTCCATATTGATTGCTCTGTGGTCACACTGGTCTATGAGACACTGGATAATGAAAACTCAATGAACGCTCATTTGTTCAAATCAAAATCTACTTAAGGACTACATACAATGGGTCAAGGCTTGTGCTAGATGAAAAGCCCCAAAGATATCTAATAAGATGCTCTAAAGAAGCATACAATGTAGCAGTAGAGATAAAGCAGGTCAAATAACTCTAATGTAAGGTAGAAAGAGTTCCATGGTGTACTAGAAGATCACATAACTTGCTATGGGAATACAAAGGAAGCAAAGAGATCTCTAATTTGTAAGCTCTGAGAAGGGTACACAGAGGAACTCTATGAGGAATAAGTAGGCTTTTAACCAGTGGAGGTGGGTGGGGGGAAGCATATGGGTAGCGGGAACTCCATGAATATATGGAGGTGAAATTCAATCTACAAAGGAATGTATATCATAGATGTTTCCAGTATTCTCTCCCATTCTTTAGCAGTTGTGTATCAGTCTCTTAAAACAGAACCAGTAGAACAGTGGTACGGCACGTTTTTTGGTTGTTTTTTTTCAAGTTTGCACTGAAGGAGAGGGTTTCATGAAGAATGCTGCTGGCAGTATTTTAAAAGAAGGACTAAAGCACCACGCTGCATGTGAATTGCTCCGTCCAACTGTGCATGCAAAGCAGATGGTTGTTAAACATTTGTTCCATCCCTGGTATTGTCTGCCTTATAAATGCTAAAGAGTAGGTGAAATGGAGAATTCTATCATGTTAAAGGAATTTTTGCCTATAATTTGTTTATAACACACTCCTGACTAACGGGCAAGCTCCCTGCTCCCTGGGGCTATGCTCCAAGTGCACACACATTCCAGAAAGATTAGCCTTTCCCCTGTTGCTGCTAAGAGCCCTAAAAGCCATGGAAATCAATACATACAATGATTTATCACTGACAGATTAAAATTTTCCATTGATTTCTTCTGGAATGGAAGTTTGTGTCCCCCAAGGAGCTTTATTCTTTTAATAGACAACTAGGCACTCAGTTGTAATTTTAAGTTTTGAAATGCTTTGGCAACAGTTTTTATGAAACACACAGACGAAAAATGGCAAGGGGCCCTGGATAGTTTCAAAGTCTGGCTAAGATGTACAGAAGTGAATAGCGCTTGCTTGCCTGGGCCCACTGTGAGCCTTGGTCCCCTGAAGCAGATGCTCCGTCCCTTGCCATTGCCATGTATCTAACGACTGCTGTCAATTTGCAAGCACCAGCAGTCTGGTGGGCTCCTTGTCTTTCTTTCCTTTCTGAAAACAACTGTCTACTCAAAATGTACTCTGAGGCTATACATCTCAAGAGACCAGCAGGCAGTTAGTATTTGGAGGATCCATCATTCAAGCAGGCTTTATACTCATGCTTTTCAAAGTTGAATGTGTGCATGAGTCTCCTGGGGACCCCATTAAAGCTCAGATTCTGATTCTGGGGTGAGACCTGAGATTCTACAGTTCTAGCATGCTCCCAGGGTTACCTGGAGTGGGATTTTAAACTCATCCCTCTCCAAGGTAGGAAGGACATGTGGTGTGTGACGAGGACAGTGTGCTGATCACTCAAAGGCCACGTGATAACATGTCACCCTGACCAAATGTCCCACAAACATCAGGAACGGAACCCAGAGGGAGAGTCTGAGCTCTTCACTGGGAAAGCCTGACCTCATTTGTTTCTCTGAAGCAATACAGCGATGGGATAACAGAGGAAGAGAAAGAAAATAGATGGTTCATTCCTCTATTCCACATGTTTTAATCCCCTACTCTGTGCCAGGCATTTTCGGCACAGGGAATATAAATATAATAAGAAAATGGACAGAGGAGTAGACTATTTTGGAAAGGCAGACATTGAAAGCATTCCCCTCAACCCCTTTATTTTTGTCAGGAAACTTCTGCTCCAAGACCCTGTAAGGAATCTAGCTGTTCAGCATCGCCCAGGAGAACAACATTATCTGTCGTTGTGCTTTGTGTTCAAAGATACTTCTGGCAATGATGTTACTATTCCTGTGTGTGAGTCTGGCAGAAAGCCCTAAGATGTGACCTAATTTCCAAATAGCGTGTCCTTCTGGTGAGCTGTTATTAGTAAAACCTGCTGTAGTTTATGACTCTACCCTATAGACACTGAGAAAATCGAAGGAAAAGGAGGTTTCCAACTGGATTCGTTTGTGTGACTAGATGATCTTTATGGAATAACAGCTTATGCCCATTATATGAAGAGATGATGTAGAAACCAACACACCACCTTTTCTTTCTGAGAGAAGGGCTCTTAAAAGCCTGGAAGTGGAAGATCATTAGGTAATTTGTTGTTAGCTCAAGAAGGGCACATCCTGGTATATTTATAGTCATGCTGCCCAAGGGGAGAATGTTTACGTATGGACCTGTTTTATCATCCCTTCTCTCCTGAGTGGGTCTTGAAAGTTAAATTATAACATTGCATTATGCTTAAAAGGAAAGGATGCTTCATAGAAAAAGCATTTACTAAGTTCTTAAGGGACTGTTGTACACTGATCAAATGACAGATGGTGTTCAGTTTTCACAATGTAGGAGTGCTAAAAGAATGTAGGGTCACAGTGAAGGCATGGAAAATCAGAGTAAAATATGGTGCAAGTTGTTCTCAGCCTGGCATAAGAAGAGGAGGTACCAGGAAAATGATCCTAACCACCAAGGGAGGAAAGGAAACTGAAATGAAAAATGACAGTACTTCAATTTTTGAAAAACAGGTCTGCACCCTAATTTAGCTATGGGATTTTGGGTAGGTCACCAGTGTCTCTGGGCCTCGCTCTATGGGTGCAGCAGATAAGAGGTTTTCAATGATCTTTAAGTCCCCTCCCGCTCTGTAACTCTGAGTGCTTACTCTGTGTTAAATGCACCATAAAACAAACACCTTCAGAAGCACCATCATCTATCTCTGGGAGGGCTTTTTTTTTTTTTTTTTTTTTATCCACATTTTGCAAAAGAAACTAAGGTTTGGAGAGTTTAAGAAACCAGGCCAAGCTTACACATCTAATTGGAGACAGAGCTGGGATTCAAACCCAGGCAACTTGACACCACAGCTAATGCTTTTAAGCTTTACAACATGTTGCCTTTATAAGAACTTTATGGGTAAAGAAGGAATATTTTGTCACTTTCTTAGAAAATCAATTGGTGAGGTAGGGAGGTCCCTTACAATATTTGTTACATACCTGTTTTATAATTCTTGACATATTGGAGTTTGATCCTGATAAAGGAAGAGGTTGTAACTGGTGTCATAATCTAATGTCCAGGAATTTAAGATGTGAGATGAGCAGCGCACACCTTCCTCAGTTCCTGCCTTCCTCAGCTCACTTAGCTGCAGGTATTGATAGCTTTACTTCTCAGGTTCTGGCCTGCCCAGCTGAGCCCACTTTGTCAGGCCAGGCCGCTGAAAAGTAGCCACGGGAGCACTGACTAGTGGCATCTTAGGATCCGTGTTCCTATCTATCTCCTGGACTCGAGATCCTGGGAGCTGGGCAGTTCTAGGCTGTAGACAGCAGCTTCCTCTCACTCTCTTCCAACAAAATTTCCCACACCCACATGACAGGGTTCCAGTAGAGTTTCCTAGTTTGCACATCGACTTTCCTCCTGAGACTAGAATTCTGCACTAAACACCACCCTGCCTGGATGGGGCTAGGCTACCCTCCCCACCCCTTGGAGGAGGTGTGACAAAGGGCAGAGGTGGATGCCACCTTCATCATTTTTGCATATTTGCATCCCTCTTGTATATATTCTTATTTACTTATATATACTCTTATTTACTTATATATATTTTTTAAACAGACTCACTTTTAAAATTTAAATAGCTTAACCTTTTTGAGAGAGAAAACTTTGTCAAGGAGGTTTATAGTTTTAAGTTTTATATTTAGGTCTATGATTTGAGTTAATTTTTGAAATATGGTCAGAAGTATAGATTGAGGGATTTTAGTTTTTGCATACAGACAACCAATTATTGCAGCACGATTTATTGAAAAGATTATCTTTTCACCAAATGATTGTCTTTGCATCTTTGTTCCTCTCCTTGGGAGTTAGGCTGGGTTCTTTGTTCCTCTTGATTTCCAGCTTGGGAGCCACCTGGCTTCAACTGTTGCCCCTTCTAGGAGGTTCCTGCTGCCCATTCATTAGCCTGGACTCTATGTTTGCTATATCTTTGGACATTGTAATTTAGTCTCTTATTGACCTCTCTTTGGTTACTTCTGCTTAATAATATAACTCTCCCTTTTCTTAAGGGTTTACTAGGTACTCCAGCCCTAACTCTGCCAACCCTCCAAATTCTCTCTCTCTTTTTTTTTTAATATCAACTTGCCCTTGATGTCCCAAAAGTTACAACATACAAAGTGAATTTGAAATTTTTTAAGGGGTAGGAAAGGGTAAGAAAAGTTTTGAATTTACAGAAGAAACGGGTGGGTATTCATAAAGCAGTGTCATTAACTATTGGCATGTCCCAACTGGGATTCACTATTAAAGGGCTCTTGTGCATAATGAGTTATTTCCCTCATGTGATTTCTGTTTTAGGGTAGGACCAAAGCATCTATGTTCTATCCTACATATATCCCACAAAGGTACACATACAGACATCAACGCACACACATACACAGATATCCGGAAATATTTTTGCACTTAACTGTGGCTCCCCTTCCAGTTAATTTACAGACATATTTTGTAGTTATACTATAGGGGAAATTTCTAAGTTATCGGATCTTAGAGACTATAAGGATTCATCTGGGTTAGGTGGGCTGTCAACTCTGATGAAATGGTGGTGATGGTTTTGGAGCACTGCATTGAAAAGGATTGCCAGGCTGAGTTTAGCTCAGTGGGAAAAAACAACTTTCATTGATTAGTTATGCCTGCCACGGTTCGGGGTGGTGGCATATATGTGGTATATTACTAACTCTGATCTAAGACTAGGCCACTCTGTTTTCCAGTGTAATAATCTCTTCTACACTATCTTTGAGTGCTGGCTTCTGTCTATTACAGGAATATTTTCAGTAACTGTGAGCTTGCTATTTTTCAAGAACGCTTACCGCATTGTTGAACAGTTTACATGTTGAGTCCAAACTCTATCATTGCAGCTTCCAATCATTTGTCCCAATTCTACTATTTGGACCTGTACAGACCAAATTAATACCCTATTCCCCATCATAGCTCTTCAAATATGAGAAGATAGCTATTATATGATCTCTTCTCCTAGATAAACATCATTTCTTTCAGTTATTTTTCAGATATTGTGGTTTCTGGGTCTCCACCATCCTGGATGTTGTTTAATTTTTCCTTGCTACCTTTCAAGTTTGCTAATCAGAAAGGGACAAAGAATTTTGTCCTACCTTCCAGGTAGGATCTGACCAACTGGAATTAATTGGGACTCTCTTATTGCCTTACACTTACTTATATTAATAAGCTTTAGTTTTTGCACCTGAAACATGTTACTTGGCTATTTCACACCGAGCTTACAGTAAATATAAAAAAAATTATTTTTATATAAATTACTTCACTCAGTTCTTCTCTTTCCTGAGTTCATATTTAAATTTTTACCTTTTAAATTGTATCTTAATAATAACTGCCCTTTCTTGAGTACCTGTGCTGCATGCTCTATTTGTGTTTTCCTTCATATCTAGAAGTAGATATTCATTCCAATTTAGCAGTTGTGAAAACTGAGACTCAGAGATGCCCAGTGTTACAGATCTAGTAAGTTGCAGAGCCTGCACTCAAATTCAGTTCTTTCTAGCTCTAGAGTTTATTCTCTTTTGGCTGCCAAATGCTCAATTTGATAATTTTGAAACCTGAATCCATCACAGAAAAAAAAAAAAAAAAAAAAAGGTGGGAGGAGATAAATAGGCTGTCCTTTTGTCAAGATGTTCTTTATTTTTGGCATTCTGATGTACCAGTCAAGCACTTCATTTAAATACATAAATACAAAGGAAATAAACTTTTCCTGACCAGTTCCTGGTGAACTCTTGTTGGTGCCTAGTGGTCATCTGTTTTAAAGTGTTCATGAGATACCTGCTTAACTATCC
The DNA here is from genome assembly GCF_963924675.1 of Phocoena phocoena. Lineage (NCBI taxonomy): Eukaryota > Metazoa > Chordata > Mammalia > Artiodactyla > Phocoenidae > Phocoena > Phocoena phocoena. The sequence goes on along the minus strand of NC_089232.1, from coordinate 36,445,030 downwards.
AGTCTGGAACTTTGCTGGGGATTAATGGCAAGTTTATCAGTCTATAATTTCCAGAATCCATGATTACTGGGACATTTGTCTGTGTCCTTTGTCTGGTCCCTGTCCTACTTCCCATAAGATCTCACAGCTGCTCACAGTGATTCTACCCTTACATCTGCATATGTGTCCAGTTCTCTGGGATGGAAGTGGGGTTGGGGGTTGGGGGGTTGCCCTCCTTTAAAGTAGCTAAGTACTTTCACACCATAGTCCCTTGTCTTTTTAAAATTTCTTCTCCATACTGTTATTTTTTCCATTTCCACTTTGTAGGTAAAAAGCAGAGCCTCTCTCTTAATGGAGGGATTAATGGAATAGATGCACTCAACAAAGTTTCCAGTAATTTCTGTTAAGTGAATTCTAAAGTGAACTCTTATGGCCCCAACAATAACAAAAGACAGTGAGTGCACTTTCCCGAAAGCCCAACTTGTATTACAAGTCAGTGAAATGCATTTGGGTACTATCTACTCTTTCAGATGATCTGTGCTGGGAAACTTCTCCGTCAGTAAAAATAATAGAGCCAAATATGAGTATTAATAGATAAGCAACCCAGCAGAACCCTGCAGGGCCCTCCTCAAGTACAAAACCAAGCAGGTGATGATAAAGACAACAGAGTCACAGACTTGGTGTCTGACGCACATTCCTGAGTCGTTTTACAGATACTGTAACTGCCATGAGAGGACAAAAAAAGAAAAAAAAAAACTACTGATAACTGCATGATGACCAGACTGAAGCCATGACATAAGCTGCTCCAACTTAAGCAGTACTGAACCTATGGCTAGCACAATTCCAAGAGCTGGCCTTCAGAGAATAGGATTAACAATATTGCTCATAGTAATCTATATCTTTATGGGCATCAAAATAATTGCAGCTTGCTCTGCCCATCTATGTAAGCAGGCAACTGAAATAGTCAGCAAAGAGACGCTACAGACCCATGTTGACATCTTCCACTCTGAGAATATGGCGCCCTACGTCGGCACGAAGAAGTTACAGAAGATGGATCTTTGGCCCTAATCCCACAGAAATGAAATGATGTTTGACAGTAGGGAATTGAAAGCAGCTCTTTTGCCCCTTTCCTGCTTGCCCATTTCTGTACCCCTCTAACCTTAAAAGAATCTAATTATACGAATGAGATCACTAGGCAATTTAACCTAACTCCTGACCATGCTCTCCTGAATGCACACCATGCCTTGCCTAACCTGTTGATTCTTTTCCCAGATTAAAAAGAAGTACGAATGAAGAATTAAGCAGTTAAAAAAAAAAATGACTAGCTTTCTACCCCAACAGTGCCCCTAAAACAATCCTGCGGGCAGATCACTCAGGCAAGATAACATCTGGAGAGAGAGTCAGCCAGTCTGCATTAAAGGGAGAAAGATGCTGCGTTTAATGAACGGAACCTCCTGCCTCGACGATTCACTGAGATTCTTCACCACCACCCCCATTTTTCCCTTTAAAAACTGTCATGGGGTTTCCCTGGTGGCGCAGTGGTTGAGAGTCCGCCTGCCGACGCAGGGGACGCCGGTTTATGCCCCGGTCCGGGAAGATCCCACATGCCGTGGAGCGGCTGGGCCCGTGAGCCATGGCCGCTGAGCCTGCGCGTCCGGAGCCTGTGCTCCGCAACAGGAGAGGCCACAACAGTGAGAGGCCCACGTACCGCAAAACAACAACAACCACAAAAAACTGTAATGGTTGAGCAGAATCTTCGGAGTTGGTCTCTGGACACCATGCCACCATTTCCCCAGATTGCCAACTTATCTGATTAAAGCACGTTTCCTTTCTATTGACACTTGCCTCTTGAATTAGTGGCTTATATTAAGAGCAGTGGGCAGCCGAACCTGGTTCCATTAACAGGTGTGGTTAATTCCCTGATTACGTCCCAACTAGATCTAAGAGTATATGTATGTTGAAAGTTTAAAGTTTCTAGCCTATGACATAGCCTGACACCCATATAACCGTCAAAAGATCAGTAGACCGTGCAAATTAACACACCTGCCAGGACCCTGTGTGAGAGGGGTCCGGTGTTAACACAGAGCTGTTTCCTCGATAAGAGTTAGGAAGCAAGCACTTAATACAAAGCTTACTCTCGGTTGTTTTCATGCTTCCCAGTGCTACAAAGAGAGCTTGTCTGTGAAACACTAGTAATTGCACATTGTTGGTGTGGAGGGACATTGAAAAACGATAAACTACAAGGAGCAGCGAGCTCCCTTTATAAATCTTACCTCGCCTAGATTAGCAACTGTGGACTTCAGTTTCCATGTGCTCTCTCCTCTTTGTAGTCCTCAAAGGCAAGCCCTGACTAAGCCCAGCTCCCTCCTTCCTTCTGACTCCTTATCTGGAAGCCCCCACCGTCCTTCTAATCCCTTTAGAGGCTTTGAAATCCGGGTCTCTGAGCACAGGCGGTCATGAATATTCATGTAGGGGCGTGGCCCCGCAGCGTGCTCAACTCCAGGCAGCTGGGATCTGCCGAATGGGCGCGCCAGCTGCGTGCCGGGGCAACAGTTCTCATTTTGTTTGGGGGGCTGACAAGATGTCCAGCCTCACGCCGGCTCGAGACCGCACATTGTGCGTGCGTGGGAGGGGCTTTGCCAAGACGAATGGACTTCTCTGAGGCAGGGCCTAGGAGCTGTCATTGGAGGGGCTCAAATCTCCCTGCCACCCACCTGCCAGGGCCTGTGAAATTCCATTGACAAAAATTCAGGCATTATCCTCTCCAGGAGTTTGTCACTTTTTAAGAAAACAAATATCCCTTGTGTGAATAACTGGAGGCTTTTATCCTTTGGTGGCACCTCCTCCTTTGCAATTCTCTCTGATGGAGACTCTTCTGCCTTCTCAGGACTAATCACAACTCTTCCTCACAGCAGTTTTGTTTTGGTTTCGTGTTTGTTTTTAAGATTATCAAGCCATCTTGTCTGTCTCCCCTCCTCTCCATCATCTTTATTTAGTAGTAGTATAGCAGTAGTGGTTAAAAAACAGACATCCTGAATTAAAATTCCAGTTTGACCACTTACAATCTGTATGAATGTGGCAAGTTAACTGCTTTTGCTTCAGTTTCTTCAACTGTATCATAACAGGAGGTAATAATACCACCTACATCATGGTGGTCTGAGGATGAAATTTCATTTTTGGATTTATGAATACACATAAAATATGATACTGTAATATAAAGTAATCTAATATTAATCTGGTAGAATATATACTTATATATTAATGTACAGTGGTTGCATACATTATCTACTATATATGATCATAAATATAAAATGCTTGTACAATTCCAGGCATGTATTAAACACTCAGTTGTTCTTTTGTCTTTTGACTGGACAGGACTGTCAGAAGACAGCTGAGTGTAAAACAGTGGAAGTCAGCTAGAGTACATGTTGCTGGAGGCGGAGTTCCATGAGAAGCAAAGGAGGCAAGAAACCACATCCACCCAAGGCAAGAAGAAAGTCAGGCTGAACCCAAAGGGAACAGGGAGGAACAGAGAGGTCAGCCTGCAGTGGGAGCTGGGATGCAGCTGAGAAGGGGGGTGCCAGTGGGGAAGTGTGGGAACCAATCCCCTTGAGGAAGCACATGTGCAGCAATAACGATCACAGTACCGCAACTCGCTCTTTCGTTTGTTTGATTTTAGGCTGAGTCCCAGACCCTAGTCTGCACTCCACTGACTCTTAAAGCAACAGGAACCTCAGGCAGCCCTAGGAGCAGGAGCTGGCGCTTTCCTTGGGGTGTCTCAGTTTGAGAAGCTTTTGCTCTAGGATTCTCCATCCACCCCATCTTCCTGTCTTTGCACTATTCCCATCTTTAAAATCCCATTATCCACAGCACAGCACTCAGGCTCTGAACCCCACCCAGTCCTTCTAGTTATGCTGGCTTTGACTTTACCTACCTTCCTATCTCTTCTGACATTGTCCACCCACCCTTTTATTTCCCCACAAGACATATTACCCCCACCACGCCCCATTGATTTCCAGGTATTCCAGTCTTCCTATGGTTTCCTAAACATGTGGTTTTAGAAACAGTGCTGTGTTCACTACTTCATTTCATTTTCCTGGGCAGCTAAGAAGATATTTCCCAGTTAGGTTAGGACAATGAGCAAATTCTTAACAACAGAAAAGTGGGCAGAGGGATATGACACTTCTGGTTCAAGGAAGGTAAAAGGGGATCTGAGTTCTTTGTGGTCACCCTCTCTTGTCTATAATTCAGGAAATGCAGGAATCTAAGACAGTGGTTTGCAAGATGGAAGCAGACTGGATCCCAAGTTTCTGTTGCAGGAACGCAGACCAACTGGAATTGGATTATTTTTTTTAATGAGAAAAAAAGCCATTGAGATTATGGAGTTTATGATCTCAGCAGATCCCATCCTATCCTGACAAATCATACCCATGCTATGCTCTGTCTCATTTTGGTGTGTCTCTAATAACATTATGCCCCTTGAAATACCTCCCTGATTTCCTACCCTGCAGTAAAGTGCTATTATCTTTGGAGTCTCCTCTGTGCTCTTATGTTGTGCTTAGGTTTCTGGCCTGAGTGATTGGATGAATCTTGGCACCAGTAAAAGAAAATGAAAAGGAGGAAGAGGAATACATTTGGTAGAGACGAAGAGCTCCCTAATGTGCATGATGAATTTGAGAATAGGATATCCAGGCAGAGATGTCCAGTAGGTATTTGGATATATGAAAAGTAAGATAAGAAGAGGGTGGAAGATGGGAAGATGGAGCTGAGTGAAACCCCAACATTTAGGGGAAGGCAGAGAAGGCAGAGCCCTTACAAACTTCCCTAACTTCACAGTGTCCCCCTAGGCCATTCAGGGTTGAGCATGAATCTGGGCAACTAGCACGAGTTTGTCGATCAAAATTTACAAATGTGAAATTTAATTTCTGAAGAAAACAGGGTACTGTACAATCAAAGCTGTTGGATAGACATGAAAAAGTCTTTGAAGGTGGAATGGCTTTGCCTTTATTACTGAGAAAACTTCCCTTGGAAAGTTTAGCTTTGATCATGTTAAAGGAAACCATAAATTGGTAAATTTAATTTAAAAGCCTACCCTGGCTTTTATATTCCTGGCTTTCCTCAACCTGAAGTCTTCTGGCTTAGATCAACCTAAAGGAGTGAGAAGGTTGCGAAGATTTTAAACTTGCTTATAGGAGTCGACTGTTTTCACTATCCTCTGTTTTGTTTTGTTTTTCTTCATGTGATTGCTCATTGCAGATAATTCTTAAATTATTCTAAGTGGTCACCCTATTACTGCAGATCCTTTTTTTTTTTTTTTTTTTTTTGCGGTACGCGGGCCTCTCACTGTTGTGGTTGCGGAGCACAGGCTCCGGACGCGCAGGCTCAGCGGCCATGACTCGCGGGCCCAGCCGCTCCACGGCACGTGGGATCTTTCCGGACCGGGGCACGAACCCGTGTCCCCCGCATCGGCAGGCGGACTCTCAACCACTGCGCCACCAGGGAAGCCCCTACTGCAGATCTTTAAATGGCACCTGGACTACCTTCATGGGTCAAGAGAGGTGTAACCGGTGCATATATCAAGGCTATCAGCAGACCACTGAGGTTCTTTCAACACAGATACTATTTAACATCTGCTGTTTCAGAGGCTTCCGGGCCCAGATTTCTGGAGTTTCTCTCCCTCAGAAGTGTAACTCCCTTTGAAATCAGTTCCATGTGAAAAGGGGGTGGTTTCTGTTTGATACAGAGGTACAGATAATATCAACCATTATATTGTCAAATAAAATTCCAAATGCAGCTCAACATGCTGGTTTAATGCAGTTTGGGTTTGGAAGGTGAGAACCCCCAAATGCATTTTCAGTAGCCAATTTTGTCACAAATCCTACCATTAGATGTAGCATTAAGTAATTTAACCCTTTCTTAAGTCTTTGGGCAAATTTAAGTGCCTATTACATCTGCCTTCCATCTTGGGAGTCTGTAGTAAAAATGCAGTCTGTATGGTATATGGATACACCACCACGCAGTACGTGGTGTATTTGATGAACATCATACATTAAAAGCCATAACAGAGAGTGAGGGGGAGGAGAAAAGACAGTGAAAGGCATCCTGCCCTGTGTCAAGGGCACCACTCCAGGGTGACATCTGCTCATAAGCTGCTGGACAGCATTTCTCCCACATTGAAAAAATTATCCTTGTGATCTGCAGATTGAATGTCTTGTCCATGTGTTTATTAATGGTTTTACATTTCCTTTCATCAAGTCGGTAGAAACATTCACATGTCCTCTAAATGTATGTAGCTCTGTTGTTCTTTGTGGAATCATGCCTGTAACTAGCATTTTGTTTGTCTCTGAGTGCCTATTATGGACTAGTCCTTATGTTAGGGGTTTATATAACATCTTCAGTATCCACATCAGCTCTACAAGATGGCCATTACAATTTTCCTTGTATAAATGAGGAAACTGAGTCTTGGAGAGGTTAGTAAATTGCTTCGGGTCACAGCTGGTGAGTGGTAGAGTTGGATTCAGAGCCTCCAGAGCGCATGCCCTTTCTGTGGGACCTTGCCACTCCTCAGTTAGTCTTCCTTGTGCCATCTTAGAGCTTTTCCTCCATAGCTTATCACTTGACCTTGGAAGTTCCAATTTCCTGAGCCAGTCCCTGGGAGAGTTTGATGAGTTAATTCAAGTTTCTTCATCTGTTGAGGGAACTGAAAAATCTCCGAGTGTAGACCTCAAATTCCATTTATCTTGGATTCCTCCCTCCTCAGCAAGTGGCCTCATCAGTGGCTGACCAGCTCTGTGGTGGCCGGTGGGTGTTTGTGCATCTGGTTCTCGTCTTGGCTCTGCCTCTAACTCACAGGGTGACCTGAGGATGTCACTTAACCATTTCATGTCTCTGGTTCTCCAAATATAAAATGGAGGCATATTAAGAATGATCTTCCCTGAAGACTTGCATGGACTAGCTAATTAGGCCCTGGATTACATTGTAGCGCTAAGAATCATATTAATTCAATTCAATAAACATTTATTGAGTTGCAGAGTAGGTGGAGGCACGATGTGCCTGGCCTGTGGATGCAGTATTCTAAACATTTCCTTCATCTGCACCTCTTTGAGACTCCATGCCACCTCTAAGAATGCCTTTATCTCCACCTACAAGTTTCTTTAACTTGTCTGTGTGCTAAGACTCACTCTTGAGTACTTCTTCATCCTTGCTCACTCTACTTTGTTTGCAGGGAAACATAGCATAGTTCCTTCCTGTCCTTTAGGAAATTCTGTTAGAATTCAACCAGTTTGGAAAATGACCTCTTCCTGCTCTACTAAACTGGTCTCGATTCCCTGGGTTGGAGCGTGGCATGGTCCATACAGGTCTACACGGTTAGCTCAGAGACGCATACTTTTTTTTATTTCAAATGTGGCACCTGACCTAGCACTGAGTCTTCCCACAGTGAGATCACGATCGTGACAATAGAACTTTCATGTGTTTGGGCTCTCTGTCAAGTGCATCCATGAGCCTGAGACACAGCATTCCTGAGATTCCCAAGCCAGATCTTCCTTGGTCTCTGTGCCAGCCCATGAGATAACAGCATGCTGTGAACACATACAATATCGTGTTTACCCTGTCTGGAGCCAGCTCTCCAAAGGTTGAAACTTTACCCTATTTTGGGGGGGAACCTGCTTTCTTATATTTTCATTTGGGATCTTTTAGTAACAAGATAGCCTTCTGGGACTGTGTTGTGAGCAGTTCTGGAATTGATGGGTATTTTTACATGTGTGTACATTTGCTTCTGTTCCTTTTTATGGTGACCTAGCAGAGGGAAGAGTCCCCATTTGGCTGGGAGCCTGGGAGGATTTAATCTCTACTGTTTGAGTGGCATTAATTAATGTAGCAAATGTCTCAGAAACTTAGTTGTCTTAGGGATACCAGGGGAAGGTCTTCAAAGAATCTGTACCATAATCAAAGATATGTAAAGAGTATATCCTAAGAAGAAAGAGCAGCCCTGTGGACCAAGAGCAAAACTGCTGAAAAGCATTGGTGGAGGATCATTAGCTCCCTAGTGGGTCTTAATGCTCCATTTCCTCAAGTTTGAGCAGTGTCCATTTCATAAAGCTTTTGGCTTGTGGTAGGTGTTGTTCAAAACATGATGTACAGTGACTTGAAGCAGTGGATTAAAGGGAGAAGAACTACCACTTTGGAAGAATAACAACAGTTAAATACCTGAACTTGCAAAGCAAAGCAAAACAAAACACCCCAAACTCAAAGCAACAACAACAAAAATGAGCAAACAAAAAACCCCAAACCCACAGGAATACTGTTAAAGCCACTCCTCTACTTCTTCTGGTATCATCTCTGGAAACCAAATTTTATTAGAAATACGAAAACGGGATAAAACTTTTGAAACAATTTCTTGTCTGTTGGGCCTTTTCTTCCCAGTCCCTTGATTATCAGATCTCAATTGTAAGGGATCCAAATACATCTTAAGAGCTTTGTCTTACTCATTAAATTTATCTGACAACATGTAGGTTTGAAAGATTAAAGATAGCAGGGAGGGTTTTACAGATTGGGGATCTATTTGTGTTTTCTGAGATTGGGATCACTTTTTTTAAAAAGCTTTTCAAGGTAATGACTGGCGTGCCAGAATGTGCAACGTCACCAATAGCTATCACAGATGAAGTTGTTCAGTGAAGTTCATTAGCTGTACTGTTTTTTACTGCATCCCATAGCATTTCAATATCTGAGATGCATTGCCCTTCAAGAACGGCCAGTGCTGAAATGCATCCTGTACAATAAGGTTTCCTCTAGGTGGGAACATCATGGCTCCTAATCTTTTGTTTCTACCATTAACTTTGGAGGAACTTTCACTCCTCTAGGAATGTCAGCCAAGCTGACTTTCCCATAGACCCCGAGTCCTATTAGTTATGAAATCAGTGATTCTATTCATTATTATGTCACAGTAGGATGGGCTTTATACTAATTTTAGAAGCTCTTTTCTCTTTGGAACACACATGCCATCAACACACATAGCCTGGTTTGCCTTTTAGGAGGTAAGAAATCAAAAGTATTCAGTTTTGACCTTTTAAAATTCTTAGTAGTCTAGAAAACTAGAGATTTTTCTTGGAAACATAGTGGAGGGGTTCATGATTGCTTTGTAAGATTATCAATTGCATACATTTAAAAACTCTCCAGAATTAGAAGAAATATCATGAAAAGTATTTTAAATATTCACTGTCAGGAATGTACCATAGGCCAAGGTCCTGCCATTCCCGGATGGGTCCTTTAGAATTTCTTTTAATTAAACATTGCTAACATTTTGCTGCTTTGATTGAGGCTAGATGAAGAAATAATAAAGCAACTCAATGAATGTAAATTAAAATGCTAAGTGTTGTTAATGCTGTTAAATGTTTGGAAGTTGTTAGGTTTGTGCCCTGTGAATTAAAGGAAGGGTATGATCTCAGTCCTGGGTAAAATATGTGTGAATCCATGTTCTTCTCAAATACAATTGGAAATATTGGCCCCTATAATTTGATCCCTTCAAAATATTAAATTTACTCCAAGCAAATAATTAAGGACATATGCAAAGATTTAGCTACGAGTTGATGATAGCAAAAAATTGGAGGTAACCTAACATTTAGGTAGCCCTATCTTAGAGGAAGAGTTAAATAAACAATGGCACGTGCATGCAATGGAATTCTTATAGCCACTTGAAAAGATGTTGCAGAGGAAAGTTTGATGATGTCATAAGATGATCAAGATGTACTGAGTGAAAAATGCAGTTCACAAAATAGTATACACAGCATTCATTTTTAACCCTTCTGGGGTCCACATACCTCTTTGAATATCTGAGTAAAATGTACATTATCCTGGGCTTCCCTGGTGGTGCAGTGGTTGGGAGTCCACCTGCCGATGCAGGGGACACGGGTTCGTGCCCCGGTTCGGGAGGATCCCACATGCCGAGGAGCGGCTGGGCCCGTGAGCCATAGCCGCTGAGCCTGCGCGTCCGGAGCCTGTGCCCCGCAGTGGGAGAGGCCACAACAATGAGTGGCCCACGTACCTCAAAAAAAAAAAAAAAAAAGTACATTATCCTGGATGGTATTTCCCAAGCTTTGCTCTTAGCAGTTTACCCATAAAACTTGAGTTTCTCCTTGGTTTGTAAGTTAGGTAAATCATGTAATACTGACTTTGAAACTTTCCCCTAAATTTTATATAAACAAAAAAACTTCATGCATAACTTGTTTAAGAGGAGATCTACTATTCATTCAGATGATGTTAATGTTCTTAGTGCTCGTTTTTGAAGGTCTTTCATTCTCACATGTGAAATACTCAGCAGAAAGCCTGACAAGTAGTAAACAAACATACAAATGATACTGTTATTTTCACTCACATGCATTGATTTATCCATTCAAATCCTTATTGAACAACTACCTTGAAATGGCTAGCCAGTGATAAATAAGACTGATACAGTTCTGCTCTCCTACAGCTTTTTTATGCCTATTGGGGGAAGCAGACATCAACCGACCACTAAAGAAAAAGGGAGACAGTGTTACAAAGTGGAGATAGAGAGTACCATGCTAGCATAGGTGGGGGCACTCAGCCTCTGCTGAGATGTCAGGGAAGCTAAGATCCTAAGGGTGAACTGACATTAGATTGGAAGTTGGGGTAGAGTGGATGGGAAGGAAGCAGCATTCCAAGCAGAGGGAACAGCATGTGCAAAGGGCTCTGAGTCAACACTTGACCTGGATTCCAGTAGATTTTCATAATTTAGAAAAGGTATACTCTTAGTCATTGGCAGTCAAGAGAAGTATAAGCATCGCTTCTTCAAAATGGACTTCTTTCTGTTTTCAAAGTTTGTCTTCCTTAACTCTATTTAGATTGGATGTCCATTGCAATTATGGTGAACTTCCCAATACCTCCAAGTATATGCAGGATGTATTGTGGGAAGTAAGCCAGCAAGATTGTTCAAAGACAAAGATCGAGCAAAGACAGCATTTGATCACCATTATTTTTCTGGGGAAAAAAAGGTTCTGCTTGCCCCATAGTGGGTACAGATGATCCGACTTTCTTCCTTCGAAGCCTCTTTGAATATATAAATAGATGCAAGTTCACCAGGAATTAAAAATATGGTAGATCATTTTGCAGGCATATTTGACTAGACTGGACCCTCTTATCAAGTGTCAATTATATCAAATTTTGCAGCAGGCTTGAGTCCATGAAACCAGACTTTGTGGAAGAGAAAGTTCAGTGCAAGTTCACAGGCAAAGGATGTGACAGAACCACTTTGCAAATACGAAAGATTGAAAGAAACGTTACTTCCCCATATTTAAGCATGACCAGCCTCCCTCCTCCTACATAACATAGTATAAGATAATATTGCAAACAAATGCCCAGACGGATGCTGAATTATTTATAAGAACAGGCTACTGATGTGGATTAGAGAGAAGAAATAACAAAGCAAGAAATAATGTTATTGAGACAAAGTAAAAGTACATAAGCAAATGTGAGTGAACAATACCTCTAGAGATTTACACCCACAGAAAAGCTGTATGCTGTCACTTGGTTCATGTAGATCCTTACTTGAGAAGAGAAACAACACCTGGAGAATTAGCTGTACTGTATTACTTAACATTTATTTATAACTTTTCAACAATTTCCATAACCAGCATTATTTAGTCACAGATGTCTCGGTAATCAGGATCACGGGCTCTGACAGCCACATTTTTTTAAAACAGATGATTTGTAGTATCTCAACGATGTTTGACAATTTGGAACTTTCCAGTCCTTGCCTATTCACTATTGTATTTTTACAACAGACTGCGTCAGCAATGGCAATTAGAAGATTTAGAAGCTCTATTCTAGTGCTCTTTTCAAAAGAAATATCTAAAGACTGTCTGTTTCTGAGGACTTTATTGTTCTGTTTTTTTCAGATGTGAGTGGCCAAGATAGTATTTAGATTTGGGCTATGAGCCAAGAGGAAATCTCAATGGTTACCACTGAGGTAGGGATACAGAAGAGCTAAGAATCTTAAGAGGGCCCTTTCTCTTTTCAGAAAGTTATTCTAGGGTGAAGATGTGCTCCCAAAGCTTCCTGATGTGCCACATCTACTAAATCCTCCTAATTTTAAAGGACTGAATCAGGTTTCCTTACAGTATAGCAAAACCATATTTAAATTAAATCATAGCTTTAAAAATTAAAATATCAATAATCCTCTCTATTCCTGATTAGGATTTAGAAGGCACACAATGTACCTTGCAATGCACTTTTCCCCCGTGTGGGCAGGGACTTTTTCATGAAGTCAGATTTGTCTTTTTTTTGTTGTTCTTACTCTTTTATCCCCAGTGCCTAGAACAGTGCCTGGCCCAGAGTAGGTGCTCCACAAACATGAATGAATGAATTAATGTATTGAAGCAATTAAAGTAAACCAGAACAGAAACACTCATGTGACCTATACGTATAGACCTTAGCAGTCTGGGACCACAAAATTGAGTCACATTTGATGCCCACTTTATGATGGCTTTGAGCCTCTGCCTGGCTCTATGGGAAGCTAACCCTCAACAAATAGCCCCAGGTATTTCTTAGAGGTCCTGAATGTGAGGGATCCTGTGTGTTTAGAAACAGAACCAATAGTTTCTTCTCTAGCCACGTGGCTGAGCCATCCTGCCCCAACCAGACTCCATCTGTAGCACTGGGAGAGAGGTTACTGTTTTCCTCTTTGCTACTCCATCCCAAGCCTGACACAGACCCTTTCCTTAATTTCCCATGGCACAGCTGAAACCAGGCTGCAATTTGGGGTAGGACTTGATTGAAAGTTTAGTACAGGGTGTTAAAAACAAAATTCAGTGGAGTAAATTTGAAGATCTAACTGGCTTTATTCAACAATTCATGAATCGGGCAGCATCCCATCAAGCAAATAGAAAGGTATTCTGAGGAGCCGTACAAAATAAGGGAGTTTTATAGAAGTGGGCAGGGACAAGGAAAGAGCAGATTACCTCATCTTTCTTTGGGGAACAGAAGGAGTCTATCATGTGGATTACCTCACTAGTACTGACCTGGAAATTCCAGATGGACCGGTTTAAGATTACGTTCCTGGGAGGAGGTGAGGCTGCAATTAGGTTGGGTATTAAGTCTTGGTTTGCTGATGTGGGTCTTAGCACAAGTGACTCCATTTTGGACCTGTTGTCTCTTTTTAACCTGGTGAACATCTCAGTGATTGCTGCTATGTTAGGTTGTGCTTAGAGCCCATGAATCCCAAATCTGGCCTCATGAGACTGGAGGCACTGTCTCCACATGGCAAGGGCCAGTTCCTTCCCACTGCTGGGAGTCCCCTTCCACTAGGTCACACTGCCTTCTACAACATTTGCAAATACGTGAGTGCCTAATGCTTGGTCCAAACAACAAATGCTAAGGACATTCAGGTCCAGGTGGTCAAGGGTACCTTTACCATAAAGGTAAGAGCTGTTGCTACTTGAAAAATATAGAAATGAGCTAAAAGGTGATCCTGATATTAGGTAATGCAGCTACAACTACGTTTGAACAGAGGAACGTCTGCTTCTCAGGCTAAATAGCTAGAAAGTTTAGTCCGGGTAGAAACTGCCCTGGATTATGTCAAAAAGCCAGATTCTACAGCATGTTGACTTCACATTCAAGGGTAAAGTTAGGCTAGATTTTTTAAAAAATCAGGAATCCATAACAGGTCTTTTATTTTTGTCTGTTGAGGTTTAGATTTGCTTTTGAGGCAAAATACTAGAAAGACTGTGATGCAGAAGTAGTGGTCACTTTAACACAAGTCCACTTCTTCCTCCCCACCAGTTTCAGTGGAACATTCCATCCCCCAAAATTCCATTTGCTTTTGGTACCCACCCTTGGTTCCCCCACTATGTGGAGAAACCTAACCATCCTGAGTTCTCAGTGTAATGAAACATCTTACTTGTGAGTTTTATATCAACAGGGAATCGATTACAGAACAACCTGTGTTCTACAACTTTTGGCAACCTGAACCTTTGTGAGCAAGGCACTGGCATTTCCTTGTCTATCGGTATTGAGCTAACTTTGTGGCATTAAATGGAGGTGATGATGGCGTTGTCACTGAGATGACAAGCAGGACTGTGGGCATGGCTCTTTCAGGGCCTCCACAGACCTACCGAACTCTGCCTACTTGGATGGTTTAAATGAATCAGTAATTTTGCTGAGGCTTTTAAAAAATGTTACCTTGGGCTTCCCTGGTGGTGCAGTGGTTGAGAGTCTGCCTGTCGATGCAGGGGACACGGGTTCGTGCCCCAGTTCGGGAGGATCCCACGTGCCGCGGAGCGGCTGGGGCCGTGAGCCATGGCCACTGCGCCTGTGCGTCTGGAGCCTGTGCTCCGCAACGGGAGAGGCCACAACAGTGAGAGGCCCGCGTACCGCAAAAAAAAAAAAAAAATGTTACCTTATGCCACCTCCAAATTTTATATTTCTTCCATGTTTATAAATACCACGTGAATTCATCTTATTGAAGAGAGGAGATGCGATGTAACAGTTAAGAACAAGGACTCTGGAGGCAAGTGGGTCAACTCTGTCGTGTTCTAGTTGCATGACCTGGGACAAGTCATTTCCTTTCTTTGAGCTGACTTTGCAAAACAGGGAGATAACTCCTTCCATCCAGGGCTGCTGAGAGATTTAAAGGTAAAACTGTATGAAGGTACTTCACAAAATGCCTGCCACAATGTCAATGCTCAAAAAGGGGTAGCTACTATTATTCTTGATTTTGTCTCATGTTTCAAGTTTCTTGGTAGAAGAATCATGACTATTTTTTTTCTTCCATTCGTACCCAACAAGATTGTTGATGGTGTTTGTGTCTATACCAGCATTATCTAATCACCAACATAAGTCATGGAAGCAGATGTTCTTGCTTCAGGTTTATTCCTCTCCATGCCCTGTTTGTGGGTGGGGTGGTCTCTCCCCTCTCCCCACTTATCTCATCCTCCACCCCTTTATCATCCACTTTCAGAATCAGGGTAGAAAATGTAGGCATACCACTACTAGTTTTTAGCACAGTTTTTTAAAAAAACATCTTTATTGGAGTATAATTGCTTTACAATGTTGTGTTAGTTTCTGCTGTATAACAAAGTGAATCAGCTATATGTATACATATATCCCCATATCTCCTCCTTGCGTCTCCCTCCCACCCTCCCTATCCCACCCCTCTAGGTGTTCACAAGGCACAGAGCTGATCTCCTTGTGCTTTGTGGCTGCTTCCCACTAGCTATTTTACATTTGGTAGTGTATATATGTCAATGCCACTCTCACACTTTGTCCCAGCTTATCCTTCCCCCTTCCTGTGTACTCAAGTCCATTCTCTATGTCTGTGTCTTTATTCCTGTCCTGCCCCTATGTTCTTCAGAACCATTAAAAAAAATTTTTTTACATTCCATATATATGTGTTAGCATATGGTATTTATTTTTCTCTTTCTGACTTACTTCACTCTGGATGACAGACTCTAGGTTCATCCACCTCACTACAAATAACTCAATTCTGTTCCTTTTCATGGCTGAGTATTATTCCATTGTATATATGTGCCACATCTTCTTTATCCATTCATCTGTCGATGGACACTTAGGTTGCTTCCATGTCCTTGCTATTGTAAATAGTGCTTCAATGGACATTGTGGTACGTGACTCTTTTTGAATTATGGTTTTCTCAGGGTATATGCCCAGTAGTGGCATTGCTGCGTCGTATGGTAGTCTATGTGTAGTTTTTTAAGGAACCTCCATATTGTTCTCCATAGTGGCTGTATCAATTTACATTCCCACCAACAGTGCAAGAGGGTTGCCTTTTCTCCACACCCTCTCCAGCATTTATTGTTTATAGATTTTTTGATGGTGGCCATTCTGACTGGTGTGAGCTGATACCTCATTGTAGTTTTGATTCGCATTTCTCTAATGGTTAATGATGTTGAGCATCCTTTCATGTGTTTGTTGGAGATCTGTATATCTTCTTTGGAGAAATGTCTATTTAGGTCTTCTGCCCATTTTTGGATTGGACTGTATTTTTTGGATATTGAGCTGCATGAGCTGCTTGTATATTTCGGAGATTAATCCTCTGTCAGTTGCTTTGTTTGCAAATATTTTCTCCCATTCTAAGGGTTGTCTTTTCATCTTGTTTATGGTTTCCTTTGCTGTGCAAAACTTTGAAGTTTCATTAGGTCCCATTTGTTTATTTTTGTTTTTATTTCTACTTCTCTAGGAGGTGGGTCAAAAAGGATCTTGCTTTGTGATTTATGTCAAGGAGTGTTCTGCCTAGGTTTTCCTCTAAGAGTTTTATGGTGTCTGGCCTTACATTTAGGTCTTTAATCCACTTTGAGTTTATTTTTGTGTATGGTGTTAGGGAGTGTTCTAATTTCATTCTTTTACATGTAGCTGTCCAGTTTTTCCCAGCACCACGTATTGAAGAAGCTGTCTTTTCTCCATTGTATATTCTTGCCTCCTTTATCAAAGATAAGGTGACCATATGTGCGTGGGTTTACCTCTGGGCTTTCTATCCTGTTCCTGTTCCATTGATCTATATTTCTGTTTTTGTGCCAGTACCATACTGTCTTGATTACTGTAGTTTTGTAGTATAGTCTGAAGTCAGAAAGCCTGATTCCTCCAGCTCTGTTTTTCTTTCTCAAGATTGCTTTGGCTATTCAGGGTCTTTTGTGCTTCCATACAAATTGTGTGAAGTTTTTTGTTCTAGTTCTGTGAAAAATGCCATTGATAGTTTGATAGGGATTACATTGAATCTGTAGATTGCTTTGGGTAGTAGAGTCATTTTCACAATGTTGATTCTTCCAATCCAAGAACATGGTATATCTCTACATCTGTTTGTATCATCTTTAATTTCTTTCATCAGTGTCTTATAATTTTCTGCATACACGTCTTTTGTCTCCTTAGGTAGGTTTATTCCTAGGTATTTTATTCCTTTTGTTGCGATGGTAAATGGGAGTGTTTCCTTAATTTCTCTTTCAGATTTTTCATCATTAGTGTATAGGAATGCAAGAGATTTCTGTGCATTTACTTTACCAAATTTATTGATTAGCTCTAGTAGTTTTCTGGTAGCATCTTTAGGATTCTCTATGTATAGTATCATGTCATCTGTAAACAGTGACAGCTTTACTTCTTCTTTTCCCATGTGGATCCCTTTTATTTCTTTTTCTTCTCTTATTGCCATGACTAGGACTTCCAAAACTATGTTGAATAATAGTGGTGAGAGTGGACAACCTTGTCTTTTTCCTGATCTTAGTTGAAATACTTTCAGTTTTTCACCCTTGAGAATGATGTTTGCTGTGGGTTTGTCATATATGGCCTTTATTATGTTGAGGTAAGTTCCCTGCATGCCTACTTTCTGGAGGGTTTTTATCATAAATCGGTATTGAATTTTGTCAAAAGCTTTTTCTGCATCTATTGAGATGATCATATGGTTTTTATCCTTCAATTTGTTAATATGGTGTATCACATTGATTGATTTGTGTATACTGAAGGATCCTTGTATTCCTGGGATAAACCCCTGTTCATCATGGTGTACAATCCTTTTAATGTGCTGTTGGATTCTGTTTGCTAGTATTTTGTTGAGGATTTTTGCATCTATGTTCATCAGTGATATGGGCCTGTACTTTTCTTTTTTTTTGACATGTTTGGTTTTGGTATCAGGGTGATGGTAGCCTCACAGAATGAGTTTGGGAGTGTTCCTCCCTCTGCTATATTTTGGAAGAGTTTGAGAAGGATAGGTGTTAGCTCTTCTCTAAGTGTTTTATAGAATTTGCCTGTGAAGCCATCTGGTCCTGGGCTTTTGTTTGTTGGAAGATTTTAAATCACAGTTTCAATTTCAGTGCTTGCGATTGGTCTGTTCATATTTTCTATTTCTTCCTGGTTCAGTCTCAGAAGATTGTGCTTTTCTAAGAATTTGTCCATTTCTTCCAGGTTGTCCATTTTATTGGCATATAGTTACTTGTAGTAATCTCTCATGATCCTTTGTATTTCTGCAGTGTCAGTTGTTATATCTCCTTTTTCACTTCTAATTCTGTTGATTTGAGTCTTTACCTTTTGTTCTTGATGAGTCTGGCTAATGGTTTATCAATTTTGTTTATCTTCTCAAAGAACCAGCTTTTAGTTTTATTGATCTTTGCTACTGTTTCCTTCATTTCTTTTTCATTTATTTCTGATCTGATCTTTATGATTTCTTTCCTTCTGCTAACTTTGGGGGTTCTTTTTTGTTGTTGTTATTCTTTCTCTAATTGCTTTAGGTGTAAGGTTAGGTTGTTTATTTGAGATGTTTCTTGTTTCTTGAGGTAGGATTGTAGTGCTATAAAATTCCCTCTTAGAACTGCTTTTGCTGCATCCCATAGGTTTTGGTTCATCATGTTTTCATTGTCATTTGTTTCTAGGTATTTTTTGATTTCCTCTTTGATTTCTTCAGTGATCCCTTGGTTTTTTATTTCGTAGTGTATTGTTTAGCCTCTATGTGTTTGTATTTTTTAGTTTTTTTCCTTGATATCTAGTCTCATAGGGTTGTGGTCGGAAAAGATACTTGATATGATTTAAATTTTCTTAAATTTACCAAGGCTTGATTTGTGACCCAAGATATGATCTATCCTGGAGAATGTTCCATGAGCACTTGAGAAGAAAGTGTATTCTGTTGTTTTTGGATGGAATGCCCTATAAATATCAGTTAAGTCCATCTTGTTTAATGTGTCATTTAAAGCTTGTGTTTTTCCTCATTTATTTTCCTTTTGGATGATCTGTCCATTGGTGAAAATGGGGTGTTAAAGTCCCCTACTATGATTGTGTTACTCTCTATTTCCCCTTTTATGGCTGTTAGTATTTGCCTTTTGTATTGAGGTGCTCCTACGTTGTGTGCTTTTTAGCATAGTTTTAATCAAAAGACATTTTGCCTTTTGTATTGAGGTGCTCCTATATTGGGTGCATTTTAGCATAGTTTTAATCAAAAGACATTCCACATATTCCCTTAACACTAGGTGGTTTCTGTTTAAAAAACAAAACAAGACACAGAATTATTTGTATAGACCAAAAAACGTATTTGGTAACTGGATTTAAAAAGTTTTTTCAACCAGTCATGCAATGTACACTTAATAGAACTCTGAGACTCTTTGAGAACAAACTAGCAGGAATTGATGAAACATTTTACAGACTAAAAATTCCATTTAAGTCCTTGGTTTTGACCTGAGTGAATAAAGGGATAAGAATGCTGAATGGTCTACCCCCAAGAAGGGGGCCTGAAGTGGGGGAGGTCACCACCAGTGGGGTGTCACTGGCAGTTGACATGGCCTCAGCCACACTTCCTGACTCACCTGCAAGTGTCCCTTGGGCATCACTCAGGCTCTGGGGAAGCTTGCCTCCACCCTACACTCCTGCCTTGGCCATGCCTTCAGCCCAGCAATCCTTCCTCCCTTCCCGGGGAATTAATGCATTCATGACACCTATTAGAAGAGATGGTAGATCTGGAAAAGGAAACCAAAATGTGGTAGAGTGGGCAGAACACAGTTTGGGGAGTCATTGGCAAATCTAGCTTCAAGTCTGGGTTCTAATATGCTTTGGCTGTGAGCCTTTGAGTAAATCATTTAGCTTCTTGAGCCCAGTTACTTTATCTGTAAAACAGTGCTTCCATTTTTCATAATCAGATATTTATTGAGTACTTAGTAAGTGCCAGGCATTGTTCTAGGTACCCAGTGTGCCACAGAAGGGGGTTAGAGGATGTGGGTAAAGGGTGTGGGTACAGAGTCCAGTTTTAAAAATAGGTCAGACAGAGGCTCACTGAGAAGGTGACTTATGAGTGAACATTTGAAGGAAGTGAGGGAGTGGGCCTTGAGGGCATCTGGGGGGAGAATGTTCCACGCAGAGAAGTAGCTAGTGCAAAGGCCCTGAGGTAGGAGGGAGCCTGTTGTGCTGGAAGAACAGTGGGGAGACCAGTGTGACTGAAGCTGGTGAGGAAAGCAGACAATAGTGCAGAGGGAAACAAGAGGGAGCTAAACTGTGTGCAGTTCTGTGGGTCACGGTGAGGACTTGGATTTTCACTGTGAGAGAGGATGGGAAGTCCTTGGAGGGTCATGAGCCAAGGACTTATGTTTTGGAAGGGTCACTCTGGCTGCTGTGTTGAGGATAGACTGTAGGTGGGCAGCGGTGTGAAGCAGGGACACACGTTAGGAGGCTATTGCCTCAGGCGAGAGAGGATGGTGGTTTGGACCAAGGCATAGCTGTGGAGGTGGCTGGATTCTGGACATATCTTGAAAGCAGAACAAACAGAGTTTGCTGATGGATTGGATTGAGCATGAGAGAAAGAAAATAGTTAAGGAGACCTCTGAGGGTTTTGGTATGAACAATTGGAAGAATTGTGTTGCCATTAGTGGAGATGGGAAAGCTGGGGGAGGAACAGATTTGGGGTCGGGGGGAGGTGGAGAATTGAGTGATAATGATAATATCTGCCCTGCCTCCCTCACGGGATTAATTGTGATGATTCATGGGTAATCTACCCTCCCAATATGCCTTACAGTTCCTAGTATTCAAAGACTCTCTCCCTTCCTATTCAGAGGCCGTCTGTTCTATGGAGAGTTGCCTCTCTTCCACTCTCAGGTGGTTGCAGGTGGTGGTTGGGCTCCTAGCACATGGACTCTTGGATCTGACAAGTATTATCTGAGCTATATTTAGGTGGATATTTTAGGATGGGTCTTCACAAACGTGACTCAAGTATGACTTAGCAGTAGATACCTTTATTTCTCCCTAGCAGAATATTGTTTCTAATTTTTCTTTTATATAGCAACCGATGTTGCCATGCAGATCCCTTGGTTGCTATGAGATGGTAACAATACTCTGCCCCGCGATTGGCGGGGGCCTCCTAAGCGGTGTGGTTCTCGCTTGGGTGACTGACACTGAGCTGTTACTATGGTGAACTTTACAATTTCCTTTGATTGGTGGATTTTAGAAATAGGTCATCAGTGGAATTCATTACATTTTGTAAGTAAAAATGAAAAATAAGTATCATAACTTTTCCCCGTCTCCAACATGAAGGAAATGTGACACTTAATGACATAATGAATCGCTGTTGGATGACTTAGGAATCTTTTGAGAACCGAAGAGTGATGATAATCCCGTGCTAAATTTTGGTGGGAAATATTTTCCTTCCTGCTTTGAGTTGATTATTCAGAGTTAGGGACATCAGGCTGACCAGAGTTGGGGTGGGGTTGGGGAGATGTGCGTGGATTGAAATGTAAACTCCCTTCTTTCTGTGGGAATAAAGGTGATGCTGGGGGCCTGAGTGTGGAGGGCAGGAGGGATGTGGGCTTCAGGCAGTGCTGATTAATGCTGCATCTCAGGACCAAGTATTCTCGTGGTCTCAGGAGGGTGCTAAGACTTGGGTCATCAGACTCACCTCCAGAGAGTAAGGCCACTGAGTGCTCCTGGCTGGACATGGCTTGACACAGGGATCTGAGAGTCCAAGCAGGGCTTGTGCTATAGCTGAATCCTCCTCACTCCCATTCCCTCCCCAGCTTCACTCAGGTGGGTAGGCAGTCCTGAAGGTTCAGTCTTCTGCTCGTCTTTGCCCTCAACAAATGGGAAAAGAGGGTAGAGGAATGAGTTTTAACCTTTCTGATTTTGTAACCTAACTTCCTCTCTACAAGAAAAAGTGGGAGAAAGCTGGAAGAACCTGGGAGGAAGGATGAATTATTTTAAGTACATCTAATCTACCTTTTTCCAACACTTGACTAACAGGTCCTGTTTGGAGTGATGGGTGGGGGAGTGGGGGTGGAGATGGGAATGAGGCTGTGTGGGAGGGAGAGAGTCAGGGAGCCCTCAAACAGAATACATAACAGATTAGGGTGCTAGGGCTAATATGTGACACCCAGAGCTGATAATTTCTAACACTCCTTCTTACATGACAAAATTATTTTTAGTAATAATCACACAATGAAACCAATAATAATAGTCATTAAAGAAATTTTACTTTATGAAACTTTGTGCCATGTCAATTAAAAAAATAAAATAAACATCACAATCTAAAAAAGGAAGAGTTATGAAGTAATATTTTCAATTTCATTAATGTATTTTTGAAGAAAGAGATGAAAACTTAGACCTACCTATTGGTCTTTTACAGTAATGAATAATAATGTTACAGTGTCTGTTTTTGCAATTAACTTCTGCAAATTTGTCGGCGACTTTGTCAAACTTGTTTTTCTTCACATATTCATGATGTGTCGATCCACCTTTGATCAAAGAATACTTTTCATTAGAAATTTTAATTTTGGAAGGTTTCTTTCACATGAAACAACAGTTTAAATAAATAGGAAGTCTTCAACATAAGGCTACATTTGGAAGAAATGCATAAAAATCCCATTTCACAATAAATCCCAGAAACTTTAAACACAATAAAAACTCCAAGTGGTCAAAGAGAATGACAGAATTGAAGTAACTCAAGTTCTGTTTGTCTTTACAATCACTGTGCTATCGTTATTTATTGTGAATCAATTGTTTGAACACAGGAATTTGAAGGACAGACAGGTTGGACACTTGTGCCCAAAGCAAGCTTTCTTATGTACTTACTCTCAAAATAAATGCACAGAGTTAATTCTCTGAATCAACTTCCATGTAGAATATGTTTACTAAAGGAAAAGCAATAAAAAATGTGCTAAACTGAAGCTTACATTTATGTTGTTAAAACTCAAGAGCAATTGTTTGGAAACTAGACCAACAGAAGATTTTTTTTTGGTGAAGAGAGAGCAGTTTATTACTGACATTGTTTAGAATTGCTTGCCATGGTGATAATAGAAAGCAGACTGGCTTTTTAGCTGGTTTTATTGTTGTTTTTTAAGTCTTCTCCAGGCCATGAACCCCTGGATGGGCCTCTGGGGTGGACCACTCCTCCCGCCCCAGCACTGCACTGAAGTAGAATCGCTCTGATTGTGTCTTGCTGGAGCCAAAGCACAGTAAAAGGTGATGATGCAGGGAACTGAAGGAATGATAGACCCTGAGAGGCTGTTGGTCAGTAAATACCTGGTAAATTCTCTGACCCTAATACAACCAAATGGATTTTTTTTTCACTTTTTACTCTCATAATAAAAGGAAAAAACAATCAAGCATCATAGCTTACGTATCCTTCTTTCTCATAAAAACATTAGTGATTCCTGCAGCTTTGCGTGTTATTCATATAGCTCTTGTGTAGCCTGACATTTTCCCCTGAACCTTTTGCTATTTTATTCTATTCTGGGCCACTGTTTCTGACGCCTAATTTCATTGTTCACTGAACTCAGCACTGAATTTATTTTTACTAATAAAACATGTGACATGCTTTGCTGCGTCTTCAGAACTGGTTTAGTCATGGGGCAAAGGCATTGGACGCATGAAGTTGCAGGAACCATTACGAGGGCTAGAATGATTGGTAAGGGAAGGAGGAAGAAAAAAATAGCAGAAGTCACGACTTACCCTTCTAGGTTTGCTATGTATGACACTCCCTTTTTTTCCTGTCACCGCATCAGACATATATTTAGATCCACCCTTATATTGATAGATGGTTTCCTGGGTAGGGCAATTTAAAAGTGCTCATGCCTGAACTTCTACCATTAGTTCTGTATATTTCTTTAGGTTAAATATTGTTTGCTCTCCACGGGCCTCTGGAAAGCAGCTACCTCTGGAGTGTAGGTAGCTCTGGGAGGAGTAACACATCAAGTCTCTAACACTTTAGTATAAATGAATGTATTTGATTGCTCCTTCTGTTACCTGATTAGCAGGATATGCACCCTGGGTAACTAGAAAGTCATGGAGACACTTCTCAACTCAGCCCTGACAGCCTGGAATGTGTACGTTTGCTATAAGGAATTCCAAGTCCCTCTCTGAGAGTAAACAACAGAAAAAGGCCCACCCTGGTGATAAGAGGTCTGAAGGAACCTCGAGTAAACAACAGAAAAAGGCCCACCCTGGTGATAAGAGGTCTGAAGGAACCTCATATGTAAAGAATAACATGTTTTAATTTCATTTCTCTCCCAAAAACCAGAACATCCTCCTAGCCTACAACACAGCCCCCCACTTTGCCCCAGGAGTGCTGGAGGCTTCGTGCCATCATTTGTGTCTCATTTTTATTCTACTCGCATATGTCTGGGGGGAGGGCCCTTTGAGATTTCTTCTTGGCTCTGCTTCAGGCTCCATAATAGCAATGGATCCGCGCTTCTTAATCCAGGGAAGGCAGGTGGCAGCAAGCCAAAATGGCCTCCATGGAGTGCGTTTGTAGGAGTGGCACTTTCAGCATGCATTAAAAAATCAGGAGCCAGGCAGGACAAAAGCCCAGACTGACAGCGTGCCCCTAAGAAGGGTGCCTGCACCAAGGTTTAAAAAAGAAAGAAAGAGAAGCATTTTCCTTTCTATTGAATTGAGTTAATGTTCTGTGCCAGCTTTTGTTTCTAGAAGCATCGTGTGTGTGTGTGTGTGTGTGTGTGTGTGTGTGTGCGTGCGCACACAAGCCTGTGGACATGCATGTGACTAGTTGCTCACACAGCTGCTACCTGAAAAATCAGAGGCAAGTTGTAGAGATGATGCTAGAAAGTGTTAAGAAGGCAGCTGAGAGGATGCCCATCAAGGTTACCAAGAACAAATGAGGTGGGGCTTCCCTGGTGGCACAGTGGTTAAGAATCCGCCTGCCAATGCAGGGGACATGGGTTCGAGCCCTGGTCCGGGAAGGTCCCACATGCCGCGAAGCAACTAAGTCTGTGTGCCACAACTACTGAGCCTACGCTCTAGAGCCCACAAGCCACAACTACTGAGCCCACGTGGGACATCTATTGAAGCCCGCATGCCTAGAGCCCATGCTCTGCCACAAGAGAAGCCACTGCAACAAGAAGCCCGTGCACCACAACGAAGAGTAGCCCCTGCTCACCGCACTCGAGAAAGCCCGTGCGCAGCAACGAAGACCCAACGCAGCAAACAATAAGTTAAAAAAAAAAAAGAACAAATGAGGTGACCTTGACTTTGTTAATACTTTGTCTCCTCTCAAGGTTTAAAAATATATTTATGTCAATATATAACACCAAAATGTTCATTAATTGCCTATTTGGGTGGTTCTGTTCATAATATGTATTTATCTCAAACATAAGTTGTTCATAGAAAGTATGAAAACTGCTCTAGATGTGGAATAGGGTCCATTATTTTAGGGTTTAGAACCACATATATAAATGTGGTACCACACAAATTCACACTCTTTTTCATGAGCCATGGTCCTTCACTATACATAGGTATTTTCCCAGGAATGTGTGTATAAGATAAATCTTTTCAAATGAAATCATATTTTGCTTGCTCTAAAAAATGAAAATTCCTGTGACAAAACTTTCCTTTCTGAAAAGTATGAGTTAGGAATGAGAAGGTCATTGGCCTGGTCATTTTTCCTCTGTGGGCTCGATTTTCTCATCTATGAAATCAGAGGTGAGGGCAATGAATGATTTCTAAGACTCCATCACAGCTTTAGCCTTCTATGTTCCAAAACTGTTTTTAGTGTAAACAATCACCCCATAATTTGTCCATCATCTTTTTAAATCCAGAATTTTGACTCTGGGCTGCCTTACTTAAGGTTCACCTGAACTGGTACTAACAGGTTGTCTGAATTCGTTATTCCTTTCCATTATTCTTTTGGGATGAAGTGGAATGAGTCATAAGTGAGGAGGTTATAAAAGCACACACAGATCAACAGGAAGACAGAGACAGGAACGGGTAGCAAGACACGTCAGCATTTTTCCCCAGACAGCTTGAAAGCAAAAGCGGAGGCCCCATTGTTTGCTCACAGCTTTTGTACACTGACCTGTCAGAGTGGGACACCCGGCCACAGAGCATAGCCAGGAGCATTTCGTGGAAGCCGGCAGGCCTCAAAGGCAAGCAGCTGCCCTGCAGGTGTCTGCAGGAGAGGAAAGTCTGGGAACTGTATGAATTACAGGAAGTGAGTCTTAGGTAGGACTCCTCCCACCTTTACCCTATTTGACAATTTCTTGAAATTCTCTCCATACCAAAAATGCCTTGAAAGAGGTTTTTTTTTCTTAGTATTTCCAGTGTGGGAAATTAAAACCCTCTTCCTTGGTGATAGTAAAAATTCAGTAATTTTGCACCATTGGTGGCTTTTTGGTGATATAAATCCATTCTTCTGGAAATGTCCTATTGGCTAAGAATATTTATTAACATATTTTGAAGGAAATTGACAGTGAAATATGATCTGCCTCTAGATCATCACACAAATTACTCAATTTGTAGATATATAACCACACCATTTACAGAAAAGAATAACTTGATTTACGTTAACAGCCATTCTCTGAGCACCTATTCTTTGTCCAGTAGTGTGCTAGGGGTGAAGCGATCAAACCTTGCTTGCTGTATTTTAATATTCCTGGATGCCCTCCACCTATGGACCGAATGTTTATGTTCCCCATAATTCGTATGTTGAAATCCTACCCCCACAATGTGATAGTATTAGAAGGTGGGGCCTTTGGGGGGTAATTAGAATTAGATGAGGTCATATGGATGGAGCCCTCAGGAATGGGATTAATGCCTTTGTAACAGTCATGAGAGAGCTTGCCTCCTCTCTCTGCTCACCACCACGTGAGGTTACAAGGAAAAGATGACAGTCTGCAATCCAGAAGAGGACCCTCACCAGGACCTGACCATGCCAGCATTCTGATGTCAGACTTCCAGGCTTCAGAACTGTGAGAAATAAATTTCTACTGTTTATAAGCATCCTAGTCTATATACTTAGTATAGCAGCCTTAACTAAGACACTCTCTGCTACTATTTTCCAGAACTACATATTTATCTATTTTTCCTACCTTGGATTTTGTGATGTGCAATAGCACATCAATAAATTCTAGTTTATCTTTGGTTGGTTACAAAGCAGCAACCTTGACAAAATTCTCTGTTCAGCATTTTGACCGTATGCCAGTCAGTTATTTTCTAGTAATGGTTGTTTTCTAATATAGTCTTCAATTCATAGTATGCAGCTGGATTAGTTGAACACTACTGGCTTGTCTATTGGATAGTTTTAGCACAATTATTATGGCAGCTGCTGTCATCACAGAAAGGGGAGTAGAGTTTACTCTCCCATTGGTGACTCTATTCTATTTATACATAATATCAAAAGGATGTTTTTTGTAAAATCATTTTAAAAAACCACAACCCTCTTATAAATTGTTTTCACAAACTCTTATGTCATCAGAAAACATACTTTGGTTATATTTTACCTACATAATCTTGGCTGAATGGATGCAGGTAAATACCAGAAAGGCAATCTAACCTGGAGTGGGATATACTCCTGAAAGCACAGTAAAATGTCAAAGTTCTCTAGATACCTCATTACTCGTCAAAAGTTGATGGTAAGGGATCCAGGGCCACTATCTGCACCATATAACATTATGTCATAAAAAAGATAACTACACCCCAAACCTTATAACAAAAGAATGAAAACCCAAATCTGAATTATGGAAGAAAATAGAGATTTAAAGGGAGGGGTGTAGAAAAGGTGATAGGATTCACAGAAAGATAGACAAAATGAAAGGCAGAGACTATGTACCAGATGAAGGAACAAGATAAAACCCTAGAAAAACAAACTAAGTGAAGTGGATATAGGCAACCTTTCAGAAAAAGAATTCAGAATAATGATAGTGAAGACGATCCAGGACCTTGGAAAAAGAATGGAGGTAAAGATTGAGAAGATGCAAGAAAAGTTTAACAAAGACCTAGAAGAATTAAAGAACAAACACCTAGAAGAATTAAAGAACAAAAAAACAGAGATTAACAATACAATAACTGAAATGAAAAATACACTAGAAGGAATAAATAGCAGAATAATGGAGGCAGAAGAATGGATAAGTGACCTGCAAGACAGAATGGTGGAATTCACTGCCACCAAACAGAATAAAGAAAAAACAATGAAAAGAAATGAAGACAGTCAACAGACCTCAGGGACAACATTAAACACACCAACATTCACATTATAGGGGTCCCAGAAGGAGAAGAGAGAGAGAAAGAACCTGAGAAAATATTTAAGATTATAGTCAAAAATTTCCCTAACATGGGAAAGGAAATAGCCACCCAAGTCCAGGAAGCGCAGAGAGTCCCAGGCAGGATAAACCCAAGGAGAAACACACAGTAATCAAAATGACAAAAATTAAAGACAAAGATATATTATTAAAAGCAACAAGGCAAAAATGACAAATAACATACAAGAGAACTCCCATAAGGTTAACAGCAGATTTCTCAGCAGAAACTCTACAAACCAGAAGGGAGTGGCAAGATATAGTTAAAGTAATGAAAGGGAAGAACCTACAACCAAGATTACTCTACCCGGCAAGGATCTCATTCAGATTTGACAGAGAAATCAAAAGCTTTAGAGACAAGCAAAAGCTAAGAGAAACCAGCACCACCAAACCAGCTCTACAATAAATGCTAAAGGAACTTCTCTGAGTGGGAAACACAAGAGAAGAAAAGGACCAGACCTACTAGAGAATGGACTTGAGGATATGGGGAGGGAGAAGGGTAAGCTGTGACAAAGTGAGAGAGTGGCATGGACGTATATACACTACCAAATGTAAAATAGATAGCTAGTGGGAAGCAGCCGCATAGCACAGGGAGATCAGCTCGGTGCTTTGTGACCACCTAGAGGGGTGGGATAGGGAGGGTGGGAGGGAGGGAGATGCAAGAGGGAAGAGATATGGGAACATATGTATATGTATAACTGATTCACTTTGTTATAAAGCAGAAACTAACACACCATTGTAAAGCAATTATACTCCAATAAAGATGTTAAAAAAAAAAAAGAAAAGGACCTAGAAAAACAAACCCAAAACAATTAAGAAAATGGTAACATGGAACATACATATCAATAATCACCTTAAATGTGAATGGATTAAATGCTCCAACCAAAAGTCACAGGCTCTCTGAATACATACAAAAACAAGACAAGAGACCCACTTCAGACCGAGGGACACATAGAGACTGAAAGTGAGGGGATGGAAAAAGATACTCCACACAAATGGAAATCAAAAGAAAGCTGGAGTAGCAATACTCATATCACATAAAATAGACTTTAAAATAAAGAATGTTGCAAGAGACAAAGAAGGACACTACATAATGATCAAGGGATCAATCCAAGAAGATATAACGATTATAAATATATATACACCCAACACAGGAGCACTTCAATACATAAGGCAACTGCTAACAGCTATAAAAGAGGAAATCTACAGTAACACAATAATACTCGGGGACTTTAACACCTCACTTACACCAATGGACACATCATCCAGGCAGAAAATTAATCAGGAAACACAGCTTTAAATGACACAATAGACCAGATAGATTTAACTGATATTTACAGGACATTCCATTCCAAAAACAGAAGATTACACTTTCTTCTTAAGTGCACACAGAACATTCTCCAGGATAGATCACATCCCAGGTCACAGATCAAGACTCGGTAAATTTAAGAAAATTGAAATCATACCAAGCATCTTTTCCGACCAAAACACTATGAGATTAGAAATAAAGTACAGGGGGAAAAAACGTATAAAATACAAACACATGGAGGCTAAACAATACATTACTAAATAACCAAGAGATCACTGAAGAAATCAAAGAGGAAATCAAAAAATACCTGGAAACAAATGACAATGAAAACACGATGATCCAAAACCTATGGAATGCAGCAAAAGCAGTTCTAAGAGGGAAGTTTATAGCTATACAAGCCTACCTCAAGAAAGAAGAAAAATCTCAAATAAATAATCTAACCTTACACCTAAAGGAACCAGAGAAAGAGGAACAAACAGAACCCATAGTTAGTAGAAAGAAAGAAATCATAAAGATCAGAGCAGAAATAAATGAAATAGAAACAAAGAAAACAATAGTAAAGATCAATAAAACTAAAAGCTGGTTCTTTGAGAAGATCAACAACATTGATAAAAAACTTTAGCCAGATTCATCAAGAAAGAGAGGGAGAGGACTCAGATCGATAAAATTAGAAATGAAAAAGGAGAAGTTACAATGGACACCACAGAAATATAAAGCATCCTAAGAGACTACTATAAGCAACTCTATGCCAATAAAATGGACAACCTGGCAGAAATTGACACATTCTTAGAAAGGTATAACCTTCCAAGACTGAACCAGGAAGACACAGAAAATACGAACAGACCAATCACAAGTAATGAAATTGAAACTGTGATTAAAAATCTTCCAAAACACTGGAGTCCAGGACCAGATGGCTGCACAGGTGAATTCTATCAAACATTTAGAGAAGAGCTAACACCCATCCTTCTCAAACTCTTCCAAAAAATTGCAGAGGAAGAAACACTCCCAAACTCATTCTATGAGACCACCATCACCCTGATACCAAAACCAGAGAAAGATACTACAAAAAAAGCAAATTACAGACTAATATCACTGATGAAGATAGATGCAAAAATCCTCAACAAAATACTAGCAAACAGAGTCCAACAACACATTAAAAGGTTCATACACCATGATGAAGTGGAATTTATCCCAGGGATGCAAGGATTCTTCAGTATACACAAATCAATCAAAGTGATACACCATATTAACAAACTGAAGAATAAAAACCATATGATCATCTCAATAGATGCAGAAAAAGCTTTTGACAAAATTCAACACCCATTTATGATAAAAAATCTCCAGAAAGTAGACATAGAGGAACCTACCTCAACATAATAAAGGCCATATACGACAAACCCACAGCAAACATCATTCTCAATGGTGAAAAACTGAAACCATTTCCTCTAAGATCAGGAACAAGAGAAGGATGTCCACTCTTGCCACTATTATTCAACATAGCTTTGAAAGTCCTAGCCACAGCAATCAGAGAAGAAAAAGAAATAAAAGGAATACACATTGGAAAAGAAGAAGTAAAACTGTCACTATTTGCAGATGACATGATATTAGACATAGAGAATCCTAAAGATGCCACCAGAAAACTACTAGAGCTAATCATTGAATTTGGTAAAGTTGCAGGACACAAAATTAATGCACAGAAAACTCTTTCATTCCTATACACTAACAACAAAAGACCAGAAAGAGAAATTAAGGAAATACTCCCATTTACCACTGTAACAAAAAGAATAAAATACCTAGGGAGACAAAAGACCTGTATTCAGAAAACTATAAGACACTGTTGAAAGAAATTAAAGATGATACCAACAGATGGAAAAATATACCATGTTCTTGGATTGGAAGAATCAATATTGTGAAAATGACTATACTATCCAATGCAATCTACAGATTCAATGCAATCTCTATCAAACTACCAGTGGCATTTTTTACAGAACTAGAACAAAAAAATCTTAAAATTTGTGAGGAAATACAAAAGACCCCGAATAGCCAAAGCAATCTTGAGGGTAAAAAACAGAGCTGGAGGAATCAGACTCCCTGACTTCAGACTATACTACAGACTATACTACAGACTATACTACAGACTATACTACAGTAATGAAGACAATATGGTACTGGCACAAAACCAGAAATATAGATCAATGGAACAAGATAGAAAGCCCAGAGATAAACCCACGCACTTATGGTCAACTAATCTATGACAAAGGAGGCAAGGAGAGCCAATGGAGAAAGGACAGTCTCTTCAATAAGTGGTGCTAGGAAAACTGGACAGTTACATGTAAAAGAATAAATTAGAACACTCCCTAACACCATACACAAAAATAAACTCAAAATGGATTAGAGACCTAAATGTAAGACTGGACACTATAAAACTCTTAGAGGAAAACATAGGAAGAACACTCTTTGACATAAATCACAGTAAGATATTTTTTGACTCACCTCCTAGAGTAACGGAAATAAAAACAAAAATAAACAAATGGGACCGAATGAAACTTAAAAGCTTTTGCACAGCAAAGGAAACTATAAACAAGACGAAAAGACAACCCTCAGAATGGGAGAAAGTATTTGCAAACGAATCAATGGACAAAGGATTAATCTCTAAAATATATAAACAGCTCACGCAGCTCAATATTAAAAAAACAAACAACCCAATCAAAAAATGGGCAGAAGAGCTAAATAGACATCTCTCCAACGAAGCCATACAGATGGCCAAGAGGCACATGAAAAGCTGCTCAACATCACTAATTGTTAGAGAAATGCAAATCAAAACTACAATGAGGTATCACCTCATACCAGTTAGAATGGGCATCATCAGAAAATCTACAAACAACAAATGCTGGAGAGGGTGTGGAGAAAAGGGTACCTCCCTGCACTGTTGTTGGGAATGTAAATTGATACAGCCACTATGGAGAACAGTATGGAGGTTCCTTCAAAAACTAAAAATAGAATTACCTTATACCCAGCAATCCCACTACTGGGCATATACCCAGAGAAAACCATAATTCAAACAGACACATCTACCCCAATGTTCATTGCAGCACTATTTATGATAGCCAGGTCATGGAAGCAACCTAAATGCCCATCAACAGATGAATGGATAAAGAAGATGTGGTATGTATATACAATGGAATATTACTCTGCCGTAAAAAGGAACGAAATTGGGTCATTTGTAGAGATGTGGATGGACCTAGAGACTAATATACAGAGTGAAGTGACTCAGAAAGAGAAAAACAAATATCATATATTAACGCATATATGTGGAATCTAGAAAAATGGTACAGATGAACAGGTTTGCAAGGCAGAAATAGAGACACAGGTGTAGAGAACAAATGTATGGACACCAAGGGGGGAAAGTGGGGGGCGGGCAGTTGGTGGGGGGGGAGAAAAGGGAAAAGGTGATGGCAAGTTGAAACATACTCACTTGCTCAACCATTTTTATGTGGACTATGGTGGCAGTAGTTATCAGAACAAGACTGGAAATGACTTCAGCACCCCTTTTGGCACACTGTATAAGTGCAAGGCAAGGCACCTTTAAATTTAATGTGTTCGTGTGGTACATATTTATACACAATGGAATATTACTCAGCCATAAAAAGGAATGGAACTGTGCCATTTGCAGAGACGTGGATGGACCTAGAGACTGTCATGCAGAGTGAAGTAAGCCAGAAAGAGGAAATCAAATATCGTATAATATCGCTTATATGTGGAATCTAGAAAAACAGTAGAGATGAACTTATTTGCAAAACAGAAATACAGTCACAGATGTAGAGAACAAACGTGTGGTTACCAAGGCGGGGAAGTGGGGGTGGGATGAACTGGAAGATTGAAACTGACATATATACACAACTATGTATAAAACAGATAACTAATGAGAACCTACTGTATAGCACAGGGAACTCTATTCAATGCTCTGTGGTGACATAAATAGGAAGGAAATTGAAAAAAGAGTGGATATATGTATATATATGACTGATTTACTTTGCTGTACAGCAAGAAACTAGCACAACTTTGCAAAGCAACTATACTCCAATAAAAATTAATTTAAAAAAATTGAATGTGTTCAGTGTAAATTGAAACTTTTAGTCTGAGGATTCATTTCTACATGAAGAAGAGTAGCTTCCAGCTCACTTTCCTCCTGCTTTCTTAGTAGCTGCACCCTGAGTTGCTTATCGGTCCTTCCCAGGGTTAGGTGGAGCTGCCTTTTTGCTCTTGGATCCATTCTTCCTTCAAATCCTATGAAAACACAATTCAACAGAGGATTGTGAGCTCTTGCTGCCTTTGATCTCTGAGCAAGGAAAGGTGAGTGTATATGATTAATGAGTTCAGCTGGACTTTGCCCAGTGGCCTAGAGGATGATATGGGCTCCCAAGAACATTTAGAGGAGGAACGGGGAGATACCCAGGATGTTCTGATGGCAGCTGGTGTCTTGGAAATGTGTAGTCTTGGAGAAGATGTCCTAGCCCAGCAGGGTTGCCTGTCTTGGTGTGACAGAGACATGCTGAAGGGGGTGGCCACCCATCCACTCACAAAGAATAATTACACCCTTCTGCCAGCTGTGTGTTCCCTCCAGTTCAAGGAAGTTTCCATTCAGTGAGGCAGCACTTAAATTAATGGGAGAAATGAGCTTCAGTGGGATACAGAGAGGGGCTTAGCTAAGAGGGAGGACCAGGTAAGGGAGATGAGCTGGACTGGGACAAGCTCTAATTCTCCAGCTCAGAAAGACTGTCCTCACTACCCAAACCTTACTAAGTTTAGACTGTAACTGGCACCTTCTTGGTAAACTGTGCAGTGTTTATGGTCCCGTATGGATTCAGTTCTTCTCAATAAGGTTATCTTTCTTTTGAGAAACATCCCCTCTTGGTGAAGGGAGCTCTCTGAACTGGGTGGGCCCAGGATGGTTGTACCAGCTGTGCCTGGGCAATGATGCCTTTTCTGGGTGAGGGACTCGAGCAGAGGCTGGATCTAGCCCACTCAGCTTGCTGAGCTGAGGCCTGGCCCAGGGCTGAGTCAGCTGAGGGAAGGAACACCTTTGTATAATTGGCCTGTCATTTTCTAGTTTGCACAAAGCCCCGCTGAAGTGCTAGTGCTATATGAGCCCCATCCCAGGAGGGTCCAGGAGCCGTGTGGGATGACATCTTGGTGCTCACCTTGGGCAGCTCATAGGCACATCTGAATGAAGCCTCTACCTCTTTAGGCTGCCACTTACCACTCTTGTACCGGAAGAGTGACAAAACCTTGAAGAGTGACCTTCAAGACTTCCACAAACGACTGCAGTAGTCTCACTGCTCTTGACGAGGCCCCCAGTTTCCTCCAGCATGAGCTCAGAGAATAAACCCCTACCCTGAGAGGACTCTGAAGACCTGACTTTTTCTTCTGAATCCACCTTCAACAGCTGTTTGATCTAAAGTGAGTCATTTAACCCTTCATATCCTTCGTTTCCTTACCTATAAAAAGGGGATGACAATTTTCATGTCAAAGGATTGTCCTGAGGATTAAACAAGAGAATGTTTAGGAGAACATTTTGGGATGTAATATACTGAACAAACGAATGTTAGGAGTGACCATCAATCCCGTGCATCACCTTGAGATGGGAAACCAGATGCTCTGTTTCCATCTGGTACAGCGGCCACTTCAAAGTCTCATGAAGTCTGCCTAATAATGCCAGTGAGAATCGAGCCCCTCTGTTCTGGAAGAAAGGCTACACCATGAGCTCGCTGTTGCTGCTTTCTTGGAGGAGACTTCTTTATAGATAAATAACACCGCTCATGGGAACTTCAGAGAGAAAATCTTCGGTGTGCCATAAAAAAGATTTATTTTTGTGAAGTTAGATATCTGTGAAAAGTAAAAAGGCAAAAGATTAGGGGACAACCAAAGTCAGGAATCTGACTCTCTTTAACTGGACCTCAGAATGTTTTTGTTAGTCTTTAAGTGATAAGAATAAACATTGGAGTCAGGCGGAGACAAATTATAATCTCTTGGGTTGTGTGTTTTCCTCTCCACAATGCCAGCTGCAGCAGTCCCAAACTGCTTTCAGACCGACCTCGCTTTCAAGTCTTTCTCCAAACGATTGTAACCCTTTATCAAAATCCTCAGTAGGTGGTCCCACAACTGGTTGATGGGCAAGTGGAATAGATAGTAACTGAACTTAAGAAATGCCCCTACCCCAAAGTATCTCCTGAGTATCCCACTGCTGATGACTAAAATCCTGCTATTAGCCATTACTTTCTTTAAATTAAGAAGTTACCTCCTATTAAAATCCAAGTAATGGATCTCTTCTCCTGGAGAAGTAACATATTAAAACTGTAATACCTTAGTGCAAGGGACTTGATTCAGGGGCTAGCGGACTTTTTCTATAAAGGATCAAATAGTAAATATTTTAAGCTTTGTGGGCCATAAGGTCTCTGTTGGAGCTACTCAACTCTTGTCATTGTAAGGCAGAGGCAGCCATTGAGGTAAGGAATAAGCATGGCCCGGTTTCTATAAAATTTCATTTACAAAAACAAGAGATGGGCTCCATTTGGCCCTACGGCTGTTGTTTCCAACCCCTGACTTAACTGAATCCTTTTGAAAGGAGCAACCAGCTGAGAGCAGGGGAAGGAGGACCTGACACCTGGTGTGGGGGAAGGGAGGTGACCAGAAGGGTGGGAAAATGTAGGACAAAGAGCCACAGGGAGAGATGGGCCCTATAAGCCAAACTTCATAAGAGTTAGTCCTGTTTAGCCATTTTTGACATTTTTTTTCTGGTCGAAATAATTTGACTCAATCAGTTTGTTTACTACATATATTTCTACAATTTTTTATTTGGTGGAAAGGTGATACTCATTTTAATTGTATTTAGTATATCATTCTTACTTAGTGTATCAATTCAATAGTCACAGGACGGGGCTTCCCTGGTGGCGCAGTGGTTGAGAATCTGCCAGCAAATGCAGGGGACACAGGTTCGAGCCCTGGTCTGGGAGGATCCCACATGCCGCGGAGCAACTGGGCCCGTGAGCCACAACTACTGAGCCTGCGCGTCTGGAGCCTGTGCTCCGCAACAAGAGAGGCCGCCATAGTGAGAGGCCCGCGCACCGCGATGAAGAGTGGCCCCTGCTCGCCGCAGCTAGAGAAAGCCCTCGCACAGAAATGAAGACCCAACACAGCCAAAAATAAATAAATAAATTTATATTGAAAAAAAAAAGTCACAGGACAAGGCAGTTCCCATTCTACCATTTAACAGCTTAGAATACTATTCACATGTCAGGAAAATTGCTGAACATTAAAAGGGAAACACTTTTGAATACAAAAAAAAATTCTCAGACTGTATCATGCTCCCTCTCCCCTCCTTCTGTTTGCGTTGAACACTTTTTGACACTTGAATTACCTTATGGGTGGTTTGAGAAGTGAATGGTGTTCTGATTTCCTTGAAGCTGTGCATGAAAGAAGCTTTTTTCAAACAGTATTTTCTTTCAGGATCAGTGGAAGCTGATACGTGGTGCTTAGTCTTAGCTGTGACGTGTTCTTGAAGGAAAAAGAGAATTATTTATAAGCCTTTTCAAGCCTCATTCAGGTGTCAGTGGGCACGTGGGGGAAAGTGCACGATATCCACAGAGCTGGCACAGCTGACTCACGCCATGGAGGGTGTGAGCTTGGGTGGTATTCCAGGAGTGGGGTAGGATTTGACTAAGACATGACTCCTCTTTGCCAGTTCCTCCTGTGTCAGACAGTGCAACATGGAAGATGACAAATTTAGAATTAGCAATGGAGCCTGCAGCTGTGGACCAGGCAAGTGAGAATCATAACCACAGCCTCTGAGAAGACTACAGCTGACCACTGGGGTGGGGAGAGCAAGGGCAGTGGGTTGTTAAATTGGTGCCTGCATGTCACTCTGAGACATGCTGGCTTCTCTCCATTGTTGGGAATAGGCCCAATGCCTTGGAGACAGTCTAATTATCTTTTTATACATTCATAAAGAAGTTTATTTTTGGTAAAG
The DNA here is from genome assembly GCF_963924675.1 of Phocoena phocoena. NCBI lineage: Eukaryota > Metazoa > Chordata > Mammalia > Artiodactyla > Phocoenidae > Phocoena > Phocoena phocoena. The sequence continues at coordinate 36,407,709 of NC_089232.1, read as the reverse complement.
TCACTCAAACTGGAATCGACTTGATTGGTTTATATTGGAAAAGTAATTTGGGGCTTATCATCCAAATTACATTAAAAATGCTGAAATGCATTCTAGCTATTACCTAATCTAGCCTACTTCTTTCTTTATCAGGGAGATGGAATACCATCCAAATGATAGGGCTTGTGTATATTTTGTGTCCCTAAGTATGACCCAGTAAGGGAAAAACTGCTTTTAAAAGGGGACTGTTAACATTCACTAGATGGTTTATAGTGAACTGGTTTCCTCCTTCTGTAGAATATTGTCAGAGATCTGAATGCAGAAAGGACAAAAGGCCCTCATCATCTGTGCAGTGCACAGCCAGCCCTGGAGGAAAGGGTGGTACTGCACCTGCATCAGTTTGGGTGGCTCCAGAGAAACAGAACCAGTAGTGTGGATGCCCGTGTGCATGCTGCCCTCCCCCCCACCCCACACACAGAGTCAATTCTCATTATTCATGGTAGTTATGTCCCATAAAGTCCCCAAAAACACTGAATTAGGAAATACTGAGCCACTGTTCCTAGGGGAAATACAGGGTTAGGTTCCTGTGAGCCTCTGGTCACATTCTCCTCAACCGATCAAAATATAACCTTGTTTTATCTGTATTTCTGTTTAAAGACACCTTACTTAATATACACTGTTGATTCATTAACATTGAACTCACAGCCAACAGCACTCTAACTGATGTCTGGATGAAGCATATTTCCTCACAAGGCAAATCACAGCCTTCTGGCATTAAGAACACTAGACGGCACTTCAGCAAGATGCTTAGGAGCCATTGTAAACAGCAAAATCGCCAACAAAAAGCACAAAAATATGAAAATCATGGCACTACATAGACCACGTAAAGGACACTTGTTTACAATCTGAGAGCTGAACAAGAAGTTGGAGTCACCTTGTTCGACCCCAGCTGGAAAAACAGCTGCATCAGGTGACAAATTTTTCACCACTCTACACGTGTCCAGGAATAACTGTGGAAGCACTGTGAGTGTTAATTTGGCATTATAATAAAGTTTAGCAAGTAGGCAAATTCACAAATAGAGAATCTGTGAATAATGAAGATCAAATGTATATGGAACAAGATTTATTTAAAGCAAATAGCTTCCATGATTGTGGGGAATGGCAAGTCTGTGGTCTGTAGGGTGGAGCAGCTGGCTGGAAACTCTCTGGCAGGAGCTGAAGCTGCACTTAACAGGTGGAATTTCTACCTCAGAGAAACCTCTTTTGCTCTTAAGGCCTTTCAAGTGATTGGATGAGGCACCCAGACTGTCAAGACCTTTACTTAACATCAGCTGATTGTAGATGTCAACAGCATCTACAAAATACCTTCACAACAACACCTAAACTAGTGTTTAATTGAACAACAGGGTGCTATCGTATAGCCAAGTTCATACATTAAGCACCCAATTTAGAGCCCAGGAAAATGGCCCTGGAGGAAATCTTCCCTTTTCATTTTCCTAGAAGGTTAGTACGAGAGAGCAACAGCTCATAAACCCCATCCTCTGCCTGGGTAAGCATTTGTTCAACGTACTTTGACGACTTGCACTCTGCAGAGGGACCTCAGTCAGAGCACTGACCACAGTGGGTAGGAGTGATGAGGATCTTTTATTTGAGGTGTTAAAAAGGGACAGAGATTTTTAAGCCTTTCCCTCTGATTCACCAAATATAACCCATCTGTGTTTCTAATTTGATAATTTTCTTATGTCCATTGATCAGGCTCTTTCTGCTCTGAGCCTCAGCCAGCAGCCAGTTGCTCAGCCCCTGCCCTGGAATGCATGAGAGGGCTTGGACTGCTCCCAGCCTCTGGGCTGCTGTGTCCTGTCAGCAGTTTTGTTGGGCAAGAGTGGTGCTATTGCCCAATCTCCAGGCTTCCCGGTTCCTCTAGGGCCCATGATGGTTAGGAGAAAAGGAGGAGGGACCCTGCCCTGTGCTGTAGCCCCTGTATTCCATGTGATGCATAAACCAGCAGCACTGGCATCACCTGAGAACTCGTTAGAAATGCAGAGCCCCAGACTTACTGAATCAGAATCTGCATTTTTAGCCAGGTTCCAGGCGATTCATATGTACAGTAAAGATCGCAAGCCTGCTCTAGGTAGCTACGTGGAGCCTACAGTCCTTCAACCCTCAATGTTTAGGTCTTGAATCCTGACCCATCTTTCCACCTATTTTGAATCAGATATTCCAGAACAACCCTGCTCCACCTGGCGCTGGTGGATGGACACCTCCACCCTGCTTTCCACAATTGGAAGCCCTTGAATTTTTCTTCGCCTGGTTGTGCATGACTCTATTCTCAGCGCCTGCCCAGGAGCACTACTTCTGCCCCATCCTGCCCTCTGATCCTGCCAGCTCCCCGCCCCCTGAACTCCTGTCACGTTCTACACACAGACGTGTGGGGGGAGGAGAGACTGGAACTTCCTCTTCAGAACTGACTTGGACAGATTCAAACACTGATGAGCACAGTTCAGAGAGGAAGTAGAATCAGCTGAGAGATTCAGGGAACAGGGGGTCAGTTTCCAGATGTCTCATTTCCAGAGCAACCTGAGGTCAGCATCTGAGCTCTATTTAAGCCTCCATTGCCTAATTGTAAATTGACAAGAAAGCTACCTTTGAACCCCTTCTGTGAAACCCATTAAGCCAGTTCGGAACCTCAAAATTTCTCTATACATTTGCTTTTGAGGCCAGTTTAACAGGGGATCTGTGGCCAGCAAAGAGCTACAGTATTGACTTTACTAGAAGTCTAATGGTCTCTTTTTTTTTTAATTAAGCATGGAATCCATTAAACTGTCATTATGGGATACCACCATGCCATGGAGTCAAATGATTAATTTGCCGTGCACTTAATAGTATAGTCTGTAATTATAAAGGCTATTTTCCAAACCTCACATTTGATCATTCCTGAAGAGGGAGGATTTCTCACCCTGAAAACCAGCTTTAGGCTTGGCTAGCAATTACTCATCTTTCCTTTTCCTGGCATTATGACTGTAGGAGTAGACAATGGATTGGTTCCCAAAATGACCTCAAGCTTTTCCCACTTAAAACTGTGTTAATTTCTAGGCTCATCTCGCATGTCTCCAGAAGTGGAGACCATAGAGTCATAAGCCGATCGATCGAGTCCAGCCTGCAATTTGCTGAGGGTCATTTTCTTGACTTGTCTGAACCATCACATGGTTAATTTGATTGCCATTGTGTCCAGATGGACTAGGTGCATGTCAGTAGATGTGCAAGTCAACTTGAGCAAAGGAAATTAACTATACAAGTGAACTGACTTACATGTGCCTGAAACACTGAGCTGCTGCACTGCACAACGCTCAGGGATGCCACTGTTGTCCATGTGAACGGAGTGCATGGGCAGTGCACAACCTGTGGGACTGCATGTAGTAGCCCCGGGAACATTCTTTTCCTGACTCTGCCTGTAGTTGTTGCCTTGTCAACCATCTGTTTCAGCCTAAGTATCACCTCCTCAGAAAAGCTTCCTTGACCATTTAATCTAAAGGAGCTACATCCTTACTCCCCATTCTATTTATTTCCTTCATTGTACTTACTACAGTCTGAAAGGATCTGGTTTAGTCTCTGCCTCTCTCTATTAGACAGGAAGTTTCTGGAGGGCAGGGGTGTTGTCTGTTTGATACACAGTAGGTGCTTAATATGTATTTGTGGGATGGGTGAATGAGATACTCAATATGTACATTTAAAGCAATACCTATAAGAAGGGAGATTACCTCAGGAATCTTTTATCCTATCACCAAAATGCTAAAGTAAGCTTTCTTCCACGGTTATTCTTTCTGGAATTTTTTGTTTTGTATAACTTCTTCTGTCCTCTTTTACTTTGTCTTGTCTTTTATCCTCTGCTATCTTAAGGTACAAATAATAACCTTAAACCTCTCTAAAATGAAAGAACCACCTGGTATATGAGTGCCCACTGAATACCAGGCATGGTTACAAATGGAAAGCAGTCAAAACCATGGTCCTTATATCAATGATGGAGCAAGACATAAACATGAAATGTTGATGCTTTTTAATTATTCAAGCTATGCCTGTGTTCTTAAGGACTGATAGAGAAGGGGAATATCTTTGCTTAATATTCTCAGAATCAGAAAGATATTCCTTTAAAATATATTTTTTCTAGTACAATAAAAATTTTAACCCCAATTTGAGGAAAGAACAAAAGAGTTGTCACAAGCGAAAACATGATTAATTATCAAATTAGTTGTACAACCACGATTGCTACAGAGGCTTATAAGTTTATTTAGCCTGAGACAGTCAGAGAAGATTTGATAAAGGTTGGTGCTAAGTCTGAGGGTCCTAAAGGGAATGTAGTGGGATTCCTGGTTTGAATCTAAACTCTTTCTACCAGCAAGACTAGAATATATCCAAGTACCTCTGAGTACATCCAAGTACAGCCAGACACATAGCTCTCGGATGAGCACTTGCATGAGTAAACTGTCAAGGGTGCCCTGTGGGGGGTCAGGGACAGGAGACTGGGAAGGACTGTGGTCTGAGCCTGTTGAAAGAGCGCAGATGACCAAGGAGCTGCTATCAGGAAGGATCTGAGCCATAGAGCTGTGAGTAGTGTCCCCTGGAGTCCAGGGGGTGCAAGCTGGCCTACCACCTGTGCCTTAAGGACTCCAGGGGGCACCTTGAGGGTTGAGTCTTGGGCTCATCTAGAGAAAAGACATTACAGTATTTGTGGAGGGTACATACAGGAGAGGCGGCCTTGGCCAAAAGCATAAACGTGGGGCATAAGGGTGGCTGGCACGGGAAAGGAAGAACATGGCAGGGGCCATGTGTTTGTGGCATGTTGTGAGTACATGTTAAACAATGCATGGGGTGAAATTTCCGGGTGCAACTCTGAGAGGCCTCAGAGATCTCACAGCACTCAGGTGGGGCAACGGAGGAAGCTGCTATTGCTGTGACGCATAGGCCAATAAAGCTAGACAAACTCAGGTTTTGAATGAAAATGTTTGCAAATGAATGCAAATATTTGAATAGAAGAGCTGCGCCCAGGGTGCAAAGATAGACTGTGGCCAGAAGCAGAGGCCCCAAATGACCAAGCTAAGGAGGTTGCCTTTGGAGGCTGATCAGAAGGACAGTGATGCAAAGGAATCAGGCTTCAGGAAGGCTTATCTGACCCTGGTGTTTAGTAGTAGTTTTCAAACTTGCTTTAGCATTGAAAACATTTTGTGAAATGAAATCTAATGAGGATGCTTTGTAGGTGTGAAGTAGATCAGAATGATAGAAAGGGAGGGGAAGGGTGGAAAAAATGGGGCCTGGGTTGCAGGGTGATGCCCAACAGTTACTTCTTGGTGGTGAGGTAGTTGGGAGTTTAAACTTTTTTTTTTCCTAACCTGTATTTCCTAATATAAACAGTTAGTTTTATAATTAAAAATTCCAAAGTTGGGACTTCTCTGGTGGTCCAGTGGGTAAGACTCTGCACTCTCAATGAAGGGGGCCTGGGTTCGATCCTTGGTTGGGGAACTAGATCCCACATGCACGTCATGACTAGGAGTCCTCATGCTGCAACTAAGAAGTCTGCATGTCACAGCTAAGACCTGGAGCAGCCTAAATAAGTAAATATTAAAAAAAAATTCCAAAGTTATTTTAAAAACTAAAACAATTCATTGCTTTGTATTTAGAATCAGTTCATAGCTCACCTCCTCAAGAAACTTTCCTTCTTTCTCTGGACCTCATGCATTTCCTTCTATATATATCTATATATATCTTCTCTATATGTCTCTATATATCTTCTCTATATATCTACATATATCTTGCATGCTCTTTGGAACTTGTGGATAGTTTGCAGAGGTGCTGTTTTGGTCTGTTCAGGCCACTGTAACAGGATACCATAGACTGGGTGGTTTATAGGCAACAGAAACTTATTTCTCACTGTTTTAGAGGCTGGAAAGTCCATGATCAAGGCACCAGCACATTTGGTGTCTGAAAGCCCGCTTCATATATATATATATATATAAATGAATGAAATGATGAGGTACAAGGAACACTGCCCAGATGCCAAATTCATTAGCCAGTAAACCTGAGATTGGTAAAAAGTCCTGCTGGTCTCTCCTGTATATACTTATCCCAATAGATGACTCACTCAGATTCACACTGGGCCCAATCACAGAGGAGGCAATCAGTGGCTAAAAGTGACTGAGCACTTCAGGAAATTAGCATTCTGGTTTCTCGAATATTGGGTCTGATTATATTTTCACATCTTGGGACCTACCTCACTATGGCACAGCCTCATCCAGAGAGGCTGTGGGGCAGACACAAGAGCCTCCGGGGCTTGAAAAGAACTTTGAGAGACTAATTGTCTATGGAGATGAATGGTTATAGTTACTGGGCTCTTGAAACTGGAATGTAGCTTATGAAATACAGCATTATTATTCCAAAACCCACTCTCTGCAGAGGAAGTGGAACTTCTCCAGCCGGTTGGTGAGCTTCTCAGTTGTTTATCTCTGGACTTCACTTCCAAGGGGAGCATTTTTCCTAGGCCTCACCAGCCACAGGGAAAGAAATCAAGGGTCTGAGTTACAAAGAGGTATTTGATTTCGAGCACCACCTGGTTTCCCAGGATGTCAACGTTTGCCAGAGCTCAGAGAAGCTGCTTGGGCTGTTCCCGCCCCAGGTCTGAGGTTGTGGCCCCGTAGAGAGGCAGTCCTCCCCATGGGCCTCAGAAAGCATAGGCCTGCTAGTATCAGATGTCTGTCTGATGAACCAGAGACCAGTCCCAACCAGCCCAGTTGGAAAGGGGCCAGGGTTGATTCTCTCACCCTTTTTGGGACCCTGAGCCCAACCCCTCCCACTAAGGGCAAGTTCTCCATCTCATAAAGGAGCTTCCGGAGTCTCATCTTTCTTCTTCTGCTTTACATGAGAATCCTAATCCCAAAGTCCAGGACTTGGAGAAAAGTCTTCCTTTTCCTTCAGATTCTCTTTGGAGAAAAACGCTGGTGGTCGCTTGCACGTTCCAGGTCCCTGAACCAGGCAGGCAGGTGAGTTCCGGCTGCTGCCCTCCCTGTAAACAGGTACTTAGGTACCCTTTTTGTGACAATACTTGCAGTTAAATACAGGCATCTTATTCAAACAGGAAATTCACATTTTACACATTCTTTAACCAGAGTTAAAGAGGATACTACAGAAGCAGCAGTGCAGATTAGGAATTTGTGGGATGTGAATGTTCTTCATACTTTTCCTTCTGTTGGAAACAGCGGTACCTTCTCCATCCTCTTTATCCTCTGGTGTGACAATGCTCACTCTTCATATGGTGAGAGCTCCTAAAGGACTAGAGCATGGCATGATGCTTACAGGATCAGCCTTTGGTGTTAGAACAGACCAACTTTCAAATCTCCAGGTTACCCCAACATTTAAAGTGTAGGGCTTGAGGAGGAAAAATCAAGGGAGAAGAGGAAGGTCTGGTATCTGGAAAGCCAATAAAAGTGACAGAGTCTGCCATAAGCTGGACAGGTAAGACCAGGTATGTGGATGGGGTCATGAAGGAATGGACTTTTCCAGGAACTTGGCTGTGAGGGAGAGGGACAACAGCAGGCAGGTTGGGGAGAGAAGTTTTAGGAAGGGAGAGACCTGATCATGTTTCTAGGCTGCAAGGGAGGGACCAGAAGTGGGGAGAAGAAGCAAAAAGTAGAGAGCAAAGGCCCAGGAGAGATTGGATCCAGAGCCCCAGAGGAGGCTCTTGGCAGGAGAGAATCCAGCTTTTCCTTTGCAAAAGCTGGAAGGTGAGTGTGACTGCAGAAGTGCCTGAAGTTTCAAGGGTGGGTGTTGAAGGAGTTCATGAAATAAAAGCTGTTATGGACTAAATGTTTATGTCCCCCAAATTCATATGTTGAAGTCCTAATCCCTAAAGTGATGATATGTTGGAGGTGGAGGCTTTGGGAGGTAATTACGTTTAGATGAGGTCGTGAGGGTAGAGTCCCTATGATGGGATTAGTGTCCTTACTAGAAGAGGAAGAGACCAGAGCCTTTCCTCACCCTTTCACATGAGAGAACAGCAAGAAGGCAGCCATCTGCAAACCATGAAGAGGGCTCTCACCAGACACCAAATCTGCAAGCAGCTTGATGTTGGAATTGCCAGCCTCCATAACCGTGAGAAATAAATGTCTATTTTTAAGCCACCCATAAGTCTATGGTATTTTGTTATAACAGCCCAAACTGCCTAAAACAGAAGCCTTGGTCATCTGCTGAGAGAAAGGTGGCCATGGTTGGGGTGTAATGGTGAAGGTTTAAGATGGCAGCTGGGAGAATCAGGGGAGGAAAGGATGCTGATCAAGGGCCTGTGAAAGGGTGGCTGTGCTGAGAACCCAGCTGAGGTCAGAGGACATGGGTTGTCAAACCCAAACCACAAGACTGTGAATTCCTATGCCACCCTCAGGGGCCCTCACATAGGAAGAAAGTAGGAAAATGGTAGGGGTGATCCACAGAAAAGGGTTTGTGGAACTGACACAGCAAAAGGAAGGGGGCAATGAGGCTGAGGCTGGTCACAAGAGAGTGACAGAAGAGTTGTGTCTTGAGGTCCAGCCATGTTGTCAATGATGGGCTAGGGAGAAAAGAGTAGAGATGAGCAGCAGCTATACTGGGAGAAAGGGGTGATGGATCTGAAAGAATAAGGGATGGGTGTGATGAGAGAAAGAGAGAGGAGACATAGAGGTAGAAAGATATGATAAATATTGAATAGATGTGATAAAGATAGATGATAGAGAGATCGATAGATGACAGGTAGAACAGGTCTGAGTTGCTAAAGTGGAGTAGGGTTGAAGTTTTCTGATAAGATGTTGTCAAATAATCTTTTAGAAAGTTAACCTTTTCCTGAAAGAAAATAGAGGTAAGCATACCCCTTAGAAGGCTAATACAACGGTGTAGATCAGAGAGCATGCTGCAGTTTCCCTCCTGTGCCCATGGCGATCACCATTAACGGTCAACCACACTCTTTCCTGCTAAACACAAAATCCTTTTCAACATAGGGTTCTAGTAGCCACTACCAATTAATTGGAATTGGCCTGTGAGATGGAAACTACTCTCAGTTCTGGTCCAGATGAAAGGTAATAAGCCTGGACCAGGTTTTTAGCAGCAAGGATGAAGTGACAGCAACATGTAAATAAAGGTCTATAAACTGACTAAGGTCAGCTTGTCATAATCCATGTATTCTTCCTATTCATCAATAGGTGCTCAATGAATGCTTATTAGCTAAGGAAAATCCTTCTGCTAGACTGGGAAGGAGCAGGACTCAAAGCTCGCCTGTAGCCATTAAAGCCCTATTTGGAATCTGGCCTACAGCTTTAGGGACTTTTGCATATATCTTGAATGTTGACTTGTTTTTAAATTAATTACTGGATTCCTACTGCTATCTGTAATGTTATATATTTGGTCCTAGCCAAAAGAGACTGCACCTGAAGAGATTCTGCCACTTACTCAGAAGAACTTTAATCTTTTACTAATTAGGTTAGGAGAGGACACAGGAAGAAGTGTGGGAGGCTGGATGCTAATTGAGGAAATATCAGGAGATGGGTAACAGGGAGCATGTGTGTTACTCTCAGGCTTCAAATCTGCCAGGTGTGTGTCTGGTCACAGGTATTTCACGTCACACCTCCACCTGCCCACGCCACACAAGGCCATTTTGCTCTCTCATCCTCTCTCCTTCTGCCCTTGTGATACACACCACACACACACACACACACACACACACACACATACACACACACACAATCTCAGTGTTGTGCTTTCCTTTATAACTCTTTCAATAAGCCTTTGGTTCTATTAAATCCTAGTCCCTTTTGGATCATTGAACTCACTGGGGTTTTCCTCTCTAGTTCTTGGCTCTTCTGGTAAGTGCCAAAGGGGAAACAAACATGAACAAAGAGATAAACGACAAAAACCAGTCCCAGAAGCCTTCACATTGAAGTCACCTCATTATGTAACAACAACTTTAAAAGTCCTAAATAAGTGGAGACCAGGATGGTATACAGAAGAATTATTCTTTTCAATATTAATAATAGTCTAAAGGAAGTTGTAGTGACAAGTCAGGGATTAACTCTTTACATGGATATCTGCTCTATTACCACCACTGGGCTTAATGGGATTCAATAGTCTCAGTCATATTGTGCAGTCAGAGATCAGTTTTGTAACAGCTCAAGACAAAGGCCTAAAATCAAGGAGTTCCAGCAGAGAGGAAAGAAATGAGGCTTCGTGCCAGCTGAAGCTGCTCACCCAAAAGGAAAATGGATTAGATAAGGTGAAACGTGTTTCTCAGAGATGGGCCCAAAGCTGCCTCTGTTTTCTTGTAGCCTCAGGCTGGGTCTATCTTTTAGGAAATTATGACCCAGAGTGACTAAAGGGAATTAACTGCATCCTTCCCTGGGATCCTACCAAGCCAGGGCCAGAAACACTCATCTACCCCCGACATGGAAGATCATTGAGTCATGAGATTTGTGGTTTGCCTCATTCTCCAGCTCTGGAAGCCAGCCATGGCTCACTGACCTGGGTTTTCCATCTGGGTCAGCGAGGGGCAGTCCAAGTGAGCTCTTGGGCTTCAGTACAAACTGGCCTTAGGGTGTCCCCAGAATTGAGATCTGGGGACATCCCGAGAGCCAAGGGGCGCTCTCAGGGTTCTGTGAACCGGTGAGGCTGGGCTGTGAGATGTCCTTTCCTCCTTAAAGAAGCATTAATTGAGTACCTACTGAAGAATAGGAAGGATACATGTATTATGACAAGCTGAAGAATAGGAAGGATACATGTATTATGACAAGCTGAAGAATAGGAAGGATACATGTATTATGACAAGCTGACCTTAGTAAGCTTACAGACCTTAGTTTACTGGTTAGGAAGAAACATTGGGCACGTTGGGCTGCCAACGTTGGGCTGCCAAACACGTTGGGCAGTAGGTGCTGCCTGCCATATATATGGACTGACTGTTTGTGTCCCTGCAAAATTCATGTGTTGAAACCAAATTTGCAATGTGATGGTATTTGGAGGTGATGGTCTTTGGGAGGTGATTAGGTCATGAGAGTGGAGCTGTCATGAATGGGATTATATGCTTATAAAAAGAGACCCCAAAGAGCTCCCCTGCCCCTTCTGCCATGTGAGGATACAGTGAGTAGATGGCATATATATATATGTGAATATCTATGTATGAATATATATATTCATACATAGATATATTTAAGAGAAATAGCCTTGGGAAATAACACTTCAACTGTTTTGCTAGAAGATCAGCAGTAGTAGTTCACCTCGTATGTAGTTTCCTCAGCATGAATACTGAGGGGTTTCCTTTTTCTAACTTGGTGGTACAGATTATTCTAGTGTTTAGCCTATGGGTGGAATCCATACTTACTTTCCAGCCCCCAGTGGAGTTATGGAATGCCGAAGGAGATGGCAGGAAAGCACTTGGGAGAGCCACCCACCAAAAATGACCCCAACCCAATTCCAGATGACTTGGCTCCATTTTGAATGGGACTTTCTTATTGTCCTTTTTCCCTTTGAAATTGGTTTTCATTTTACATGTTTTCCTAAGTGGATGAAAACTGAAAACTGTGGTTATTACATTTTAATTGGAGCTGGTACTATTCTAACAATTAGAAATTTAACTGATATTTTTTAGAAAACTGAACTTGCTGACATGAAAAAGATACTTTTGCCTCAATTTTTCATATGTTGATGCAGGAGTGTAGGGAAAGCCATCAATGTCCCAAATAAAATAAAATATTTTCAAATAGTAAACTATCACTCAGTTCTACATTTCTTTTATTGCCTAAGAGATTATGGGAAACCTTGTAGGTGTCACCACCAATGGGTACCTGTTATGACAAATATCACCCCATAGCACTCTTACTTTCCGCATTAACTCTTTTTTTTTTTGCAAGGGGGGGGGGGATTAGCAGACAAAGATTTTATTTTATTTTATTGTTTCTGAATTTTTGAATCTTATTTATTTTTTATACAGCAGGTTCTAATTAGTCATCAGTTTTTTTTGTTGTTGTTTTGTTTGTTTGTTTTTGCGGTACGTTGGCCTCTCACTGTTGTGGCGTCTCCCATTGCGGAGGACAGGCTCCGGACGCACAGACTCAGCAGCCATGGCTCACGGGCCCATCCGCTCCACGGCATGTGGGATCCTCCCGGACCAGGGCACGAACCCGTGTCCCCTGCGTTGGCAGGCGGACTCTCAACCATTGCGCCACCAGGGAAGCCCTAGTCATCAGTTTTATACACATCAGTGTATACATGTCAATCCCAATCTCCCAATTCATCACACCCCCACCCCCACCCCCCGCCGCTTGCCCCCCTTGGAGTCCATATGTCTGTTCTCTATATCTGTGTCTCAATTTCTGCCCTGCAAACCGGTTCATCTGTACCATTTTTCTAGGTTCCACATATATGTGTTAATATACGATATTTGTTTTTCTCTTTCTGACTTCACTCTGTATGAAAGTCTCTAGATCCATCCACATCTTAACAAATGACCTAATTTCATTCCTTTTTATGGCTGAAAAATATTCCATTGTGTATATGTACCACATCTTCTTTATCCATTCATCTGTCGATGGGCCTTTAGGTTGCTTCCATGACCTGGCTATTGTAATGGTGTTGCAATGAACATTGGGGTGCATGTGTCTTTTTGAATTATGGTTTTCTCTGGGTATATGCCCAGTAGTGGGATTGCTGGATCATATAGTAACTCTATTTTTAGTTTTTTAAGAAACCTCCATACTGTTCTCCATAGTGGCTGTATCAACTTACATTCCCACTAATAATGCAAGAGGGTTCCCTTTCCTCCACACCCTCTCCTGGATTTGTTGTTTGTAGATTTTCTGATGATGCCCATTCTAACTGGTGTGAAGTAATACCTCATTGTAGTTTTGATTTGCATTTCTCTAATAATTAGTGATGTTGAGCAGCTTTTCATGTGCTTCTTGGCCATCTGTATGTCTTCTTTGGAGAAATGTCTATTTAGGTCTTCAGCCCATTTTTGGATTGGGTTGTTTGTTTTTTTTAATATTGAGCTGCATGAGCTGTTTATATATTTTAGAGATTAATCCTTTGTCCGTTGATTCATTTGCAAATATTTTCTCCCATTCTGAGGGTTGTCTTTTCATCTTGTTATGGTTTCCTTTGCTATGCAAAAGCTTTGAAGTTTCATTAGGTCCCATTTGTTTATTTTTATTTCCGTTACTCTAGGAGGTGAGTCAAAAAATATCTTGCTGTGATTTATGTCAAAGAGTGTTCTTCATATGTTTTCCTCTAAGAGTTTTATAGTGTCCAGTCTTACATTTAGGTCTCTAATCCATTTTGAGTTTATTTTTGTGTATGGTGTTAGGGAGTGTTCTATTTTCATTCTTTTACATGTCCAGTTTTCCCAGCACCACTTACTGAAGAGACTGTCTTTTCACCATTGGCTATCCTTGCCTCTTTTGTCATAGATTAGTTGACCATAGGTGTGTGGGTTTATCTCTGGGCTTTCTATCTTGTTCCATTGATCTATATTTCTGTTTTTGTGCCAGTACCATATTTTCTTGATTACTGTAGCTTTACAGTATAGTCTGAAGTCAGGGAGTCTGATTCCTCCAGCTCCACATTTTTCCCTCAAGACTGCTTTGGCTATACGGGATCTTTTGTGCTTCCATACAAATTTTAAGATTTTTTGTTCTAGTTCTGTAAAAAATGCCATTGGTAATTTGATAGGGATTGCACTGAATCTGTAGATTGCTTTGGGTAATATAGTCATTTTCACAATATTGATTCTTCCAATGCAAGAACATGGTATATCTCTCCATCTGTTGGTATCACCTTTAATTTATTTCATCAGTGTCTTATAGTTTTCTGAATACAGGTCTTTTGTCTCCCTAGGTAGGTTTATTCCTAGGTATTTTATTCTTTTTGTTGCAATGGTAAATGGGAGTGTTTCCTTAATTTCTCTTTCAGATATTTCATCATTAGTGTATAGGAATGCAAGAGATTTCTGTGCATTAATTTTGTATCCTGCGACTTTACCAAATTCATTGATTAGCTCTAGTAGGTTTCTGGTGGCATCTTTAGGATTCTCTATGTCTAATATCATGTCATCTGCAAATAGTGACAGTTTTACTTCTTCTTTTCCAATTTGTATTCGTTTTATTTCTTTTTCTTCTCTGATTGCCATGCCTAGGACTTCCAAAACTATGTTGAATAATAGTGGTGAGAGTGGACATCCTTGTCTTGTTCCTGATCTTAGAGGAAATGCTTTCAGTTTTTCACCATTGAGAATGATGTTTGCTGTGGGTTTGTCATATATGGCCTTTATTATGTTGAGGTAGGTTCCCTCTATGCCCACTTTCTGGAGAGTTTTTCTTAGCATAAATGGGTATTGAATTTTGTCAAAAGCTTTTTCTGCATCTATTGAGATGATCATATGGTTTTTATCCTTCAATTTGTTAATATGGTGTATCACATTGATTGATTTGTGTATATTGAAGAATCCTTGCATCCCTGGGATAAATCCCACTTGACCATGGTGTATGATCCTTTTAATGTGTGGTTGGACTGTTTGTTAGTATTTTGTTGAGAATTTTTGCATCTATATTCATCAGTGATATTGGTCTGTAATTTTCTCTTTTTGTAGTATCTTTGTCTGGTTTTGATATCAGGGTGATGGTGGCCTCATAGAATGAGTTTGGGTGTGTTCCTTCCTCTGCAATTTTTTGGAAGAGTTTGAGAAGGATGGATGTTAGCTCTTCTCTAAATGTTTGATAGAATTCACCTGTTCAGCCATCAGGTCCTGGACTCTAGTTTGTTGGAAGGTTTTTAATCACAGTTTCAATTTCATTACTTGTGATTGGTCTGTTCATATTTTCTGTGTCTTCCTGGTTCAGTCTTGGAAGGTTATACCTTTCTAAGAATGTGTCCATTTCGTCCAGGTTGTCCATTTTATTGGCATAGAGTTGCTTGTAGTAGTCTCTTAGGATGATTTGTATTTCTACGGTGTCTGTTGTAACGTCTCCTTTTTCATCGTTAATTTTATTGATTTGAGTCCTCTCCCTCATTTTTTTTTTTTTTTTTGGTACACGGGCGGCCTCTCACTGTTGTGGCCTCTCCCGTTGCAGAGCAGTGGCTCCAGACGCGCAGGCTCAGCAGCCATGGCTCATGGGCCCAACTGCTCCGTGCCATGTGGGATCTTCCTGGATCTGGGCACGAACCTGTGTCCCCTGCATCGGCAGGCAGACTCTCAACCACTGTGCCACCAGGGAAGCCTTCCTTCTTTTTCTTGATGAGTCTGGCTAATGGTTTATCAATTTTGTTTATCTTCTCAAAGAACCAGTTTTTAGTTTTATGGATCTTTGCTATTGTTTTCTTTGTTTCTATTTCATTTATTTCTGCTCTGATCTTTATGATTTCTTTCCTTCTGCTAACTTTGGGTGTTGTTTGTTCGTCTTTCTCTAGTTCCTTTAGGTTAGATTGTTTATTTGAGATTTTTCTTGTTTCTTGAGGTAGGCTTGTATAGCTATAAACTTCCCTCTTAGAACTGCTTTTGCTGCACCCCATAGGTTTTGGATCATCATGTTTTCATCGTCATTTGTCTCTAGGTATTTTTTGATTTCCTCTTTGATTTCTTCAGTGATCTCTTGGTTATTTAGTAATGTACTGTTTAGCCTCCGTATGTTTGTTTTTTTTACATTTTTTCCCCTGTAATTCATTACTAATCTCATAGCGTTGTGGTCAGAAAAGATGGTTGATATGATTTCAATTTTCTTAAATTTACTAAGCCTTGATTTGTAACCCAAGATGTGATCTATCCTGGAGAATGTTCTGTGCACACTTGAGAAGAAAGTGTAATCTGCTGTTTTTGGATGGAATGTCCTATAAATATCAATTAAATCTATCTGGTCTATTGGGTCATTTAAAGCTTGTGTTTCCTTATTAATTTTCTGTTTGGATGATCTGTTGATTGGTGCAAGTGAGGTGTTAAAGTCCCCCACTATTGTGGTGTTACTGTCAATTTCCTCTTTTATAGCTGTTAGCAGTTGCCTTATGTATTGAGATGCTCCTATATTGGGTGCATATATATTTATAATTGTTATATCTTCCTCTTGGACTGATCCCTTGATCATTATGTAGTGTCCTTCCTTGTCTCTTGTAACATTCTTTACTTTAAAGTCTATTTTATGTGATATGAGTATTGCTACTCCAGCTTTCTTTTGATTTCCATTTGCATGGAATATCTTTTTCCATCCCCCGACTTTCAGTCTGTATGTGTCCCTAGGTCTGAAGTGGGTCTCTTGTAGACAGCATATATATGGGTCTTGTTTTTGTAACCATTCAGCAAGCCTGTGTCTTTTGGTTGGAGCATTTAATCCACTCACGTTTAAGGTAATTTTTTTTTTTTTTTGCGGTACACGGGCCTCTCACTGTTGTGGCCTCTCCCGTTGTGGAGCACAGGCTCTGGAAGCGCAGGCTCAGCGGCCATGGCTCACGGGCCCAGCTGCTCAGCAGCATGTGGGATCTTCCCAGACCGGGGCACGAACCCGTGTCTCCTGCATTGGCAGGCAGACTCTCAACCATTGCGCCACCAGGGAAGCCCTAAGGTAATTATTGATATGTATGTTCCTATTACTATTTTCTTAATTGTTTTGCATTTGTTTTTGTAGGTCCTTTTCTTCTCTTGTGTTTCCCACTTAGAGAAGTTCCTTTAACATGTGTTGTAGAGCTCGTTTGGTGGTGCTGAATTCTCTTAGGTTTTGCTTGTCTCTAAAGCTTTTGATTTCTCTGTCAAATATGAATGAGATCCTTGCTGGGTAGAGTAATCTTGGTTGTAGGTTCTTCCCTATCATTACTTTAACTATATCATGCCACTCCCTTCTGGCTTGTAGAGTTTCTGCTGACAAATCAGCTGTTAACCTTATGGGTGTTCCCTTGTATTTTATTTGTCTTTTTTCCCTTGCTGCTTCAATAATTTTTCTTTGTCTTTAATTTTTGCGAATTTGATTAGTACGTACCTTGGCATGTTTTTCCTTGGGTTTATCCTGTATGGGACTTTCTGAGCTTCCTGGACTTGGGTGGCTATTTCCTTTCCCATGTTAGAGAAGTTTTAGAGCATAATCTCTTCAAATATTTTCTTGGATCCTTTCTCTCTCTCTTCTCCTTCTGGGACCCCTATAATGCTAATGTTGTTGTGTTCAATGTTGCCCCAGAAGTCTCTTAGGCTGTCTTCATTTATTTTCATTCTTTTCTCTTTATTCTATTCAGTGGCAGTGAATTCCACCATTCTGTCTTCCAGGTCACTTATCTGTTCTTCTGCCTCAGTTATTCTGCTATTGATTCCTTCTAGTGTATTTTTCATTTCAGTTATTGTTTTTTTCATCTCTGTTTGTTTGTTCTTTAATTCTTCCAGGTCTTTGTTAAACATTTCTTGCATCTTCTCGATCTTTGCCTCCATTCTTTTTCCAAGGTCCTGGATCATCTTCACTATCATTATTCTGAATTCTTTCTCTGTAAGGTTGCCTATCTCCACTTCATTTAGTTGTTTTTCTGGGGTTTTATCTTGTTCCTTCATTTGGTACATAGCCCTCTGCCTTTTCACCTTGTCTATATTTCTGTGAATGTGGTTTTTGTTCCACAAGCTGCAGGATTGTAGTTCTTCTTGCTTCTGTTGTCTGCCCTCTGGTGGATGAGGCTATCTAAGAGGCTTGTGCAAGTTTTCTGATGGGAGGGACTGGTGGTGGGTAGAGCTGGCTGTTGCTCTGGTGGGCAGAGCTCTGTAAAACTTTAATCCACTTGACTGGTGATGGGTGGGGCTGGGTTCCCTCCCTGTTGGTTGTTTGGCCTGAGGCAACCCAACACTGGAGCCTACCTGGGCTCTTTGGTGGGGCTAAAGGCGGACTCTGGGAGGGCTGACGCCAAGGAGAACTTCCCAGAATTTCTGCTGATACTGTCCTTGTCCTCACAGTGAGACACAGACACCCCCTGCCTCTGCAGGAGATCCTCCCGCACAAGCAGGTAGGTCTGGTTCAGTCTCCTATGGGTTCACTATTCCTTCCCCTGGGTCCCAATGTGCACACTACTTTGTGTGTGCCCTCCAAGAGTGGAATCTCTGTTTCCCTCAGTCCTGTCAGAGTCCTGCAATCAAATCCCGCTATCCTTCAAAGTCTGAGTCTCTGGGAATTCCTCCTCCCATTGCCGGACCCCCAGGTTGGGAAGCCTGACGTGGGGCCCAGAACCTTCACTCCAGTGGGTGGACTTCTGTGGTATAATTGTTCTCCAGTTTGTGCATCACCCACCCAGCAGTTATGGGATTTGATTTTATTGTGATTGTGCCCCTCCTGCCATCTCATTGTGGCTTCTCTTTGGTCTTTGGATGTGGGGTATCTTTTTTGGTGAGTTCCAGTGTCTTCCTGTCGATGACTGTTCAGCAGTTAGCTGTGATTCTGGTGTTCTTGCAAGAGAGAGTGAGAGTACGTCCTTCTACTCCGCCATCTTGGTTCAGGGCCTCCTCATTAACTCTTGTTAAGTGGTTTGAGACAGAAAATAATTGTTTCCAACTCTAGCACTTCCAAAAAGAATGGTTTTAAAGAATTTTAATCGTACCCATTATTAAAAGCAAACCCAGAATATATGTGATGTGATGTGATGTATTATCATATATACTCCATTTGTGAATATAAAGACATCAAAGAGGAATTAATCTGTTTGCTACAAACTTAGGGAAACAAATTGAAATCTCCATTCTATATTAAATATCTAATTAATTTATCAGCTATTTGCCTCATCATTTGAACAAGTAAAAAAATATATCATTTATAGAAATTATATAGTTTTGTCATATTTTATTTTCTAGACTAGTTTTATAATTATCTTAGCCAATAGATTTCAGCTATTTTATGTCTTTTTAAATTTATTATTGTTGTTCTTGTAACTTGGAATGTACATTGATGATTAAAATGTTCTTTATGTCATAAAAACCATTTACCTTAAAAACTGGACCATTCAGTAATTCAGTATCTAACCTATGCCGAGGAAATAAAAATTGACTAAATTTGAATCTCAATATTAGAGCTACACTGTTTCATAGAACCTAGATTTAGCCTTCAGAATTTTGGAGGGAGAAAGTGGAAGGGGGAAAATGACTTAGTTTTTAGTTGGACAGAACATAAATATACCTGCTGCCCCTAAATGGTCAAAGGTGAAACCACATTGATGCATCAACCTGTGAATGTTTAAAATCTGTCTACTTCAATTCTTTCCAATGTCTGGAACATTTAGGAATGTAAAATTAATAAAAAACACGCTTTAAAAAATGTTTCAACTCACTTCCTTGGAGGAGGAGTAAAAAAGCTGATAATCATCTGATCAGACCCGCTGTTTCCTCAAGAACTCACAGAATACTTATGATCTTTCCATTCCTACCACACTTGCTTGTGTTATAGACATCAGGGTGTTAGACTAGTCTTGTCTGTACATTTCAATGAGCAGGGTAGGGGAGACTGGGTGAAATCTGAAACCAGGATTGCCTGATTCTTGTTATTTGGTTACATAATACGTAACATAAACAGAATGAGTGTTGCCCCTTAGGATTTAAGTTAAAGCACTCAAAGCAGAGTGGACCTTGAAGAGTCATGTGGTTGTAAACGGACCCCAGTAGCTATTGCCTTTGCTCCCATTAATTACTTCAATTCCCATTTTTGCTTCCAGAGATTATTAACGTACTGGCCCCCAGATCCTACTTGAATCTCTTGACTGTATACTGACTGCTATACAAATAATACTAGAAGGTATCTGAGGATGTGAGTTACACGTACACAGTTATAGCTCAAAAAACATAGCTAGAAGATTCAGGCTGTATCCCTGTGCAGTTGGACATCTAGGAGGTTCAGGACCATGATTGGGACTTGGTCACTGACTGGTCCAGGAATACCACAGCTATGATAGCTGTCATAATCAGGTGGGCTAGGGGTCTGCGTGATTTTCCATTAACTCCACACCACCATGGAGTGAGGCATATAGGATCACCTACAAAGCAGAATAAGCCTGTGCTTCGGCCACCAGCAAAGCAAATGCCAATCCCTTCTTCTCCCTGACCATCTACCTGATCAGTTGAAAGCCTTAAAATATTGATACCCCCCTAAGAAGGAAGAAATTCTGCCTTTGGACTCAAGACTGCAACATCACCTCTTCCCTGGGTCTCCAGTCTACCATGCAGATTTTGGACATGCTAGCCCCCACAGTTGTGTGAGCCAATTCCTGAAACTAACTCTGTCTCTCTTTCTGTCTGTCTCTCTCTTTCGCTCCATCTATCATTCCATCTATCATCTATCACCTATCCATTCACTACTGGTGCTGTTTCTAACTAATACAGTGACAGAGGTGGACACTGAAGAAATAGGGCAGAATAATATTCCTGAAATTTTACTGGTGTTTTATGTTCCTATTACTTCTCCCTTTTGCCCATCCCTCAAGCCAAGGTGCTCAGTACTCACTGCTTTACAGCAGATGTAACAGGAAAAAATGAGTCTTTCTTGCTTTGGTTTCCAATAGCCCTATGGCCCTCAGGGGACTGTACAGACTCCATTTAGAGCCAAAATATTTGGGAGATGTGGGGTTTCAGAAGAGCAGTGCTTCCTCTGGACTAGAAAAGTTACCCCAGGCCTTGGAAGGGGAAGTGGAAGGGACATAAATAGGCCAGAGATTTTGTTAGTCCTGAAGATCTTGTGGGAGGTGAGGGTGTGGGTCAAGAGGAAGCAAGACCCTAGCTAAGGGATGGCTGTTCAGTGAGCCTGGACAAACAGTTCTTACACAGCCAGGCAGAGTCCTGGCTCCCAAATGAGACATGAAAGCCACAGGAGAGCCCGGACCACTCATGAAGAGGCAAAGAGACCAGGAACACATCTCAGTGATGACCAACAGGTTTCCATGGCCTACAATTAGGAGAACAAAGGATGTCTCAGTGGACACCCTCATGGTTAGGTGACTCAAGACCAATGGACCTTCACCAACCCAGTGACCTGATACAACTTAAACGTCAAGGAAGTTAGACACTGCCAGAGAAACTCCAACTTGCCTTAGATAAGTTTCTATGATTCTGGAGAATGGGAACTCAATGGTTTAGAGAATAAATATGTCTTAGTCACCGGAATTGTGACAAGATATGAGAGTGGAATGGCTTTGGGGAACTGAAAGATGGCCATGATGGTGCAGTGCAGTGAATGAGGGGAAGGAAGCCCAAGCTGAGGCTGGGAAGATGAGCAGGGGCCAGCTCACACATGCCTGCATAGAGCATGTATTGCAGGTGACAGGGGAAGCTGTTGAAGGATCTCAAGCACTTCCCAACTCCTAAAGGTCACATTGGCTATTGCACGGAGAATGGATGGGGCGTGGCCTGCATGCAGGTTAGGAGAGCAGTTTGAGAGGCTACTGCAGTCATCCAGGTGACAGAAGATGGTGGCTCGAACCAGGTTAGTGGCAGTGGAGCTAGGGGATGGATTATTGATATGTTTTAGTGTAGAAGTAACAGGTCTTGTCATTGGGGTGTATCTGGGGAATGAGGGAAAGTGAGTGGTAAGAACTGTCAGGTTTCTGTTTAAGCAACGAGTGGAAAATGAAGCCATTTACTGAAGGAGGGGAAGTCTGAAAGAAAACAAGTACATGTGAGGAAATCCAAATTTCTGTTGTGGATGTAATAAGTTTGAGATACCTGAGAGACAACCCCATGGAAATGTCCAGAAGGTATAAACAGAGCACAGAGAAGTCTGGGTTGGAGGTAGGAATGTGGATGTCATCAGTTTTAGCCTTTGCTGTTTCTTATTTTGTTTTATTTTGCACCTGCCTAACTCCCATTCATCCTTCAGGTGTCAGCTAAAATGCTGCTTTCTTGGTAAGGCCTCCCCTCCGCCTCCGCCAGTAGACATCAGTATGAATTAGGTGCTCTACTACGCTCTCTCTCTTTAAATTTTTCCTTCAAAGTACTTATCGTGGTTAGAAATTGAGATTTATGTTTGCTTGTTCTTCAGGGATGAATCTCAGCCCACACTGAGCTGCTCTAGAAAAAAAAACTGACTTTATTTTTCTATAATGAAATAATTTAGGCCCTAAATTTTAGAAAAAAAGGCAGGGAGAAAAGAAAAGAGGGGCCAGAGCTGAGTGCAGATAGACTGACACATTTATGTGTCGAACAGAAGAGGAAGCTGACAAAAGGAGCCCAGAAGGAGCTTGGAAGAAAACAGAGTCTGGGATGCAAGGGGAGACAAGCACTGAGGGTGTGTCGCTATATCAAATTCTGCTACGAAGACTGAAGTGATGGTTGGATTTACACCATGGTGGGCATGGGGTGCTTTGTAAGAGCAGTTTGGGTGGAGCCATGTGGATAGAAGGCAAGTTGCCCTGAGTAAAGGAACAAATGGAAAGGAGGAATGATAAATAATACATGAAGACTACTGTTCCGAGAAGTTTTACTGTCTGGGGAGAGAAAACTAGGGCAGTGGCTAGAAGGCTATGTGGGGTTAAAGGAGGGTAGCTTTGGGGGTAGTGAAGTGTATGCATGTGTAGATGGGGACAATGGATTGCGGGGGTTTGGGGAGAAATAAAAACAGAAGGAATTAGAGATGAATAAAAAAAACAAGAGAAAGGGAGAGAGCAGGTAGGAAAGTGGTGACACAGAGAATGGCGCCAAGAAGCCTTTGCAGGCCATGCCGGAGAAGCCTCAGCCACGCCCACGGGGCGACGAGGCGATGCCAGCTGCTGCTCGTGGCGGGGGAAGCCATTGCTGGCTAAGCGGTTAGTCAGTCTGTCAGCAGCCAGACCCTGGCCCCTGGCCAGCCACATATTGGGAGCAGAGTAACGAGTCTTCTGGCAGGCGTCGTTGAAGAGAAAGGATGGGGTGGCTGAGCGCTGAGCAGCTGGGACCGGTTTCAGAAGGAGCAAACTCTGCGGGAGCCTGCAGGGGAAGGGCCAAGAGATACCACCCCTGCGCCCCCTTTCTCTAGCCTACACAGCTGCAGCCAAAGGGGTGCGGTGCAGTTTCACTCATTGTTCGTACTGCCTCGCAGTTCGACCACTACGCGGAGAGCGGCCCTGCAGCCGCAGGACCAGATGGGCACTGCTCCAGGCTGCCTGGGAAGGGGAACCAGGGAGACGCGGCGGCATCCCCATACTGAGCTCACCTTCCCGGTGCAGGGTCCGAAGCCCGGGACGGGGATGGTTCTGGCTGCCCGGTGGGAGGCCCAGGATGGCTGAGCCCCAGAACCACACAGAAGAGCAGACCCCGGCTCCTGGCAGAGCCCGGAGAGGGCATCTGCTACAACACACAAAATCATTCAGTGTCCCCGCTCACCTAAGCCGGTGCTTTTCAAACTTTAATGTGCAAGAGAATTACCAGAGGATTGTGTTAAAATGCAAATTGAGTCCATAGAGCTGGGGTGGGGCCTGAGAGTCAGCATTTCTAACAAGTTCCAGGGTGATGCTGACACTGATGCTGCTCTGACCACGCTCTAAATAGCAAGGCTTGAGAGGCCTGATGGGGTGAGGACCTCCTCTTCCTCTGAAATCATATCAGCTCATACGCACAGACCCTTCACACCAGGTGAGAGTCACATGGACAGTGGAGGCTATTCCTTGTGGTTTGACCCCCAGGATAGTGACCCGTGCACCACATGGTTATTGTTAAGTTGTTGCCCTTCCCCTAACTCCACCCCAGAAGGTTTCAGAATTGAGAGGACATCAGAATCACCTGAGACACCTGTTAAAAATACAGACAACCTGCCCCCTTTCTCATTCCCAGAAGACCAGATTCAATAGGCCTGGGGCAGGGTGCAGGAATACACATTTTTATCAAGTTCCCCAGCTGTTTCTGATCCAGGTATTTTCAATGAACCACCTGGCAACACCAAATACAAACACTTATATGGTTCATGGTTTCCCAGAAATACGTGTACTGGTGTTTGAAAATCTGAAGACTTGAAGGAATAAAGATACGACTGAGGAAGGTTAGGGGCTGGGGTTGGTATTTTTGCTCAGGGGACCCTCCCAAGCATTCTCTCAAATCACCCTAGAGTGATTACCATGACTGCACACTCGACTGAGCCTACCTTTCAGTGGACAAGTTGCTGCCCCTCCAGGAAGGTTAGAGCTATTTTTCAAGCATTTGTGATGGATTGGAAGTGGCTGATGAGGTTCCCCAGGGGACTAGGGACAACCTCCTTAACAGGTGCTCTGTTCTCCCCTCTGTGGGAGGGTTCTGGGGTCTTTCAGACACTTTCAAGTTGTAGGACAAATCTTTCTCCTGCTAATGGAGCAGGCAGGAATCTTATTCCATTATACAGGGACCTGAGAAATGTCACATTTATTTGCTTTATTTCCAGCTGATTCTAAGTCTCTGGTCCACTGGGCTGGCAGGAAATTTGAGCTCAGTCATTGAGATCTTAATACCTCTAGGGTGATGTAAAGATCCCCAAAGACCCTCAGATGTTTAGCTCACGTTGGTCCCTTTTCAAGGCCCCTTCAATCCAGTGACTTTAATCAGAACTGTTGCTCTGTACTTGGATCTTTGTGGAGGCTGGGAACGCCATGCTTAGGCTCTAGCCTTCTAGTTGCCCTGTTTAGCATTTCCCTCTGGAAATCCTGCTTCTTTTCTGGGACTCTGTCCCAGACTCTGTCCCAGACTCTTTAGGGTCTGTGGGACCATCACCTTCCCAGTCTTGGGGAATCTCCCAACTCTGTCTCCCCACTTCTGCCTTCTTTTCCTCCCCACTTTGCATAAACTCAGAGGCAGCTCAGGCTTTTGAAAAACAAAAGCCAGAAAAAGAGTTTGTCTGTAATATAAACCATTTTTGAAGGAGTGAAAACTTTTCAAAAGATTGAAAAGCATGAGTCTCATGTAAATATGGCATGAACACATGTCAAAGATTATATTCAACTCCAATTTATGAGGGAACTGGTAAGACATTAAAACTAGTCTAAAGAGCATTTGAGAACCTCGTATCTATACACAACTTATTAGATTGCTGGGTTAGATACAAAACTGGTTAACGTCCAACAGGGCCATAAACCATGACTTTGGGGGTTATCTGTTCTTCTGGACAGAAATTATTTGTGTCTCTACCCAATAAAAATCTATAAGTTAACCTCACCCCTACAGAGTTGTAAAATTGCCTTAGGAAGCAGAAAGTCAAGTCAAGCACTGCATTTAACACCTAGCACTACTCTCTCTTGCCTATTTCCAAGTTTTGGAAAATTCTTCTGGCAGAAGAAACCTCAAAGGGCCCAACTACCTTCTTGGAATGTGGGAGGAAAAAAAAAAATAGCAAGAACAAACCTCAGAATAATATCTCAATTATCCCATCACAGAAATATATGACCCTCATTAATATGACCCCATTCTTATGCTAACAAAGTATCTATATCTTTACTCTGTCTCACCAAGCCTCCACTTCCTACAAGGCGAGGAAGATGATGAGGACACAGAAGCTCTTCCTGTACCATATTAAACACTCCAGTGGAGACTCAGCCTTCTATCCTGTCCCTGAAGCACATTTACAGATCCTTCTGAACACTGCTTGAAAATCCACAAAAACAGAGAACAGAGGGAAGGTCTACCCTTGATCTCATTAGTGTGAGACGTTAGCCCCCTCTTCCATTGTCAAAATCTGCACTCTAGGGCTTCCCTGGTGGCGCAATGGTTGAGAGTCCGCCTGCCGAGGCAGGGGACACGGGTTCATGCCCCAGTCCGAGAGGATCCCACATGCCGCGGAGCGGCTGGGTCCGTGAGCCATGGCCGCTGAGCCTGCGCATCCGGAGCCTGTGCTCCGCAACCGGAGAGGCCACAACAGTGAGAGGCCCGCGTACCACACACACAAAAAAAATTTGCATTCTTACTACAGCTTGCTGTCTGCCCAAAGCCTGGCTAAAGTCACAAGAAAAGAGTTGGATACTTTGTGACTAATCACACCTGTGGCTGCACATTGTTACACAGAGGGGAGCAGCCAGAGAAATACACCTGTAGGGAGAACTCTCCTTCCTTAAGTTAACTGCAATGGTCTCTCTCACTTCCCCAGGTCTCACTTTGTGCATCTGGGCCACAGAGAAGACCCACTTCCTGTGAGCAGGCAAGTGTTTGTTTGCTTCCTTAGTTCTTGGGTGGCGCCTTTGAGTCTCCATGCTGTGCTGTTCCCCTTCCCTGCTTGGTCTGCCCCGTCTTTTCCTTGTTTCATATGAAACTCATCAGTAAGTCAGTCTTGGGGCAGGAGTCAGTGTAGCCTGTGGCAGGGATCCTGAGTGGGAGATCAGAGAGACTGTGAGAAAAATGTCAATCCCTGCTCTGACTGGAAATGTCCCAAGATGGGAGGAAGGTGGGTCTCACAGAAGACAAACTGTTATTCATCTCAGTCTTTTGGATTTGGAAGCCAGAGTTACACACAGGGTTTAGGGAACTGAGTTAACCTGTAAGCCTCTAAAACATTCAGCTGGCCAGATTCCCCAGTGGACTACAGTCTGAAACATTGCTTTATCCCTCTAGATTTATAGTTCTGAAATGTTAGCATGCACCAGATCATCTGGATGGCTTGTTAAAACAGAATCCTGAACCCCACCCCTCAGAGTCTCTCATTCAGTGACCAGTGAATTTGCACCTTTAACAAATTCTCAAGTGCTGCTGCTGCTTCTGCTCCCAGGAGCACACTTTCAGAATCACTTCTCTAGACCAATGCTTCTCAGATTTTAATATATACAAGAATCCCCCAGAGAACCTCCTTCAAAGGCAGATTCTGAGTCAGTAGGTCTGGGATGAGATTCTGCATTTCTAGCAAGTTCCCAGATGATATCTGTACTCTGGTCTTCAGACCACACTTTGAGAGGCAAGTCTCTAAAGCAGTGGTTCTCAACCCTGGCTGCATATTAGAAACATCTGGAGGGGTCTTGAAAAATCCCCATGCACAGGCAACACTCAGCCAGTGAAATCAGAATTTCTAGGAGTGAGGTCCAGGCATCAACAGTTTTAAAATCTCCCCAGATGAATGCAATGCGCAGCCAAGATTAAAGACTATTGTGGGATTTCCCTGGTGGTCCAGTGGTAAAGAATCCACCTTCCAATGCAGGGGAGGCAGGTTTGATCCTTGGTCAGGGAACAAAGATCCCACATGCCACAGGGCAACTGAGCCCGCGTGTCACAAACTACAGAGCCCACACGCCACAACTAGAGAGAAGCCCGTGCGCTGCAATGAAAGATCCCGCCTGCCTCAACGAAGATCCCACGTGCGCCACTAAGACCCAACGCAGCCAAAAAAAAAAAAGACTATTGTTTTAGAACAGTGGTTCCCAGCCCTACTGCATATTTTAAACGTATGGGATGATTTTGCAAAATACCTATTCTTGATTCATATGCCTAATAACTTTCGAACTGGTCTCCCCAGTCTGTTATCCAAATAAACGTCAACACACACACACACACACACACACACCCCTTTAAAATCTTAAATAGTTTCTCCTTCCCTTTAGGATAAAAACAAACGTCAGAATTTCTGGACATGGACCTGGTGTCTTTTTATTACAAAACACCCCCAGTGATTCAAATGTGCAGCCAGGATTGGGAACTGCTCTAGACAGTCTCTAATGACATTCTACCTGCTCTTTAACCTTTGCCCATTAAATGTGGTCTGCCCACCCAGGCACGCAGAAACCTGCCCTGGGCAGAAGCCTCTGCTTGCTGACCCCTCCCACTTGCCTGCTTAGCCTGCTATTCCCCACTTTGATCGCTGTCAGTTTGACCCTCTGCATCTGTACTTTGCCTCCCCAGAGCTGCCTTGGGGCTCCTCCATGTTTTACTAAACATAGGCTCTCCTCTCTGGGTTCTGACCCTGCTCCACAGTCTCCCACACCCTGACTTGGATTTTGGCTCTGCACACTCCCCTCTTGGCATCAGCTTCCCCACCATCTCCCAGTACCGGCTGCCTGCTTAAGCCTCCCAGCCTCCACGTCAAGTATGTAGACTCTGCAAATATTTACCAGGGGCCTCCAAGGTGCCAGGCACTGTGCTGGGCAGGAGCTGCCTTGTGAACCAAAACAGACCCAATCACTGCCCTTGGGGAACTTCACATTCTGGTGTGGGAGACAGTATCGGACAAATGTAAAATTGCTACAGTATTATGTGCTGGGGTGGAGAGGGCACAGTGCCATGGATGTCTATCAGAGGGAAGACTTGCCTGAGGAGCAATATTCAAGTTAAAATCTAAGAGAGCAGTGGGAATTACCTAGGTGAAGAGGAGAGGAGAATGGAGGAGGAGGGGGTGTCATGTGCAAAGTCCTGGCTGTGGGAAGGAACGTGGCATACTGGGGGATGAAAGGTCTGGGTGGCTGTGGCAGAGGGAGAGGAGGGTGTGAAGTGGCGTTAGACATTCTATAACCTATATGACACCCACTCTCTGGCCAAGGTTCAGCACACAGCAGTCACCAACCCTGATGTGGCAGTCATTTGGTAATCGGCTCTGGTGGGCCACACTCTGCACAGCTGTGCAGGTTGTATGCCCTGGTTATGTGCATAGCAAAACAGAATGTTTCTCTTCCCTCTTCCTGTCCCCTTTCCCCGGGCTTTCTCCTCTTTTCTAGGGAAACGGGACAAATCTACTGCCTATAACAGGAAGAGACGAGTACCATGGCCAGGCACAGGCTCAGCATCCAGAAGAATGTTCAAAACAGTCCTTTATTTTAGATTCAAGCTGTGCATCTTCTAACTCATATGCTGTCCACAGGGGTTGGATGTCTGGGAGGCACTCCTCTATCCCATTCAGTTGTCCCCCACATCCTCAGCAGTTGGAATGTTTCCTTACATCTTAGCTTCTGGAGGCCAGCGCCATCTCCTGTAGCCCCTGGATAACAACAACAGCAGCAACAACAACAAACTTCCCTTTGGACCCTCATTTCCCATAGAGTGTCCTAGGAAGAGGGACTGTCCCAAAGGACTCCATGATTCAGCGGGGAACTCCAGAGCTTCTTACCTATGGGGTATGCTCCCAAAGAACGTACGCAGGTCCTTGAGGACCAAGAATAGATAGGAACCAGCCCTTGTGCTAGACCCAATGAGAACAGCTCAAGTCAAGGGAGGCAAGATGCTAACAGAAATAACTGTAATTAAAGGTAGAAAAAAATTGATGCGTTAGAAAAAGCTGTAACTTCCTCAACTTGATAAAGACAATTTACAAAAATCCTACAGCTAATGTCATGCTTATCATCATGCTTGACATCATACTTGAAATTCTTGCAAATGTAATATGCAAGAAAAGGAAATAAAAGGTATACACATTGGGAAAGAAGATATAAAACGGTCTTTGTTCACAGATGACATAAGCATCTATGTAGAAAATCCAAAGAATGGACCAAAAAAACTCCTAGAACTAATCAGTGATTATAGCAAGTTTGCAGGATACAAAGTTAATATACAAAAGTCAATTGTTTTCCTATATAGAATCAATGAACAAGTAGAATTTGAAATAAAAAAGAATACCATTTACATTAGCATCCCCCAAGAGATACACTTAGGTATAAACCTCATAAAATATGTACAAGATCCATACACAAAACTCTGATGAATGAAATCAAAGAAGAACTAAATAAATGGAGAGATAGTCTACGTTCATGGATAGGAAGACTCAGTATTGTCACTATGTCAGTCCTTCCCAGTTTGATCTATAGATTCAATGTAATCCTAACAAGAGCCTTGCAGAGAAAGGCAGCCTACAAAGAGAATGGAGAAGACAAACAGAGCAAAGAAGAGATGAGACGCATCATGGTTTCAGAGAGAGAGAGAGAGAGAGGGAGAATCATTATGCCTACTTTCTAAACTGACACTCCTAGGAGATTTCCCCTTTCCTTAATTACAAATATTTTAGTTCCTTTGTGTTTCAGTATCTTGTAACCAAAGAGTTCTTCAACCAAAACAAGTAGAAATCAGAGCTTCAGAGATGACCACAATGACATAAGCCCAGAGGAAAACCTAAAGAAGGCTATGAAGACTGAAGGTGAAAGAAATCACACAGCACCTGCAGCAGATTCTGCCCAGTCCTTATTGAAGGACTATTTAAATTACTTTGTTTCCAGAAATGTACATTTAGTCAAAAAATTTCAGAGAGTAACAAACAAGGTCTGGTGAGGAGATAATGCGTGCCTGGGACTCTGTGTACCACTCCAATTTACAGCTGACCTGCAGAGAGATTTGATCATCTCAGATTACAATGAAAGTTTAATAACCAAGATGAGAAAATTGACCAGTAGTAATGGCTCTCAATCCTCACAACGTCTGATTAATGATGTACTTTTCAATGATTCTTATGCTACACAATCACTCTTTCTTTCCTGTAGCCATCCCGCCATCCATTGATTCTACAACTATTCATTTAGCACCTACTAAGTAAAAAGCATTGGAAATACCAAGACAAATAAGACATACTCTCTGTCCTCAAGGGCAGTGAGTACTGTTCATTCATAGAATTTTTACAGCTTGTAATTATATGCATTTGTAGGATTCTTTGTTTAATCTCTCTCTCCCTGACTATGTCAGTTTTATAAGGGCGGGAATCATGTCTTTTTTGGTTCACTCTTGTATCCTAGCACCTGGCAGAGTTACTGGCACACAATGGGCACTTGATACACATTTGGTGAACAAAGAATGAATAAAGGGCTTTCAGTCTAGTCAAGACTTAGAATTGTCTTTCTTCTGTTTTTATTTAACCCTTATTATATCCTACTCCAGAAAAGGAGATTTTATAGGAGAATCAGGCAATTACATTTTGAAAGCTAGGTGACTAATGTCCCACAGTGTTTGAAAATTGCAAGCTCTGTGACAGGTGCCTGAGCTAACAACCTGGTAACAAGAATCCTCCCTTGTAATGTGGATCCTTGGCGTCTAGGGACCCTTCCTTTCTTGGTAGCTCTCAGAATAAAACTGCTCAGGAGAGGGGGGTTCATAGAATGCAGCTGATTCTCTGACCCTGAGGAAATGGACCGTGGAAAGAAGAAGTGGATGTGTGAAATGCCCATCTTTAGACTGGCAGGAGGAGGTGGGCAGAGAGGACAAGAGATTCCTTGTATGGCTGTGCAGGTCGCATCCTCCACAAGGCACCCAGACAAGGGGGAAGTAGGGGCTGAAATCTAGCCAACCTCTTCTCGCTGACAATGAACTCGGGCAAGAGGCTGTGTCAAAGGGGCCCCAAGGAGGAGGTAGCCCTTTAGTGAGGAATCCTCACATTCTGAAGAAGACTGACAAAGTAATGAAGGAGGGTGTGGAAAGAACCCGCCTTCAGTGTTCAGTCAGAAAGCAGAGAGGTGGAGTGTTGCCCACTCTGAGGGCCTCACTCTCTGTGAACCATTGTTTGCCCGCACCCACCGCTCATACCCACTCCAGCACACCCAGTTCTTAGAGTGATAAGGGCTTGTCTCCTAGTAGGAGCAGGGAGATTTGTAAGAGGACGTCTAAAACCAAAACTGTCAGCAAGGGGAAAAGAGTCACCCCGTTTCCCTGAAGACGCAGGGGGATGGGATGGTCGACGACAGGGCTATGCGGCTGCAGGCCCAGGTCTGTGTCCTGGCAGGCAGCATAAGGCTTCCTTTCCCCAAATGTGCAGAAGCTCTATCAACACAGCAAAGAACTCATGTACACAGCCTAAAAGAAAAACTGTTTAGTATCTAAAAAAAAAAAAAAAAAACAATTACCCACATCCACCCCTGTTCTGCTCTTTATGATACACGGAAACACCAGGGCTATTTCTAGCTCGAGATGCAGGGGTGCTGATGGGCAGCGAGGTTTCTGCAGCCGATTACTGATAGGCCCAAGCTGTTGCCACGCTGCTGAGGTGCTAGGGACAGGCAGCTTAACTACACATGGCCAGCACATGGTAGGTGGGTGGGAGGACGTCTGGCTGGCTCTGGGTGGAGGAGGGGGGGACGGAAGCGGCTCTGAAACTGCATTTTGGGAGCAGTAAGCTGAAGACATTGTAGTTCTGTGTGCTTCCAACACCACCTTCCTTCCAGAAAGAAAGAATGAAAACTCTAGGGATATCAGTGCAGCTTCTGCAACTGTTTCTCTTGCTTCCAACCTGGAATGTCATTGCAGGGGGCCAAGATGCAATTCTTTTTCCTGACAGAGAATGAGTAATCTTGAAAGAAAGTGATCAGATCTTAAGGAAGGTCATCAAAACACCATGGGGAGGTAGGGAAAGGGAAGGATTGACTTCAACTCTAAAATTTCATAGGCTTTGAAATCATATGAATTTGAGTTCAATTCCTGTCTCTTTCATTATCAGCGGTGTGACCTCAAGCAGGTGCTTAACCTCTCTGCAACTCATTTCCCTCATTTGTAAAGTGGGAAGAAGCCACGACTGGAGGGTTTTATTTTGGTGGGGGGCAGCCCGTGCATGGTCAAGCTTCTAAACGCTCATTTTTTTGAGCGGGTTCGTCATTCCAAAATCCAGGATCCTGCTGAATCTTGTTCATCCTCTCCTAGGAGAGTACTCATTGTTTTTCTTCATTTTTATATTTTACCTTAACGGAAAGCTGGCAATTTTTGCACAAAGAACAGGTAGAAATGTGATTTATGTCACAGATGTTATGTTACTTACAGAGCAAAATCCACACACTGCCTTGTTTTCAACAGTTTAAATATTTTTGCCCTCTAGGATGTAGGGTGTCAGACATTGCTCTCCCTCAAAGCCATGTCTAAATTGATAGTAATATGTACATTGAAATGATTTTTGTAAGAATTAAGCATGTGAATATTTAACTCCATGCCTCGCATATAAATGCGAAGAAAAAAAAAGTGGCTTTTGGTGGTAGGTAGGTGTTTTCAAACACCACACTTGGGTACAGAATTACCCGATTACTTTCTACATCAAATTACATCTTATCCTGAGCCTCTGCTTTCTACATCTTATTCATTATTGGGGCTAGCGTACTCTCCTCAAGTCACGAGAAGGTCTGAGGACCCTCACACAGAGCAGAACTAACCAGGAGGCTCTCTGGCCTTTAGCGCACGCTGGTCACTTGCTGATGTGTTCACTGTCCAAGCACTCAGAGGGGTGCTGTACTGCTGCCTCCACTCCTTGCTTAGGTTCACAGTGTTTGCAGGGGCTGGAAGCCAGAGCCCCTAGCACCCCAGTCCCCCCACCTCCCCAGCCCTCCAGCTTACCTCCTAGCTATTCTCCTCTGAGACTGAGACATCTCTCTGTGTGACTGCAAAGAAGCAGGGACTCTATTAACCTGAGCGTCCCAAAGACTCCTGGAGCCCAAACCATCATTCCCTTCTCGGGCTCAGGGACTATCTTCTTTTCCTGGAAGGGAGAGGGGGCCAGGCAGGGCTGCTTCAGCTTCTACTCCTCCAAACACCAGGTAATCTCCCTCCAATGGGGCCATTTCCCTCTTAATTCACCTTTTTACTCCATTATCATTATTATTTTTGAACAGGATTTATCATCTTACCATGGGAATTTAGGACTCTTTTGTCATATTTTTATTTTGAGAGTTATGAACACTCTCAGAATCCCATTCATTCTGATACCAAATGAAGATCTAGCCCCATAGAGCAGAAATTCACTTGGGCCCACTGAGAAACAGAAATCTGTCTTCTAATTCTTTGTTTCCTGTTCCCTTCAAGATAGCACCGTGCTTTAAATTCTCTGTGAAATTTACTCTTCTCTGTTAGAGAACTTTCCCAACTCATGTATGAGATATTTCACTTGACTGTACTGTGTACTGGGGAGAGAGTGTGGGTCTGTTGAGTGTGATCATCTCAAGAAAGGAAGTATGTTTGCCTGTGATTTTTCTGCAGAAGGCAGCCAGCAACACAACTCAGTGGCCCTGTAACTAAAACATCTGACTTTCTTACCAACGTGGTTAAATCTTCTGTTTTCTTACTCAGCAAGAGCTTGCTGAAAACTGACATTGTAGTTGCTGGCTGGGATCACAGCTCTGCAGATTATTTTAATGGTATGCATCGTTTCTAAAAGGAGTCAAGCAAGGTCAGCACAATGGGTATTTGTCTGATAGCCTCTGGGGTTAATGAGCATTTTTGTTTACTTCAAGAAGAGAATGAAGACCTGTGATCTGCAGTCCAGAAAAGTTCTGCTATTGGCTATTACCATAGATGTTTCTGAATTTTTCCATCCATGAGGAAGTGACTAATAAAATATGCACAACCTTAACAGCCAGCTCTTAATAGGTTTATTTCTACTATAATTAAATGCTTCTTAAAAGTCATCAGAACGTTGAAGAATTAGATTTGCCCTTGTTGGCAATTCATACAAGTAAGGAAGCCCCAAAGGAGAAGGATGAGAATTAGCCCAGACGGACATGGCCAATCTTAGAAAGTCATAACATCTCATCACAGAATTTCCAAAGCTCTGGTTCATTTGCGAAAGTGGCAGAGAGTTAGGGAGAACTTCAGCTAAAGATGATAAACACACAAGTGGGAGCCCTTGACTCACTCCAAACACTTAAGAACTTCTGGATAAAATATAATCAAAGTGTTTTTAATATATAAATAGGCATGAAGTCAAGAAAGGAAAATCACCAAGTTGCAGAAGCAAAAAGAGAATTCAAAGTCAGAGGTGAATGGGAGTTGTACTGTGTATAAGGTGAGATCTAATCTCATATTATCTATAGAATGTGGAAACCCAAGCTGTGATACTACTGTTAAAAACTTGTCTTGACCTTGATGTAAAAATACGAGTTCATTAAAAGATAGGTTTAAAAGGCGTCAAGATGAAAAATAAATCAGGTTCAAGGATAAGAAGATTCACTAATATGAAAATCAATTTGCCCAAGTTTATCAGCAGTTTCAATCAAAATTTTAATGGGAATATTTTGTGGATAGTCTGCAGAAAAATCTCAGCTGCTTGTAAAATGTATATGGAAGGGCAAAGGGCCAGAAAAAGGAGAGGTAATCCTGAAGAGGGAGAAGTAGAAGAAGGAGGGAGAGGACTTGCCTTACCAGATGGCAAGAATGGACTGTAAAACTCTAGCAATGAAGACTTGGGGGAGGGGAGAATTGATGGGGATGGGATAAGCAAAGAGACCATTCCAGTGGAATGGAAGAGAACTTAGAAATAAACTCACTGTACGAGAACAAGTTGATTCATAACAGAGCAAGCGTTACAGGTAAGTAAAGAAAGGAATGGGATGATCAGAAAAGGAGCTGGGACAAATAAATTCAAAATGGATTAAAGACTTAAATGTAAGACCTGAAACCATAAAACTTCTAGAAGAAAACATAGACGGTTTGCTCTTTAACACTGGTCTTAGCAATACTTTTTTGGATCTCTCTCCTCAGGCAAGGGAAACAAAAGCAGAAAGAAACAAATGGGACTACATCAAATTAAAAAGCCTTTGCACAGCAAAGGAAACTATCAACAGAATGAATAGACAGGCTACTGAATGGGAGACAATATTTGCAAACAATACATCCAACAAGGGGTTAATATCCAAAATATACTAAGAACTCAACATCAATTAAAAAACCCAATTAAAAAATGGGCAGAGGACCTGAATAGACATTTTTCTAAAGAAGACACACAGATGGCCAATAGGCACATGAGAAGATGCTCAATAACACTAATCATAAGGGAAATGCAAATCAAAGCCACAATGAGATATCACCTCACACCTGTCAGAATGGTTATTGTCAAAAAGACAACAAATAACAAGTGTTGGTGAGGATGTGGAGAAAAGGGAACCCTCATGCACTGTTGGTGGGAATGTAATTTGGTGCAGCCACTATGGAAAACAGTGTGGAGATTCCTCAAAATATTAAAAATAGAACTACCATATGATCCAGCAATTTCACTCCTGGGTGTTTATCCAAAGAAAATAAAAACACTAATTAGAAAAGATATATGCACCCCTATGTTCATTGCTGCATTATTTACAATAGCCAAGATATGGAAGCAACCTAAGTGCCCATCAATAGATGAACGGATAAAGAAGATGTGATATATATATACAATGGAATATTACTCATCCAGAGAAAAGAATGAAATTTTGCCATTTGCGACAATATGGATGGACCTAGAGGGTGTTATGTAAGTGAAATAACTTAGACAGAAAAAGACAAATGCTGTATGATTTCACTTATATGTGGAATCTAAAAAATAAAACAAATGAACAGACATAACAAAACATAAACAGAGTCACAGATACAAAAAATAAACAGCTGGTTGCCAAAAGAGAAAGAGGTAGGGAAAGGAGAGAAATAAGTGAGGAAGATTAAGAGATACAAACTTCCAGTTGCAAAATAAATGAGTCACAGGTATGAATATACAATGTGGAGAATATAGTCAATAGTTATATAATATCTTTGTATGGTGACATATGGTAACTAGACTTCTGGTGATCATTTTGAAATGTATAGGAATATTGAATCAGTATGTTGTACACCAGGAACTAACACAGCGTTGTAGGTCAATTATACTTCTAAAACAAACAAACAAACTCATAGGGAAAGAGATCAGATTTGTGGTTACCAGAGGCAGGAGTGGGAGGGAGGGGGAATTAGATGAAGGTGTCAAAAGGCACAAACTTCCAGTTATAAGATAAATAAGAACTAGGGACTTGATGTACAACATGATAAATATAATTAACACAGATGTATGTTATATACGTAAATCCTAAGAGTTCTCATCACGAGGAAAAATTTATTTTTTCTATTTCCTTAATTTTGTATTTATATGAAATGATAGAGGTTCACTAAACTTACTGTGGTAATCATCTCATGATGTATGCAAGTCAAATTATTATGCTGTACACCTTAACTTATACAGTGCTGTATGACAATTATATCTCAATAACACTAGAAGAAAAAAAAATTTTTAAGGGGGCTAGGACAATTGGTCAACATACCAAAAAAAAAAAAAAAAAGGAGAAATAGAGTTCCTACATCATGCCACACAAAGAAATCAATTCTAAGTAGATTGAAAAGGCAAAACAAACATTTTATTTAAAATGTAGAATGTTCTTATGCACATTGAGTAAGGAAATTTTCCATAAATCACAAAATGTGTAAAAATAGAAAACATTCATAATTTGAATACATAAAAATGTATTTACCATAACATGTCACGAAAAGAGTGAAAAACAATATATAAAATGAGAGAAGGTACTTGAAAGAAACCTAAGTAGCAAAAGATTAGTATTTTGAATACCTAAAGAACCTCTCTGAATTAATAAGAAAAAGACAAGGTTGATGGGATACCTGATAGGTTTGAACAGGCTAAGAGGAGGTTGAAACAACTGTTAGAGGGTTGGGGTTAAATGAGAGAGAAATTCATAGAAAACTATGCAATTGAGAAAAGTAGTTACTGATGCCATGGAAATCAAAAACTGTTACAGGAAAGGAAAAGCATTCTTAGTACATTACAGGGCCTAGCAATCAAAGGTGTTTACATAACCACAGTAATCTAAATAATGAATCCATCTAATTAAATAAGGAGAAAACTTGGAAGGATGGACTATGGAGCAGGATGCGTGGCTGGTGGGGCATGAGGACGAAAGAGAACTAAACCCTTCTTTTCTACAGTGGGATTGCAACATGATGCCGCCCACCAAAACAAACTAATAAGCAGACAAGAAACAACAACACAAATGTGTTATTTAGAGATGGAGGAGCAAA
This sequence comes from Phocoena phocoena, assembly GCF_963924675.1. Lineage (NCBI taxonomy): Eukaryota > Metazoa > Chordata > Mammalia > Artiodactyla > Phocoenidae > Phocoena > Phocoena phocoena. The sequence goes on along the minus strand of NC_089232.1, from coordinate 36,370,088 downwards.
CCCCAAACAATCAGCTGAAAGAGCTGAAAGTGACTTCTCTGGGGAGGAGAACGCAGGATCCCCTTACAGGACTATTTGCCTCTTTTAACAATGAGCACATATAACTTTATAACAATAAAAACTGACTCTGTGACTGATAAATAACAACAAAGCACCAAATTGAAAGTCTTAGAATAAAAAATGAAACCATTGGAATCAAAAGCTCAAGACATGGATTAAACTGAGGAATAGACACAGCTCCCTCTGGAGTTTTTTGGTCCAGCCAATAAAACAGGGAAATTAGGAGAAGAGTGTACAGAGCAAGGAAACTGAGGCCTGCTGAGCAGAGTCGGGTGATCTCTAAGCCATTTACCACTGCCCAGCCCTTGCCTTCTTCTCTACACTTTGGCTACACACACACCTGCCTGAAGTCTTTATCGCTGAAAACAGGTTAAGGATCCCTCCTATACCACAAAGGAGTGTGAGCTGAAAGTAGAATGAATTCACAAAACAAAGGGATGCATAATCGTTTATTGATTTTTATTTATTCTCTACCTCATTTTCAAAAAAGATATAAAGCAGCTTCCCAAAGTGTCACATCTAGGAACTAAATAAAATATGAGCAAAGTAAGAAAAGAGCCAAAGAAAGTGGACAAGGGATGATGCCAACGAAAAAGTCAAGAAAGTTGCTATATCTGAAAATAAACCTAAAATATGACCCTCCTAGCAGCCAAGAAAAAGCAAGAAATGCAAGTAATTGCAAAAATCTCATTATAAAATGGGAGTTGATGGAATGTTGATATGATGTACAAGGTAAGTGCATGATAGAATAGGAAGGGGAGGTGAAATGTCATGTCATTACATATGGAGTCACTGTGATTTCGGAGAAAGTCACCACCTTTCTTTCATCAATTTGGAGAGTAAATTTGGAAAAGCTTTGCACAGGCCTTCTGTCTGCCTTGAAGATATCTGGCTCTTTTCTTAGGCTCACAACATTAAAACCACAATGCAGACTGCTTCCCTAGGTCAATGGAGCCATCCTTAATATGAATCAAGCTAGTGCAGGGTAAATAAAGAAAGCAACCAGAACAGAGCCAGGTGGGACTTGAACCCAGGGCTGCAATAGTGCAATAATATTTCCTGTGCTCATGGGGCTTGTTGGCACCCCTCTCCCTCTGCTGTGTGGAGGAGTTGATTGTGCAGATTTTGGAAGGCTGGGATGGAGGCCAGCTGTGGACAGGCAGCCAAGTGCACTAGATGTCAGAGTCGGGAATAGAGTCCTTAGATGCTCCTGGGATCTTGGGTACTCAGGGAAGATACTAGCCACAGCCACCATGATATTTAAGAGAAGAGAAGACAGCCAACCAGCTAGCAGTGCAAGTGCCTGCACCCTTCCTTGTTTCCTTGACCTGATAGCCCAGGCATCCTGGCACCCTCTGTTTTCTGGGAAATTGGTATTTCCTCTAAGCACAAGAAGACTTGGAACTCAACAGAAATTCAAATAATCATTGAAGGTATCAAGATGGTCTTCCCTGTTGGGGCTGAGTCCACTCCGAGCACAGCCATCACACCCTCCTCCAGCAACCACCCTATCTCTCTCTGCCACAGCCAAACTTCTTGAAAGAATTGTCTACACTTGCTGTCTCTACTTCTTTATCACCCGTCCAATATTCCAGTGAAACTGCTCTGGACAGAGTAGCTAATGACCTTGTTTCTGAGTCGGCACAGCTCGTCTTCCTTGGTCTCTTTGTAGCAGGGTTATCCTTTCTTTGGAAATGCACTTCCCTTGGTTCCATAACTCTATCCATAATTCCATCGTCTCCTGACTTTCCTTCTCAGGTTCTTGACCCCAGGCCCTGAGTTTCTAGCGCCCCTCCCCCTGCATGCAAACCTGCTGCCTTGTGAGCTCTATGAGGGGAGGGAAGATCTGCTTGCTCTCCATTGTTTCTCTTTCTACAGTTTGGCTAAAGTTCCAAGAGCAGGGAGGGCAGCTGGTGGTGCCATCTCTTCTAGACCTCTGGGGAAAGACTTGCAAAATGCTGAGCATGTAGAAGGTGATCAATCAATCAATCAATATATATATTTATTTATTTATTTATAACAGTTTATTTATTTTATTTTTTTTTTGGCTGTGTTGAGTCTTTGTTGTTGCATGTGGGCTTTCTCTAGTTGTGGAGAGCAGGGGCTACTCTTCATTGAGGTGCACGGGCTTCTCCTTGCAGTGGCTTCTCTTGTTGTGGAGTACGGGCTCTAGGCACATGGGCTTCAGTAGTTGTGGCACGTGGGCTCAGTAGTTGTGGCTCATGGGCTCTAGAGCACAGGCTCAGTAGTTGCGGCACACGGGCTTAGTTGCTCCATGGCATGTGGGATCTTCCCGGACCCGGGCTCAAATCCGTGTCCCCTGCATTGGCAGGCAGATTCTTTTTTTTTTTTTTTTTTTTTTGCGGTACGCGGGCCTCTCACTGCTGTGGCCTCTCGCGTTGCGGAACACAGGCTCCGGACGTGCAGGCTCAGTGGCCGTGGCTCACAGGCCCAGCTGCTCCGCGGCATGTGGGGTCTTCCCAGACCAGGGCACGAACCCGTGTCCCCTGCATCGGCAGGCAGACTCTCAACTGCTGCGCCACCAGGGAAGCCCGGCAGGCAGATTCTTAACCACTGCGCCACCAGGGAAGTCCCTCAACAAATATGTTTGAAGGCATGAACAAATATAAGTTTTGTTCATGTTTATTTAGGATTTGTATCCTGATGACCTCAAGAAAAGGACTGAAGGTGGTTTATAATGTTAAAATATATAGAAAAATATAACAAAACATTTAAAGAGAGAAAGAAATGATGGAAACCAAATGAAAGTGGAATGAGATGGATATACCAGCTTCCTGGAATGAATTAGTTACTGCAATGGAACATTCAATTTAGTTCTGAGCTTCCTGGTAGGCAAAGCAAAATGAGAAATACATCAGGTTATATATTTCCTCACTGGCAAATAAAAGGAAGCTTATAAGTATGAGTAAGAATAAAGTATGGATAGAAATATTTTCTGGTATTGAATTTAGTAGGTGTACCATCATACAGTTACCTTTATAAGGAAGGGACATTAGTAATATACTGGGCACTGTCTTTGACCATCATTTTTCAAAATGTCTAGATGCTTCTCCAAATTGTTCTTTTAGACACCTAGAGGATACTAATAGAAAGGGTAGGTATTCCAAGACATACCAGAGCTATCTTAATTAGGGAAGTGAATTGAGACTGAATGGGATAAACCCCTTCTGGGTATCAGGCATTCACAAGATACATTCGTAAAATGGACTCAAATACCATGGGTCTCTTGCCCTAGTTGGAAAGCCTAAGTACATTTTGGTGGAGGCCAAGGAGGACCAGCTATACTGATTTTCACAAGGAAACACATACAGAAACCCTAGTTCCATTTTCCTCAGAGATCTAACACCATTGGTTCATAAAAGCTCTAACTTGGAAATGCTCTAGGGACCATGTGATGTTCAATTCCCAAAGGGAGGCCAGGTAGGATTTCTGCTCATGCATCCCTCTCCTACCAGATCTGGGCTACATCCAAAGAAACCACAATTCAACATGAGGTACAAAGTTCAAAGTTCAAAAATTAGGTACAAAGGTGTAGAAAAAAAAACAGATTATTCTTAATGTCCTCTCAATATCCAGCTTAAAAGTAGATTTAAGAAAGTGAGTTAAGAGGCAAGATTTTCACTGAGAATTTTAGAGAAAGCTGATGGTATGCTGAGGACCTCCATCATCCTTGCACACAAGTGGAAGAGATGCACATGCTTCCCCTCACAATAGAGGAGCTTATGGAGAACTTAATGTGTGTCACCTTCAGTTTGGGGGACACAGTGGATTGGACCAGCCTGGGAAACCTACATGGACTGGCTAGCCACCTTGATGGCAGACTGAGGAGACAGGATTGGGTGAATGGGTGTGGGTCAAAGAATGCAGGCAGCAGACCATGTATGCCGAGAAAACCAGCATGGGGACTTGGATGCTGCCCCCCGAGTCATCTAGGGGTGGGGACATCAGCTGAGAGAAGCAGAGACATCACTGAATTTCCAGGGAGTATAAGCAACTACTGGGATCTAGATCTTATTGTCCAGGGGTCCACAGGTGAGAGAACCCAGGGATGCTGATGGGGGGAGGTCTCTGAAGAAGACTGAACTGTAATACTGGCCAAGTCTTGAAAAGGCCCTTCCTAGAACTTTCCTGCTCCCTTCTCCAGACCTCCCTTTTCCTCCAACTGTGTGTGTGTGTGTGTGTGTGTGTGTGTGTGTGTGTGTGTGTGTGTTTGGGAGGGTGGCGGTCAGAAAATGCAGTCAGCAGTTTAAGGGAATAGAAGAAGTAGGGAAGGAAAGTGAACCACAGCTGCCCTCCCTCCCATGGTTGGCCTGACCTAGAAGCCAGGAGAGACCTCAACTTTAAATCTGGTTCAGAGTTTTTATTATTACATAGGACTGGACATTTTTATTTCTGGATTGAGACTCTATTTTGTGACTTAAATGACCACAGGCCTCGTTTTTTTTAGCTAAGAGGGACCAGAAAAGTCAGAGGGCCTGCCTGAGTTTCCTTCCAGGGCTAGGGAAGAACCCACAGTACAAGTTTTAAGGGATCCCAGAAGACAAAACCAAGCTTCTGGGTGACACTTGCCCCCAGTCACACTGGCACAAAGTAGCCGGGACAGGAGCAGGCCCAAGCCCATCCCTGCCCTGGAGCTGGGACAAGGAGGGTGCAGAGTCCACTGAGGGCAAGCTTAGGATTCCAGCCTGTTCAAAGGAGAGGCCTGTCCCTGGAGGCAGAGGCCGGAAGCCGAGCTCACTCTGGCACCGGGGAGTCTGGGAAATGAGGGCACCAGTGGAGAGGCTCCCAGATCCTGGCAGGAAGGGACAGGACGGAGTCACGCAGCACTTCTGAACCCTACCCCCTGCAAGGTCAGGTTCAGCCACCAGGTGAAAATCTCCTCCATCTGATAACAGGGTGGAGGGCAGGCCAAACACCCAGGAAAGTTAGCCCGGGTGATGCGAACCTTGTGCCCCAGGCTCTGGGAAGGAAAATTAGTTCGGAACCAGAATCCAAAGAAGGTGTAATTAGAATCTGCAAGTAGACACAAACGGACTCTCACAGCTGACAGTGCTTGGAGCACTTTGGAAGAAAGGCACAGTGAAAATACAAAGTAATATTATTATCGCCTTAATTATAATTAGAACCTACAAGTCAAGTCTTGAAAGACATTTATAGCACATCCTTACTTGTTTAGGTCAGCTTCCCAGAAAGAGGGGGAAAGGCAGACTTGGACTTTTAAAATTTAGGCAAGAAACAGATCAGTCTATGGGTCAGGGCTACTATCTGGAGCTCCCCTATTTTAAGAACGCCCTTTGGGGCTCAGGTATGTTAACTGCTAGAGCCTAAAAGCTCAACATGGTAGAAAATAGGCTTGTTTTTTAGCCTCGGAGGGCTACAGGCCAGCTGGAAGCTTCCACCCACTGTGAAGTAATGCAACTGGTAAAATAGCTGGTAAATTATCCATGACTCAGGGCCTGATGAGTGATGCATCTGCGAAGCAGAGCGTGAAGGGAGGATGCTGAACAAATATCTAGGGGAACCCCAACGGTTCCTGATTATTACAGGGCTTATTGTCCTGGTTGAGGATAATTCAGACTCACTGACATTTTTCCTCTTGCCTCCTGCCCCTATTAGACGGCAGGAGGCGGTGGAGTGGGGCCGGAGGGGGAAACGTTGCCTGGTTATTTAGGTATTAAGGGCAGCTCTGGTAGGAAAATCCATGTGAGCAGGTCAGGGCTGATGGTTGCAATGAGTCTCAACCTCTGTTGATTTCAGGTACCCCCACTGCCCCTGTGCTCAGAGCACTTTGGAAGGGAACAATCCAGAATGCCTGTGATCGGCAGAGACACTGAAACCAGAACTGCGTAGACATGACGGAAAGAGTCACACCACTGTGTGGTGCAACGAGGTTTGAGGCTTTGTGACTGATGACGACAAGTGTTGCATAACAACAGCTTATGAAAAGCTGGTTTTAAAGTATCTGTATACCTGTGTCATAGTCAATGAGGACTCATTGGAGATGCAGCCTGGGATGATCTGCTTCTATTCACCTCCTATTCCCAAAACGTAGGCACCCAGGCTTCCTGGGCTACCCAGGTCCTCCTTCATGCCTGGCACTGCCCATCTCATGTTCTGAACCCATTACTGGATCCCCGTTCCCTTCTCCACTCAGTACCACATTCCAAACGTACCCGTCCTTAGTCTCTCCCTTAGGGACTCTGAGAGTCTGAAAATCAGCAATGTTGGATTAACACATCCCTTCTTCCAGATAACATTTTACTTGACTTTGTGGAGATGTGCCTTCACCTAAAAGGAGACTGGTTTGAGCCTTTGAGGCATCGTGTAGCCCAACAAAGTGTGGGTAGTTGGGTGCAGGGTATCCCAACATCATCAGACACACACGTCTGAAAAGCATCTTTTGTCCAACGCTGCCCTGAGGTTTTTGGCTACTATCCTCACTCAGATAAGTTTTCCTCTTCCTAAGTTTCTAATCCCTAGGTTTGTCATGACTCACACTGAAAACAAACAAATTTTACTTTTTTCTGCCTAAGTGCTGTAGCAGTTTTTCCCTGGGTGGGAAGAAACTTAAGAGTCCGCTCCAAAAACTTTAGAAAAAGGAAATTCCAATCTCTCCAATGATCACTATGTATTTTTCACTCACAGGGGGTTTTACTGAAGTAAGGAGCATTTTTGTATGCCTTCTGGGTAATTCTGTGCAAAATTCCACAGTGTCAAGAGAACATGGTTATTAGCAGCAAACTGTACAACCGCTTATCTGTTTCTTCACAGGTTCTAGCCACAGGGGTCAGAGCTAAGTGCCAGCTCTTCATGCTAAAAATGTTCACAATTTGGTCTGTGCCAGCAGTGAGGACTGCAGTGTGAATTCTTGCTCCAAACTGGCTAGACGCACACTTTGTAAATGTCATTTCTTGGGATCCTGTTTTATCTGAGAAACCAGATTTCACCAGTGGCACTGACATTAGCTGATGATACCATACAAGTTCTGAATCCTGCAGGGAGAAGCTCTTTTGAGGCCCTTCTCAATACAACTGACATGCGTCTCACTTAGAGCCTTTTTAGGATGAGGTTAAATCCTCAAATCACTCTACGAATCTGATAAAATGAAAATCAAATGCATTACTTTTACAAGCTGCTCAAGTCTATCTTCTCCTCTGCAACATCTGATGTAACTGCTAATACAACAGAAAAATTTTAAACCTTCTCCTTGCTTTCTACCAATGGAGTTATATGGGTTCAATATACGCCAAAATACAGAACTTAAGATGTATTACAAATTTAAAATACAGATTTTATATAACAGGATGACCATCCTGGACCTCCCTCTTTAAAAATTAATGTCATCATCTCCAAAGTATTTTTTGACCACGCAAAGTCAGTATCAGATAAACCTCAAATTCTAATTCTAGGATTAGTGATGCTATCTCAAAATAGAAGAAATCGTCTTCCAGAATCATTACGTACTTGGATAGGTATGCGATAAAAGAATCAAGCTGACAGTTAAGCTGGTCTCTAGGTATTTATTAACCTAAGAAAGGATAGAGAGAAATATACCATGTATACAATCTTCAATCAGATACTCTGCTATGCTCCAAAAT